>NC_091470.1:38496469-38810219 GCF_036971445.1 Narcine bancroftii
ATCAGACTCCTCAATCAGGGACTCATTTAAGGACTCTTAATTGTACACTTTACTGATTCTGTTCTCTCTGAATTGCACAGTCAGTTTGTTTCTATTCATTATCTGTTTACAGTTCTTAGTTTGTTTACATGTTTACGCTGTGTAGTTATTTTTTGCACTATCTAGTAGTAATTCTGCTTCACCCGCAGGAAAAAAGAATCTCCGGGTTATTTGTGATGTCATGTATATATGCTGTCAATTAATCTGAAATCTGGCATGGTATCAGGCCCTTTCTGGCCCACAAACCTGCATCACCCAAATGCACCAATTAACCTGCAAACTCCGTATCTTTTTGGAGTGTGGGAGGAAATCGGAGCACCTGGAGGAAATCCAAGTGGTGGCAGGGAGAATGTACAAACTCCTTAGAGACAGAACCAGATTCGACCCAGGGTAGCTGATGCTGTAATAGCCTTGCCCTAACTCCTACGCTCACTGTACTGCCCATAGTGATCCTTCTCAATTTTTGAATTGACGAGAAAGTCTTGATCCGGTTACTAAAAGTACTTTTCCTTTATGGTTGTTGACCCCTCCTTATTGATAATAAAATTGCACGATATAGTGGTATAAAAATGAATACAGAAAATAGTAACTTTTCTCATTTTAATATATATGACTGTATATGCTAGTCACTTCTAGGTTTATAAGTAATCTGTAAATCTTCCCTGCATTGCTCATTACTTCTGGTGTGGCAGAAATGATAATGTAATTTTTTTGCCAATCATGCAAACATATTAAACAATTGTGAAATTTATCAAGAATTTTTTGCAATGGATTGTTGATTGCCAGAAAGATTCTCCATGAGCACATTGATATGTTCTTTTAAAAATGGATTATTATTTAAATTAATGTATTTAATTTACAATTTACACATAGACATTAGTTCAGTGATTCTCAACCTTTTTTATTTCCACTCGCATCCCACTTTAAGTAATCCCTATGCCATCGCTGCTCTGTGATTAGTAAGGGATTGCTTAAGGTGGGATGTGAGTGGGAAGGTTGAGAATCACTGCTCTAGACCCAATTGTTACTGAAATATTTTGCTTGAGAAAAATTGTCATTGGCCCATTTCCTTTAGAGTTAGGAAACCATGCACATAACAAGTCAATTAGGTTTGATTAAAACAGTGGTTTTCAAACTTTTCCTTTCCACTCATATACCATCTTAAGCAACCCCTTACTAATCACAGAGCATCTATGGCATAGGGAATACTTGAAGTAATATATGAGTGGAAAGAAAAATCTTGAGAACCACTCCTTTAGTTCTTCCCCAAACTGCTGAAATAGCCACATACCATGTAACTAATGACCACATTATCGAAAGCTATCAAACATCCATGCAATAGCCTGACAAAAAACAAAATGATGCTCCACCAAAATTTGGTGCAACACCCCATCAAAGGACTAAAAACATACCATTAAAAACCACCCATCATAAAGGCCAGACCATACACTGCCCAAAGATTGCACTGTTAAAAGATCATAAGACCATAAGATACAAGAGCAGAAATAGGCTACTCAGCCCATCAAATCTTCCCCACCAATTTAATCTGATCCATTTACCCACTCAACCCCATCAAGCAGTCTTCTCCCCTTAAACTTTGATACCCTATAAATGGGGGGCGTGGCAAGATGGTGTAGAGTCTAGATGTGTAATCTCGACCTCTCTGGCCAGACTTTTAAGTACCTGCTTTTTAACTCTTTGTTTTCAAGTTTAAACTTTTTATATTTTAGTTTAAAGTATCAAGGAATTATTATGGCCATTAATGGTAAAAAGATTAAACCTCAAGTGGAGAAGAAGTTACATTTTCGAAGTGCTGTAGATCTGGGGCCTAGACGACCTGATATAGCCACAGGCTTAATCTCTTCAGTGTCTAAACCTTAAAGACTGCCTGTGGGAGATGGAAAAAAAATGTCTACTACTCACCAAGTGAAGGATGGTGCTGGAATTACCCGTTCTCTGGAAGAAGGTGCGTGTTCCCAAGAAGTGGATCCCGATTTGGAAAGCCTTTCGATTTCAATGGAGGGAGCACGCAGGAAGACGACTCCATTGTTGGAAATGCATCAAGTAGCATTTCAACCTGAAGAAATCGCTTACCTTTGTGATTTCATGAAAAAACCACGAGATGCGGGGGGAGACCAGCGGCGACCCCCTGAGGAAGTCGGGGTGCCGTCGCTGTGAGTCCAGACCCGCAGTAAAACTTTTAAAATGCCTTCTGTTGAGTTGCAGCAGTTACCTTGTTCTGCCACTACGTAAGCTGTATTTAAAAAAGGTTGAGAATCACTGAACTAATGTCTATGTGTAAATTGTAAATTAAATAATGCTGAGCTTTACTGACTTACAGTGTATGCAACTAAATGATTGTTCAAGCTGTTATAAAACCTTTGTTGACATTTCAAATGAATGAAATGGTTCAAATGAATGCTGGTATAAGTTCAGAATTAAATATGGTTAAGACACATGTGGATGCATCTTCTGAAGAATTAAAAAAAATTCAGATTTCTTTTTTGGACTGTAAACAACAAGTGGCTTCTAACACAGAAAAAGTGTTGAAGGTTGAAAAATCAGTCATAGAATTAGGAGAACACGAGAAGGAGCTAGAGAGGAAAATAGACTACTTGGAGAATCAAAGCAGAAGGAATAATGTGAAAATTGTTGGTTTGCCAGAAGGTATAGAAGGACAAGATCCTCTTCGTCTCATTAAAGACTGGATCCCGTAAGTATTAGGGCAAGATTTATTTTCTGGGGTATTGGTACTGGAAAGAGTCCATAGAGCTCTAAGAAGGATACCCTATAAATCTCTGTCTTAAATACACACAATGACCTGGCCTCCACAACTGCCCATAGGAACAAATTCCACTCTTTGGCTGAAGAAATTCCTATGCATCTCTGTTCTAAGCAGACACCCTTCAATCCTGAAGTTGTGCCCTCTTGTCCTAGACTCTCCCACCTTGGGAAACATCCTTTGTACATCTACTCTGTCCATGCCTTTTAACATTTGAAATGTTTCAATGAGAACCCCCTCATTTTCCAAATTCCAACTAATACAGGCCAAGTGTTGTCAAACGCTTCTCATATGATAACCTTTTTTACTTGTGATCTTAGCCAAAAGGCCAAAAAGCGATATGATAATCTTTTCATTCCCAAAATCATGCCAGTGAACCTCCTTTGAACCCTCTCCAATGTCAGAACATCCTTTCTTAAATGAGGAGCCAAAAACTGCTCCCATTACTCCATGAGGTCTCACCAGTGCCCTATAAAGCCTCAACATCACACCCTTGCTCTTATAATCTCTTTCTCCTCAAAATAAATGGCACCATTGCATTTGCCTCCTTCACCACCATCTCAGCATGCAAGTTTAACTTCAGGCTATCTTGCATGAGGACTCCCATGGTCCTTTGCATCTGGGTATTTTCAGTTTTGTCCCCATTTAAAAAATAGTTTGCCCATTTATTTTTTATACCAAAGTGCACTTTCTGACATTGTATTTAATTTTCCACTTCTCTGCCCATTCTCCTAATCTGTCTAAGTGCTTCTGCAGCCTCTATGTTTCCTCTACACTACCTGCTCCTCCACCTACCTGTATCTTCTTCATCTTGGCCACACAACCTTTTATTCCATAATCCAAATCATTAATATACAACATAAAAAGAAGTGGCCCCAGCTCTGATCTCTGTGGAATACCACTAGCAACTGGGAGTCAATCAGAATATGATCCTTGCATTCCAACTCTCTGCTTCCTGCCAATTAGCCAATGCTCTACTCATGAAAGTATGTTTCCTATTATACCATGGGTTCTTATCTTGTTAAGTACCCTCGTAGGTGGCATCTTGTCAAATGCCTTCTGAAGATCCAAATATCCAACATCCACTGCACCTCCCTTATTCAGCCTGCTTGCTACTTCCTCAAAGAATTCCAATAGATTGGTGAAGCAAGATTTTCCCTTAAGGAAACCATGTTGGCCTTGGCCTATCCTCCCATGTGCCTCCAAATACTGTGCAACCTCATCCTTTGCAATCGAGTCCATCATCTTCCTAACCACTGACATCAGGCTAACCAGTCTATAATTTCCCTTCTGCTGCCTTTTGCATTTGTGATTTGTGATTTTCCAATGCCTCTACAGTCTGATTCCTGAAAGAACATTACCAATGCCTCCATAGTCTCTACCATTACCTCTTAGAGAATCTGAGGGTGCAATCCATCTGGTCTGGGAGACTTATCCACCCTTAGACCATTCAGCTCCATGAGCACTTTCTCCCTTGAAAGAGTAACTCCCTGCCCTGACACCCTTCGACATCTGGAACACTGCTGATATCTTCCAGAGTGAAGACTGATGCTTTATATTTCCTAGGTACACTACCCAAATACCAAGCCATACACAATTGTAAGTCCAAACCCTGAAAACTTTACAATTAGAGCATGCTAAACCTGTGCTGAAAGATCATTTATACAACTAGCTATCTCAAATAAAAGGAGCAAATACGCACAATTATTATGTAAGTAGTATTAAATGGAAAATGTCAAGCTTAGTACATTTTACAAAATAATGTAGTTACTGTTGTCTACCTCATGCATCGATTTGAATTCCAGCCTTGTAATGAGTACATTCCATGATTATTTGAAAATTTAAATATTTTTCATTATTCATAAATTGGCCCTAGATAAATTCAAATCTAATTTCGTATTTGCATGTCTTTTGGATTATTTTTGAATTTTAATGCATCTATTCATACAAGGCCTCTCAAGTGATTATGTACAGAAGACTTCATCCACACTTTGAGAGGATAAAATAATCAACATGTAATATCATCTCATCCCAAGGATATCATGGCAGAAACTCCCTCGAGCATTCTTCTGGGCTCACTCATGTTCACTCCCTGACCTTTTCTCCATGATAAAGCTATACATTCTGAGACAATTGTTCTTTATAATCGGAATGTTAACTTGACCAATCACATAAATGCAATTTAGCATTTTGCTCATACCTTGATGAAGGGCTCAGGCCCAAAACATTGGTTATGTATCTTTATCTCTGCTACATAAAGATTGCTGTGTAACTTGCTGAGTTTCTCCTGAATTTTTGTGTACC
This sequence comes from Narcine bancroftii, assembly GCF_036971445.1. Classification (NCBI taxonomy): domain Eukaryota; kingdom Metazoa; phylum Chordata; class Chondrichthyes; order Torpediniformes; family Narcinidae; genus Narcine; species Narcine bancroftii. Next base: position 38,501,595 of record NC_091470.1, read on the forward strand.
AGCTCTCCACGCTCTTCCTTCTCTATTCAAAGAACTTTCCACTCCCTCATCACTTCTCAATTTTTTTCTCTTGTGCCCCCCCCACCCCCACCCATATCTCTTGTCTGTGGGCCTGTGCTCCTCCCTCTGTCCTTTCCCTGATTTTGCACACCGTCTTCCGATAACGACCAGGGTAGATCACTTTGATGGGGTGGGGGGGGGGGGGGGGAGGATTGAGACTCCAGTGATCCCCTCTGCCACATATATGGTCCTGTGGATTGACCTGCAACCCATTTCTCTGCAGCAACCAAACCACACTCTGATGCAGCCTGCTAGGACAATAGCTTTTCTGTAGAAGGTTGACATAATGGAGGCTGGTAGCCTTGGCCGCTTCTGTCTTTGCTAGAAGTACAGTCACTGTTGCTCTTTCCTGTCAAGTGAGAAGTTGTGTATCCACAATATTTCACTAGTCATGTGAACTCCAAGGAACCTGATGCTCTCCACTCTCTCCACAACAGATGTGTAGTGGAAGGTGGTTGTTCCTGGTCCTCCTGAAGTTCACGATCATCTCCTTCATCTTGTCCACTTTGAAACTCAGGTTGTTACTCTCTCACCATATCGCAAGATTTTCCACCTCTTCTCTGTGGAGGCCAGCTACTGTTGTGTCATCTGGAAACTTAATAACATTGGTGGAGCTGGATCTGGCCATGAAGTCATGGGTTGGTAGCATGAACAAGAGTGGGCTGTGCCTGAAGTGTGCCAATGCTCAGCGTGACAGTGCTCGATGTTTTGCTACTGACCTGGAAAGACTTACATTAGGAAGTCTAGAATTCAATTACAGAGAGGGGTGTTGAGTCCCAGTGAAGACAACTTCTCCACCAACCTTTGCGAAGTGGTTGTAATAAATGCCAAGCTGAAGTTGATGAACAGCAGCCTGGTGTATGAAGCATCGCTCTCTAGGTGGGTCAGGACAGAGTGAAGGGACAAGGCTATAGCATCATCTGTGGAGTGGTTTTTTTCTATAGGTGAATTGAGGTGCCCCTTGATGCATTCCATCCCCAGACATTTGAAGCATTTCATAATGGTGGAGGTCAGTGCCACAAGATGGTCATCATTGAGTTATTGTCTCCCTCTTGGGTACCGGGATGATAGTGGCTGTCTTGAACCCTGCAGGAACAATGGACTGCTGCAGTGATGTATTGAAAATATCTGTGAAGACCTCTATCAGTTGGTTTGTGGAGTCCTTCAGGTATGTTGTCTGGTTTCGCTACCTTGCTAGGGTTTACGTTGGATAAGGTTCTCCTCACCTCAGCCGCGTCTATGCAGGGGGCCCATTCATCAGAAGAACATGGAACCTTCTTCAGTATTATTCATTTATTCTCATCAAAATGTCCATAGAAGATATTCAGTTTGTCCAGAAAAGAGGCTTTGTCTTTAACTTGCATGGTTGACTTGTGATCAGTTCTAGTCTTGATCCCTTGCTACATGCACTTTGTGTCGCTGGTGTTGACAAGATGCAGTGTAGTGACTGAACATGATTTCTTCAGTAGTCTCTGCCAAGTGGAGGGCTCCTGCTGCCTGGAAGGATAGAACAGTAGATACATGTGAGCACCTGCAAGTTTCTCCAACTCCCACCCATTATTCCTCATGCTGCCCTGGGTTGGAAACGTAGAATAAATGCTGGGAATTTCTTCCTCAGCAGCATCAAGGATTTACTTTTCCCACACAGCCTGCAGTACTTCAGGAAATTACTACTCCATCCGCTTTTCAAGGCAAAAGGCGATGAGAAGTAATCCCTGACTGATGAACAATCCCCAAACCCCATGAATGGAAAAAAATTCCTCTTACACTTTCTTTCATTTTCAAATAGATCTTAAGTTCAAGGAAATCTATTCATGAATGGCAAATATTAAAAGACCACCAACATATCTGCTCAGCACATTTTAAAAAAAATGCTGCAGATGTTGGAAATCTGAAATAAAAACAGGAAAAGCTGAATCATTCACCTGGCCAGTAGAGCTTCAGTAAAAAGAAGAATCGATCTAAATTTTCAGATCAAAGATCCTTTGACAGACACCAAATGTTGACTCTTCTTTCTCTATTTTACACTGCAGTTAATTTCAGAATTTAAACTGTAATAAATAAGTTTGAGCACTGAAAGAAATATCACTGGACAGTGTTATCTGAATCCCGGTTATATTATGCTTACTTTAGCAGACTTGTATAGTTATGATGTCAACTGCTATGTGACATTCTAAAATATAAATACCTGCAATAATTCTTGTCATTATATACAATTTGTTTGCCTTAATTTATGTGCTAGCAGGGAGGCTTGATTTTAATCCATGAAAATGAATCATATTTGGTTTCCTTAAATGAATTGTATAATTTTACAAAAATTCATTGGAATTTGAGATTAAGGTTGTGATATGAGTAGCATAACAGCAATTTGATGTTATATTATTGAAACTGTCATTTCAGTTTAGAGTTGTGCAGTCTTCAGAGATTAGATGAAATCTGCAGAATGATTTCCATTGTATTTACTAACTTCTGTGACTCCAGGAGTCTTTGGAGTACTTGTCAATGAACAATCAAAATTCTGTTCTACATATATTTTGCAAAGAGCCTTAGATGATTAATATATTAATACAATCTCAGTAAAATTCAATTTTAAGTCAGATTATGTAATAGTTTGTCTTATTAAACAGGCAATTTATTTTATTAACTGCCTACAAAATTAAGAGACAGAGACATAAAGCTTTACATAATGTCTTCACATCAGAGATTTCTTTGCTGTCTTATGAAGCATAATCATTTCAAGATTTCAGTGCATCTCTCCGGAGTGTTTTCAACCACAATACTTTTTGTGCATTGAAGTGAATGCACTTCCTGAATTCAAAAGGTATGTTTCATCTGTGACTGTTATACATTAAACATAATCACATTTGCTGAAGATTTGCATTATTGTTGCTACGATATGACTCTTCATCTCTGTTAAACATTGTATACATTGCAAATAGAATACTAAATTCCTGACTGTTGAAATTTGCAGCTGAATCAGAAGTAGCTGTTTTGGAACACCATTTCAATGCAACTGGATGCCTTGTGGAAGCTTGGAAAAATTGAGGAAGTGGGATGTACTCTGCATGGAAATTCTAGGTGTCCATTATGCAGGATACCAAATCCAATTTAGTCCTGCCAGCTTGGTTGATAAGTAAAGATAGCAGAGATGGAAGGTCATTTCAACTGCTGTTGGAATCTAGGGGTTAAAACATTATGAAAGAAATGATTAATTAATAAGTTTATATGTACTGCGTGGGTCAGGGAAAAAGAGGCATGTGATTAAGTGGCAATCACAGCATGGAGCAAAGTTGGCTGAGCAAAATTGTCTGCTCCCAAATACAGGGAGAGGAAATGCATAAAACGATTTAGGAGGAATGCTCAAACTGAAGGAGGTGGGGAGTAGCACAGGAGACACAGGCCAGACCAGAACAAAGAATGGCCTGCAAGAAACAAAGGGAATGGAAAACCAGTCTAGGAGGAAGATTAAGGCATGAGGAGGTGTTAAAGAGAACAGCAGAAATTGGCCAGACAGGGACAGAATGGTGATTAGAAATATCTGGGGATGAATTAATTTCTGATCAACACAACAGGATAGTCTGGCCTGGAGGATTAAGATGGGAGTGCTACACCCCAGATATCTGCAAAACAGGAGATGACTTGTGATAACCCTTATGCAAAAAGATCTAGCAAAGGAAGACAACTTTTGTTCTGTATGATAATGAAATCTAGCAAAGGAAGCCAACTTTTGTTCTGTATGATAAGGTTGATCTATATAAACTGAGCCGACTGGACAATAGGGGTCAGTCTTGGGGAATAGCTCACTGTGCAGGTGACCTATGAACTAACGACTGACCCAGAGCTCTGTTAAGTTTTATTCTTGTGCTGTGTAATAAATTGACTGTTGAACCGAATACCTTCTCCTATCACTTCATTCAAAGAACACGCTGGACTCAGACCACACATAGACTAAATTAAGAGTAAGGTAAAGCCAGAGTCCGACACTGCATAAAGTGATGTGGCAAAAGTCTTCAGCCATTTTGAGGAGGCACCTCTGACCTCCTGTCTTGGGTAAACTTAAACCTCTCATTTTGTTCGTTTTAGATTGGTCACAGTGTTTGAGCTACCAAAAGAAAATAGACACACACACCGAGAGCAGTTCAGTTTATACAAATGTTTATTACAAATTCAAAAGCTGATTTCACACTACAATATGCAAGCCCTTCCCAACTATACTTATCAACGCTTGGACTGGTCCCAACTGCCGAAGCGAGGCAACGACTGTACATTTGTAGTAGGTTGTCAGGGCGCCGGTAGCAGCTTCTCCACCTCCCCTGACCGGGACGTTGGCTGGACTCCAGAAATTCTTCTTCTTGCTGAGAGATGTTGCCACCTCTCGGAGAAACTTCAGCAGTGGGACCATGGCTTATATTACCCAAAAACTGCTTACCCAAGCACCTATTCCCAGCACAGCAAGAAAGGTAAGCAAGCAAGCTAGCATGCTAGGCTTCTAACGAATAACATAATTTTCAGCTTATCACTTTGAATACAATGGTTTATTATGCATCAAGGCTAGGCCTCTGACAGTCTGTGACCAAAACAAGCAGGAAGATTAAATGTTCTTGGTACACAGATGTCCTTTCGTCAGATAACAGCATCTCTGGCCCCTTGGTGGAATTTAGCTTATGTCTGCTGATTCTAAAACACAAGCAGGTTCTCAGCCTTGCAGAACCCAGAGCTGCAAGTTTAAAAAAAACAGGTTAGAATCATCCATTACACCTCCTAAGGACCGAAAAGTTTTCTCACTGTCAACCTGATCAGTTTATTTCAAAATTCTACAAACTACAATCTAATTGCTTCTCAACCAATACTGGAACATAGAAGAGTAGAGCACAGTATCAGGTCCTTCAGTCCACCATATCCATGTCAACCATGATGCCCATGTAAATTAGACTTCTGCCTGTATATGGTCTATATCTCTCCCTCCTCTGTCCCTTTGTGTGCCTGTCTAAGTACTTCTTGACTGTGTGCTTCCACCACCTCCCCTGCCAGCATGTTCCAGGCATATATCACTCTCTGTATAAAAAGAAATTGCCTGGGAAGTCTCAAATTTCCCCTCTCACTTTATACCTTTGCCTTCTGTATTTGACAATTTCACTCTGTGTTAAAAACTCTACCCCCATCCATGCTTTTCTTAATTTTATAAACTTCTAAAAGGTCTCCCTTCAACCTCCAATATTCCAGTGAATGCATTCCAAGTTTGTCCTAATACTTTCAAAACCAGCCAGCTTCCTGGGGAATCTCTTTTGCACCCTCTCCAAAACCTCCACATCCTTCCTTGACCAGAATTTTACAGAACTCTGGCTTCAAAAGAACCCAACCTAAACAAATCCAGTGAATCTATGATGCACTGATAATTTTGCCCTCAAAGAAAATATGGCTGATGCTCGGAATTTCTAATAATAGCAGGAAGTACTAGAGAAAGGGGCTATGAGTCAGCATGCATGGGGAAGGTTGAAAACTTGGATGAATGGTGTAGTAACAATAATCTTGCTTTCACTGTCACCAAAACTGATTATGGATTTTAGGAGGGAAAACCAGAGGTGTATGATCCAGTGATCATTGGTGGATCAGAGGTGGAGAGGGTGAGCAAATTTAAATTCTTAGGTGTCACTATCTCAGTGGAACTTTCCTGGACCCAACCATTAATGTCATTGTGAAGAAGGCACGTCAGTGCCTCTATTTCCTAAGGAGTTTGTGAATATTTGGTACGACATCAGAAACCCCGGCCAACTTCTACAGATGCTGACAAGCTGTGTCACAGCCTGGTACCTCTGAGTGGAAAGTCCTGCCTAAGATTAGTGGACACAACTCAGTACATCAGAGGCAAAATGCTCCCCACCATCGAGAACATCTACATGATACGCTGATGTTGGAAGAACAGCAGCAATTACCTAGGATCCACATCACCAAGGACTCGCTATGTTCTCATTGCTGCCATCTGGAAAAATGTATAGGATCCACAAAACTCATACCACTAGGTTCAGGAACAATTGCTACCCCTCCATTATTGCTGAATATTTTTTATGCATTGTACAGTCAGCTTGTTTACATGTCTCTTCTTTGTAAACGTTTCTTCGTGTACAGTTTTAGAGTTTTTTGCTCTACCTATCAGTAGAAATTCTGCCTGGCTCACAGGAAAAAGATTCTCAGAGTTATATGTCTCATGTATGTATTCTGACAATAAGTCTAAACTTTAAACTTTGACGTAGCATCTGTGGAGAGTGGAAAGCCAACAAAGTTTCAGGTCAAGGGATCTTCATCAGGACTGGTAAAAGCGAGAAAAGAGATGTGTTTTAAGTTGCAGAAACAGGGATACGTGAATGGAACAAAAGGGATGTCTATGAAGGAGGCCATGGACATTGTCTTTTCTAGAGTGTGGAAAAGGTATGGAGAATTAACATGACAGGCAACAGAAAGCTCAGGGTTACCCATGCAGACTTAATGCAGGTGGTCATCGAATCTGATTTTGATTTCTCCAGTGAAGGAAATATCACATTGTGGACGTGGAATGCGATACAATTGATGACAGAATGTAATAATTCAGAAAGCCCGGTAGAATTTAAAAGTCTATGGTGATGAAGAGGAGAAGAGTGGCACAAGCAAAATAATCATGTATTTCCTGAACCTTTAGTCACCCTGTCAGTGTTTTTCCTTCCACCATAAGATTTTTGCTGATGAATTCACTATGCTCTACACCAGGAGTGGCAAAACCTGCTTAAAGTAAGAGCAACATTCAATAAACTTCAGATTTTTCAGAGCTGCAATCATGCAATTGCAAGCCATGTCCACTAAAACTACCGCTGGGAACACTGGCTCGTATAATTCCTGGCTCAGCCAACATATTTCCAGGAGCTGCACTTTGTATGTCAAAGAGCCGCATGTGGCTTGCCAGCCACGGTTTGGCCACCCTTGCTCTATTCCGTTGGTAATCCCCTCGAAAATGGAATAGTCCCTGTCTACGTTCAGCAACCCCTCGACAATGTTCATGTAAGGGGATCCTGTCACGGGTGACTCACCTCCTGACACCTCAAAATTTTGTTCAGCAGTGAGAAGAGGTTGTTACCAGGATGATGTTGACTGCCATTTACACACTATGGCGACTGTGTGTGTCTTCCACAAAAATGTACTCTGGTTATTTGCCTTAGTTATTCTGACGGTACCTTACAAACACATGACTTCTATCCTCTTGGACAAGGGCAGCTGACACATGGCAACACCACATGCAGGTTGTCTTTCAAATCATACGACATCCTGACTTGGAAATATAATGTTGTTCCTGCCCAAACTCCCTCCCCAACACTTTTATGGAAATACTTTCACCAGAAGGATTACAGCATTTTAGGAAGACAGCCCACTAGCATATTTTCAAGGACAATTAATGATGAACAATGCTTGCACCATCCACATGCTGAAAAGATGACAAATAGGAACAGGGCTTATGTAACCTGGACCTAGGGCAGAACAATTGTCTAAATATAAAGTAAATGGATCTATTGAAGGAGAAACAGAGGTAAGTTGGGTTTTAATTTAGGTAATTATCAATGTAGGTACCAGAACGTATTGTAAACCTTACCATAAGTCCAACTCATCTCAGTTAACATGCTTGTGTTCAGTGACAAAGCGAGTTATGGATAAGAACTGTATTGGGAAATAGACTTATGAACCAATGCAATAAAAAAGAGAAATGGATGTGCTAAAATTGCACAATCTTTTGGCACTATTCCATCCCAGATTCTCTTTGTGCTGATATCATTTGGGAACCTCAAGCCAAAAATTGGGCCAAAAAGTATGGAAGTCATTTTCTGTTTCCCACAAAGAAAGTGAGGACCTCTCCTCAGCTCTTTCCTTCCTCATAGTAACTCCCCAATGGGACAGTATCCTAAACCAAACCCTCCACATACCATTTCACACTACAAGTTCACAAGATGAAGGAACGGAAGTAGGCCATTTGGTCCATCGAGTCTTCTCTGCCTGTCCATCATGAGCTAAAGCATTCCCACATCTAGTTCCATTTTCTGGCCTTTTCTCCATATCCTTTGATACCCTGATTAATTAGATACTTTGTCACACCAGCATCTTAATTTCTCCTGACATATCTGTAGGTAAGGCACAGCTAGGAATAAACTGAGAGCAATGTCTACCTTAATGTTGAATTCCAGTGAAGTGTACATTATGATGGGAAAAACATTTTTTATTGCCCTGACCAGCGTCCTTTAATATTCCACCTCTTCCACTTGGAACCATTTGACCCCTTTGCTCTCTACATAATCATCCAACTCTTAAAAAAAAAGGCATTTAAAGGTCATCAATGACATTTTCTGGAATTTTTTTCAATCTATTAACTACAGAATAGGAAAATATTTCCACATACTTTTGACACCATATCTTGACTATTTTGCCAAGTATGTTGCAAACAAGGTCAACATTCTAAAGCCGATTTACATCAATATTGTCAATTCCTTCCAGACATTATTGTCCCTCAGTCTCATTCTGAATAATTTGAGAAATATTAGGTAATTATAACGGTCTAATAATCCCAGAATCATTCATATCACAGCTTCAACTTTTCCCTCATGTCTTTGATTAATGCTTTGAAATCATAAGTGGTTCATTCATGAACAACAAAAATTTGTATGTTTATCCTCTGTTTTTTTGCAGTGGAGCCCAGAAGTAATAATTTATTCCAATCTTGAAAAAGAATATTCCGCCTATAAATGTAGAACTCAGTAATATCAGAGGGAAGGTATTCATGGCCAGAAGCAATTTAAATATCTGCAGACAAGCTTTGACATTGTGTGTAGGAGATTGGAAGCCATTAGAAGCAGGTGAGAACCAGACTGATAGATATGCATGAAATGAAATGGTTTCAGATAATGAACACGTGGAGATTACCTGAAAACAAGCAACATTTCCCATTGCGTTGGCTAAGAGTTTCAACAACTCCATAATGGGGAAAAATTCTCAGAAGTATGTGAATTCAGACAAACCTATTTTGCCGTGAGACATGAAAGTCTGCAGATGCTGTGAATGTCGGTAATACACAAAAGTGCTGGAGAAACTCAGCAGGTCCCATATGGTCCATGGAATACCATGATATATAACCAATGTTTCAGCCTAATCTGCTGTTTCTCTAGCACATTTGAGCATTAAAAGCCTATTTTAGTGTTGTTAGAAAAGAAGAATAGAGGATGTGGAGGAGCTGGTACCACTGTGATTGCAGCCACTAAGATAGGTTGAATGGTCTTCTGTCCTGATGCATATAAAATACAGGAAAAATGATGTAATGACTCGTTTATACGAAAACTCCCTTTCCTTATAATTTCACATTACTTATGCCATGTCTACTCCTTGACTAAGATGATTGGCGTAGTGGTTAGCACAACCTTGTGGCAGCGCCAGTGATCGGGACAGGGGTTCAAGTCCCGCACTGTCTGTGAGAATTTTGTATGTTCTCCTCTTGTATCTATGTGTTGTCCCTGAGGGCATCAGATTCTTTCCACCATTTGAAACGTACTGGAAGTTATAGGTCAATTGGGTGTAATTGGATGGCACGGGTTCATGGGCCGAAAGAGTCCGTTACTCTGCTATATGTCTAAGTTGTAAATACACTAAAATAAATTCTACCACTCATGAACACAATAAGGCTAATTTGCAGTGGGAAATTAACCAGGTTGGCTGGGGAAACCCTCAGGACCACAGAAAGTATGCAAACAATATGGGATCGAGCATTGTGTTTCGGTGACCTGCTAAGTTTCTTCAGCATTGTGTTTAGTATTTCCATCTTCATCACTTCTGGTCACCTCCCTCCCATGGACTCCAAACTCATTGTCTCCCATCCCCATACTATTAATTTCCACCTTTTACCTAAGATACATACACCCAACCATCCGGGTAACCCATCGTTTCCACTTGTTCTTTCCCCTTGTTTTACCTTGACACTATCTTATCTCTTCTTGTCTAAACCTTCCGCAATACCTCACATGTCCGCCATCTCTTCAATGAATTCAGATTCCAGAAATGGAAAGTCTCATCTTAATGATGGATGTCCAGACCCTTTATATCTCTATCCCCCACACAGAAGGTCTTAAAGCACTTTACTTCTTTCTGGACCAAAGACACAACCAATCACCCTCTACCACCACCCTCCAAGCAGAACTTGTCCTCACTCTAAACAACTTCACCTTTAACTCATTGCACTTTCTCCAAATCAAAGGAGTAGCCATGGGTCCCAGCTATGCCTGCCTGTTTGTGGGCTTTGTGGAGCAATTCATGCTGCAAGCCCGCACAGGCAAGGCTCCTAAACTCTTCCCCCGGAATATCGATGTCTTCATCGGGGCTGCCTCATGCATCTGCGATGAGCTCGTCAACTTTATTCACTTTGTGGCCAACTTCCACCCCAATCTAAAACTCATCTAGTTCATCTCCAACAACACTCTCCCCTTTGTGGATGTCTCTGTCTCCATCACAGGAGGCAAGCTTTCCACCATCATATATTACAAACTCACTTCCTCCACAATGATCTCGACGACACTTCCTCACACCCTGTCCCCTGCAAGGATTCTATTCCCTTCTCTCAATTTCTCCACCGCATCTGTTCCCACGATGAGGTCTTCCAGTCCAGATCTTCTGAAATGTCTGCCTTCATCCACAAACGTGGCTTTCCCTCCACCACCATCAACTCAGCCCTCACCCGCATCTGCTCCATTTTCCACTCATCTGCCCTGGCCCCCTCTCCCCCCAGATGCAACAAACACAGGATTCCCCTTGTCATCACCTACCACCCCATCAGGCTCTGCATCCAACACATTATCCCTCTAGAATCCCTCTACCAGACACATCTTGGCCTCTTCTCCTCTCTCTGCCATCCATAGAGACTGCTCCCTCCATGACTCTGTCGTGCCTCATCCCTCCCCAACAATTGACCCTTGCACCCCACCCCCTCCCCCAGCACTTCCCCTCTGGCCACAGGAGGTGCCACACTTGCCCACACCTCCTCCCTCTGGGGCTCCAAGCAGGCCCTTAAAGTGAAGCAACACTTCACTTGTATCTCCACAGGATTGATTTACTGCATCTGGTGCTCACTTTGTGGCCTTCCCTACATTGGAGAGACTGGACGCACACTGGAAGATCACCGCTGAACACCTTCACTCTCTCCTCACCAGTAATGGAGCCTCCTAGTGGCCAACCATTTGATTTCTGCATCACTATCCCATACTCACATGTCTGTCCATGGCCTTATGTACTATCCCACCAAGACCAGCCATAAATTGGAGGAACAACATCTGATTTCTATCTGGGCACTCTCCAGCTAGATGGCATTAACATCAACTTTTCTGGTTTCTGCTAACCTACTCTCCTCTTCCCCCTCCCTCCTTCCCTTCTCCTCCCCTTCTCCCAGCCATCCTTCCTCCCCTTGATTACTGCTATCCCCTCTCCTCCCTTCTTCACCTATCACTTCCTGTCTTTGCGACCACACCTCTCTCCCTTATCCTTGTATTTGGAAGCCTGTTGACATTTTTCCATATGTTGATTAAGGGCTTAAGCCTGAAACGTTGGTTATGTATTTTTATCTTTGCTACATAAAGGACACCGTTTCTCCAGCATTGTGTTTTTACCTCAATACGGATCACTGGAGGTCAGGATTGAACTTGGGTAGCTGGAGTAGTGAGGCAGCAGCTCCCAGTTTATGCCTCTGTGGTTAGTGTAGACCATCACTTACAAATTGCAGATAGAATTTACTGATGCAGATCTGTAGGTAAATTAGCATAACTTGTATTTTCACAGAATTTTGCATCAACTGTATTGAATCATTATGTTAAATTGTTACATGGTAGTTTCAGTTATAGTGTTGCTGCAATTTCAGCTTGAACTGCTGATCTTTCCATAATTTTCTGTCTTTAACTGAATGGCTGAATTTGCTGCAAAAATGGCCTCAAGGTGCTGTTTTGACAGGAAGTTACTGAATCATTCAAAATTAGAGGCGGCTTTATTGTGTGTTGGAGTTGAGTGTGAGGTTTCATTCATTTATAATGTACAGTCAGATCAAGGCTGGTAGATTTTAAGGTAATACAAAATTGGACACCTGGGAAGTATTTTAGTATCTGGATTAAACTTGCGTTTATGGACTGTGGATAGACAATGGAAAGCATTCACAGATCGAATGGAGAAATTGCAAAAATCGTTTATACCGGTTTGGCATAAAAATAAACCAAAAAAGGTGACTCAACCGTGGATAACAAGGGAAATTAGAGACAGCATTGGGTCCAAAGAGAGAGCATATCAATTGGCCAAAAAAAGTACCACAACCGAAGACTGGGAGCAGTTCAAGATGCACCAAAGGAGGACAAAGGGATTAATCAAGAGAGCAAAAATAAATTACGAAAGTAAGCTTGCGGCAAATATAAAAACTGACTGCAAAAGCTTTTATAAATATGTCAAGAGGAAAAGATTGGTGAAATCCAGAGTAGGTCCTTTGCAGTCAGAATCAGGGGAATATATAATGGGGAATAAGGAAATGGCAGACCAATTAAATTCTTACTTTAGTTCTGTTTTTACAAGAGAGGATACAAATAACCTCCCAAGGATGTTGGGAAACATAGAGACTAATGCAAGGGAGGAACTGAAAAAAATCAGTATCTCTAAGGACATGGTCTTGGGGAAATTGATGGGATTGAAGGCAGATAAATCCCAGGGGCCTTATAATCTACATCCTAGGGTACTTAAGGAAGTGGCCATTCAGATAGCAGATGCTTTAAGAAATATTTTCCAGAACTCGATAGACTCATGATCAGTACCCATGGATTGAGGGTAGCTAATGTTACCCCACTATTTAAAAAGGGGGGTAGAGAAAAAGCGGGGAATTATAGGCCGGTGAGCATCAGTAGTGGGCAAAATGATGGAATCCATTATTAAGGATGTAATAGCGGAGCATATGACTAGCAGAGAAGGGATCGGACAGAGTCAACATGGATTTACAAAAGGTAAATCGTGCTTGACAAATCTATTGGAATTCTTTGAGATGGTGACAGGTAAAATAGATGGGGGAGAGCCAGTGGATGTGGTGTACCTGGACTTCCAAAAGGCCTTCGATAAGGTCCCGCAAAAACGACTGGCTTACATAATCAAGGCTCATGGGATTGTGGGCAAAGTAATGATGTGGATTGAGAACTGGCTGGCAGGTAGAAGACAGAGAGTTGGGATAAATGGCTCATTTTCTGAGTGGCAGGCGGTGACCAGTGGGGTGCCACAGGGATCTGTACTGGGACCCCAGCTGTTCACAATTTACATAAATGATCTGGATGAGGGGATTGGATGTAATATCTCCAAATTTGCAGATGACACTAAGCTAGGAGGGGTTGTGTGCATGGAAGAGGGGGTCAGGAAGCTCCAGTGTGATTTGGATAAATTGAGGGACTGGGCAGATACATGGCAAATGCACTACAATGTGGATAAATGTGAGGTTATCCACTTGGTAATACAAACCGGAGGGCAGATTACTATTTCAATGGCAATAGATTAAGAGATGGGGAAGTGCAGAGAGACCTAGGGGTACTTGTACACCAGTCTCTGAAGGCGAGCATGCAGGTACAGCAGGCGGTTAAAAAGGCAAATGGTATGTTGCCCTTCATATCAAGAGGGTTTGAGTATAGGAACAAGGATACCTTACTGCAGCTGTACAGGGCCTTGGTGAGACCCCACCTGGAGTATTGTGCGCAGTTTTGGTCACCTTATCTAAGGAAGAATGTTCTTGCAATGGAGGGAGTGCAGAGGCGATTCACCAGGCTGATACCTGGAATGGCAGGAATGACTTATGAGGAAAGATTGCACAAATTGGGATGGTACTCGCTGGAATTTAGAAGATTGAGAGGGGATCTCATAGAGACATATAAAATTCTGGCAGGACTGGACAGAATGGATGCAGATGGGATGTTTCCAATGATGGGAAAATCCAGAACCCGGGGCCATGGCTTGAGGATAATAGGCAAACCATTTAGGACTGAGATGAGGAGGAATTTCTTTACCCAGAGGGTGGTGAATCTGTGGAATTCATTGCCACAGAGGGCAGTAGAGGCAGGTTCATTAAATATATTTAAGAGGGAATTAGATATATTTCTTCAGTATAAGGGTATTAAAGGTTACAGAGAGAAGGCGGGGACGGGGTACTGAACTTTAAGATCAGCCATGATCTTGTTGAATGGCGGAGCAGGCTTAAAGGGTCGAATGACCTACTCCAGCTCCTATCTTCTATGTTTCTATGTTTCTATAGTAAGTCGAAATTATTGTAAATTGAAATTGGTGGAAAAAAAGAGAAAAAAAGGTGAGATTCTCCAGAAGAACATGAGATTTCACAGAAAAGCGCAAGATTGTCTGAAAAAATGTGAAATTTGCCGAAAATACCACAAATTTTCACCAAAAAAACATGAGATCAAAACTATTGTAACTTTAAAATATTGTATGTCGGCGTCTATCTGTATAGGGATCTTTTAATTCAACACAAAATGCTAGAAATATGGAATATGGACCACATGCGGCTAAATGCGATCAGCCCAGAATGCCACATTAGTCAGTATGGACTAGTTGGGCTGAAGGACCTGTTCTATGCTTTATGACTTGATGACTTAATGCCTCACTGAATAAAACTTCAGTTGGTTCTTAGTCATTGTCGGACTCTGGCTTTACTCAATTTGATCTATGTGTCGTCTGAGTCCAGTGTGCTCGTTGAATGAAGTGATAAGAGAAGGTATTCGATTTCACAATGAGTTTATTACATAGCACAAGAATAAAGCTTAACAGAGCTCTGGTTCAGTCATTAGTTCATAGGTCACCTGCTCGGTGAGCTATTCCCCAAGACTGACTCCTACTATCCAGTCTCTTCTGTTTATATAGATCAACATTGTTACATTGACCAAGAGTTGGCTTTCTTTGATAGACTCCTTGCATAAGATTTATCTCAAGCAATTTCCTGCTCAGCAATTATCTATGGTGTAGACCTCCTATCTTAATCCCCAAGGCCAGAACATCCTGTTGTTTTGATCAGAAGTCAATTCATACCCCAGATATTTCTAATTATTTCTTTGTTCTCGTCTGGCCATAGTCTTCTGTTCTAATCAACACCTCCCGTGTATCCTTATTACTTATCATTCCTACTAAATTGGTTTATCCATTTTATTTGTCCCTGACATTCTCAGTCATTGTACTCTTATCAATTATCCTTGCAATACACTTATCTTCCTGTCACTGGCCTGTTTCAGAATAAATCACTGTCCCTATGGTTCCTCCAACCTCATCCTGTCTAACTTCTCCTATCTGCTATCCTGTTACTCCCATGTGTGTTTTTGATGTTTTCTCTCCGGTCTTGTGCTTTACAATTAGCAGTGTAACCTTGGGGATGAAAGTATTTTCTCTCTTTGTATTTGGAGGCAGCAAATTCTACACATACTATAATCAGCCAACTTTTCTACATACTGTGGCCGTTACTTAATTGCATTAATATTTCCCCTAAACAGTATAATTGAAGTAAATAGTAAATTGTCACATCGTAATGGATTAATGAATACATAACGAATAGTACATAGGCATATTTTCCATGATTACTGAACGCCTTGGTTCCAACATCATCTAGGTGGACATTTCCTAAGTTTGACGCTGA
Source organism: Narcine bancroftii (assembly GCF_036971445.1). Lineage (NCBI taxonomy): Eukaryota > Metazoa > Chordata > Chondrichthyes > Torpediniformes > Narcinidae > Narcine > Narcine bancroftii. The sequence continues at coordinate 38,517,346 of NC_091470.1, forward strand.
ATATGTGCTGTTAAATCCTCCTTTCCAAGGTTGGTTGTGGCAAGAGAGAAGGTTGGAGAGGTCATTGGAGATCAAATCTTGTAGACAGGGTGTGACTGAGAGTGGGGAGCTTCAAAGGAAGAGCTGTGCTCTTGGAGCAGTATTATATGGGTGGTAATTGAAAGTTAACATTAAACATGAAGTTCAAGAGGATCAATTCTTAATAGTTTAGTACCTATCTAACTTTGTGATGTGTGCTTATTTTTGAACAATCATCTCCAGAATGACCATAATGGATGCTTTGTATGTTGAATAAATTCCTACTGGTTGTTCAGTGATTAGTTTTGGGTCAGAACTTGCTGATTAAAGGGCGTTGGAAGAAAATTCAATCATGAGTTTCATAAAGAATTTAATAAATACGGTTCTGAAAAATATCACTGATCCACAGGGAAAGAGCTGGCTAACTAAATTGATCAGGCAAAAAGCCAGTGTTAGCTTGATGTGGTGAATAGTTCCCTTCTGTATTGTAATAGCTTTATGATTCTATGACTGGTGTGCTCATTGATAGTGTGAAAAGCTCGCTGGTACTAACTAGTGCTAGATGCTCATGTAATTGGGTCATGTCGTGACAGTCCCTTCTTAGGCAGTCCCCCAGAGTGGAGAATCACTTGCTTCTACTTCAGTTTAGTGGTATCTGAAGTGCCAGATGAGGCCAATTTAGAAAATGCAGATTTTATTTCCAGTATGGCAGGAGATGATTGACAGGCTGTTTGGGTACTTAATATAAACCTGTCATTGTTTGAGTATGAATTCTGTGTTTTTCTGGCAAAGAGACTTGAAGTTCCTCATGCCCTCCCAAAACAGTCTTTCTCTATGACTGGTCAGGCCAAGGATTCACAAAAAGTTATTGGGAAAGTTGCACTTTTTCAGGGGGGTTTTGAACACTTTACTGAATTATTCCCTCTGACTTTCTGATGAACTCCTGTGGCAACAGAGTTTGGAGTTCAGTGTCTGGTTCAGGAGTCCAGTGTCAGGCATAAAGTGGCCTACACATTGAAGCTGACTTAATGTCATCAAAGCCTAAGTGCTGGAATATTAGCTTGGAAGAGGGTGTTGACATTGGTTACCTTATCCTGCTCATGGATTTGGAGGATATTTCAGTGATATCATTATTGATCCTATTCCAATACTTCAAGCTGTCTTTATTTTTGGAAGCCCATGACATTGTCAGGGTTGAGTTCTTGGTCTTGTTGAACCAATTTGAGATAACGGGTAAAGTTGATGAGGGTATTGCTTTTAATGTCGTACTTCCAAAAGGCTTTTTACAAGTTGCCACATTACAACAAAGTAATGGCATAGGCCATAAAATGTTCATTGAAATGATGGATATGCAGAGCTGGTGAATTGATCCAGTTGAGAGTAAGAATGGATACAACAGACTATATAGCCTGATTCTGTGCCATAACCATTCTATGATTTTATGCTTCCAGTATAACATACTCTCTTCTTTCTTTGGCTTGGCTTCGCGGACGAAGATTTATGAAGGGGGTAAATGTCCACGTCAGCTGCAGGCTCGTTTGTGGCTGACAAGTCCGATGCGGGACAGGCAGACACGGTTGCAGCGGTTGCAGGGGAAAATTGGTTGGTTGGGGTTGGGTGTTGGGTTTTTCCTCCTTTGTCTTTTGTCAGTGAGGTGGGCTCTGCGGTCTTCTTCAAAGGAGGTTGCTGCCCGCCGAATTGTGAGGCGCCAAGATGCACGGTTTGAGGCGATATCAGCCCACTGGCGGTGGTCAATGGGGCAGGCACCAAGAGATTTCTTTAGGCAGTCCTTGTACCTCTTCTTTGGTGCATCTCTGTCTCGGTGGCCAGTGGAGAGCTCGCCATATAACACGATCTTGGGAAGGTGATGGTCCTCCATTCTGGAGACGTGACCCACTCAGCGCAGCTGGATATTCAGCAGCGTGGACTCGATGCTGTCGACCTCTGCCATCTCGAGTACTTCGACATTAGGGATGAAGGCGCTCCAATGAATGTTGAGGGTGGAGCAGAGACAACGCTGGTGGAAGCGTTCTAGGAGCCGTAGGTGATGCCGGTAGAGGACCCATGATTCGGAGCCGAACAGGAGTGTGGGTATGACAACGGCTCTGTATACGCTTATCTTTGTGAGGTTTTTCAGTTGGTTGTTTTTCCAGACTCTTTTGTGTAGTCTTCCAAAGGCGCTATTTGCCTTGGCGAGTCTGTTGTCTATCTTGTTGTTGATCCTTGCATCTGATGAAATGGTGCAGCCGAGATAGGTAAACTGGTTGACCGTTTTGAGTTTTGTGTGCCCGATGGAGATGTGGGGGGGCTGGTAGTCATGGTGGGGAGCTGGCTGATGGAGGACCTCAGTTTTCTTCAGGCTGACTTCCAGGCCAAACATTTTGGCAGTTTCCGCAAAACAGGACGTCAAGCGCTGAAGAGCTGGCTCTGAATGGGCAACTAAAGCGGCATCGTCTGCAAAGAGTAGTTCGCGGACAAGTTTCTCTTGTTTCTTGGTGTGAGCTTGCAGGTGCCTCAGATTGAAGAGACTGCCATCCGTGCGGTACCGGATGTAAACAGCGTCTTCATTGTTGAGGTCTTTCATGGCTTGGTTCAGCATCATGCTGAAGAAGATTGAAAAGAGGGTTGGTGCGAGAACACAGCCTTGCTTCACGCCCTTGTTAATGGAGAAGGGTTCAGAGAGCTCATTGCTGTATCTGACCTGACCTTGTTGGTTTTCGTGCAGTTGGATAACCATGTTCAGGAACTTTGGGGGGCATCCGATGCGCTCTAGTATTTGCCAAAGCCCTTTCCTGCTCACGGTGTCAAAAGCTTTGGTGAGGTCAACAAAGGTGATGTAGAGTCCTTTGTTTTGTTCTCTGCACTTTTCTTGGAGCTGTCTGTGGGCAAAGACCATGAACATACTCTCTATTGGCATGCTAACCACAATGTTATCAATGCCTTCATTGAGAGGTGGGTCTTGAGCTATAGAAAAACATCCACATTTTCTAAAGTCTCGTTATGGACCTTTATTGTCAGAGGCATTTGTGATAGTACAGATTCTACCACCAATGTGTAATGTACAGATGGTAGTGTAGGATTACTGTGATTGGCTGAGAGTGTAGCCATACCTACTGGCAGGTCTTAAAGGATTGCTCCTAGCCAGACCAGGTCATTCTGGACTGGTCGACCTACTTGTGATATGCTCCAATCTTTTAGTTAATAAAAACCTTGGTTTGGATCAACAAGTCTTTGGTTCTTTTGACGCGCATTACAGCATTATTATACATTAGGGAGAGCTGGATAAAGGACTTTTGTTTTGCTGTGAACCAATGTATTATGGCAGTCAGCTTATGGGGTCCTAAAGCAAGTGTCAGTATGGTCACTGAAAACAAAAAATGAGCATGCATCACCAAGTTCTTTGGTGGCTGACTGGATTAATTGGGTACACTTAGCGTAGCAGTTAACACAACATTATTACAGTGCCAGCGACCCAGGTTTGAATCCAACCCTGTCTGCAAGAAACTTGTATGTTCTCCCCATGACCTGCATAGATTTTCCCTGGGTGCTCTTCTTTCCTCCCACCCTCAAAAAGTACAGGGTTTGGTGGATTAATTCAGAGTAATTGGACAGCATGGGTTTCATGGCCTGGAAGGGCCTTCTACCATGATGTAAGATTAAAATGAAAGTTTACAGCTTATATTTTCCAGTATTTTCCAGTGCAGTCATTCCTAAACTTACTCATTTTTTTACTTATTTAATTTTTCATGCAGCTGGTCAGGCCAGCATTTATTATACATCACAAAATACCCTTGTGAACTGCGGTTCCAGTGAGCCACCTCTTTGAGCTGCTGTCGCCATCTTGGTGAAGGCACTCTCACAGAGCTAACGTAGCAGTGTTTGCACATTACTGCTTGACTGATCTGGAAATACAGTCATGAAAAGTTGCTGATGTAGACTGTATTGCTCTTTGGTAAGGAAGAGAACAGTGACCAAAAGCATAAAAACAGTATGGGGTATAGGAACTAGGAGAGGAAAGAAGTGTGAAATGACCCTCTGTTTATTTACAGCCCATCCAGTGTTTGGATGTTCATATAAAACTCATATGTAGTTCAGCAAGAATTCAGTTTTGTATCTTTTGCAGGTAATCACGGAAATTGTGGCATAGTGTTGCACAGAGTGTAACAGATATGTGATTAAGGAGTGTTTTGAAGAGTCAAAAAGATAGAAATTGTATTTTGATGTGCTGAGGCAAAATGCTCCAGATGGTTAAAATCTGAATTAAGATGAAAGCTCTCTACAGGTCAGGCAATGTTTGAGGAGCATCAGAAATGGTTATGATGAAATTTCAGATAAAAAGTAAATTAACTTGAAGGATTAACTCTGTTTCTCCCTGTGCAACTGCAGCTTGATCTGTGTGCCCCATTAGGATGTGAATATTTTGCACAGATCTCTGCCTGCTTAAGAAGCCTGACTCCCAGTGGCCATGAGCCACTTTGGAAGGAGGTTTGGCCAGACTCAGTGAAGTCATTTATATCCCTCTTCCCTATATTTTCCCTTTTCTGCATTATATCCTTTTATACAGTGGAGAGGGTAAGACAGTGACCTGTTTCCAATGGCCGTTAATGCTCAAGACAGACTGCAGATAGCTGGTTTTGGCAAGCATTCAGGTCATATTTTAGTGCACCAAAATGTGGGAGAAATCCCATCATCCAGTGAGGAATTAAATCACAAAATTCTGTAGACACTGTGGTTGAAGTAAAAACACAAAATGCTGGAGAAGCTCAACAGGTCTGTGTCCTTCATGTAACAAAGGTACAGATACATAACCGATGTTTCACGTTTGGACCCTTTATCAAAGTATGAGAAAATGCCGTCAAATGTCCAAACAAAAGAGTAGGAGGGGGGAGGGTGGGGTGGCAAGACAGGAGATGATAAGTGGAGAAAGAGGGGAGGGGCCAGGGAGGGATGGTAGGACTGTGTAGGTGAAAGAACTGGAAGGACAAGAAAGGGGAAGGGTGGGGAAGAAAAGGCAAGCAGGCTTAATGGAAAGCAGTAAAGTCAATGTTCATGCTATGTGGCTGCTGGGTGCGCAGATGGGAAATAAGGTGTTGTTCCTCGATTCTGTGGGTGGTCAAGATGGGACAGAACATAAGACCATGGACAGACATGTGACCATGGGAGTGTGACCCAGAATTGAAATGGTTGTTCACTGGGAGGTCACTGTCGTTGTGAACGGAGCGGAGGTGTCATCCAGTAAGGTCTCCATGGTACCTTGAAAAAGGGCTCAGGTCCGAAACGTCACTTGTATATCTTTACCTGCTATGCCGAGTTCCTCCATCATTTCTCTGTTTTTTACCCATCCAGGAATACAGAGCTGGTGTGGTGAATATGCAGATCCACTGATATCATGATCAATGAGCCCATGAATGAACCAGATGCTGGAACACTGGGGTTTCTGAACAATTAGATGCTGGCTTTTATTGGAATTTTACTGGTAATTTTTTGAGGGTAAATTTTACCAATTTCTTGATTGTGTTTTTTTTTAGGTGAGGGGAGGTTTGGTGTCTTGATTGGGCATCGGTGCTATATATATTTATTATATATATATTTTTAATGTGCTGATTCAATCTAAACAGATATAAATATAACAAATTATGTATAATCTGAATCTCCAATCACTCAACTATCTGTTCATTTAGCAAGATGTCTGTGTATGTCAGATAGGAGAAATGGAGGTAAGAGATGAAATGTGTTCCTGAAAAGAAACCTCTTTCTTGTTATAATTTATGCCATCTACAATTTTTAAAAAAGTCTTGGGTTACTTTTGGCATACCCTGTACTGCAACCAGTGAGGTATCCTGGTAGTTATTCGGTCTAATCTTCTCCATTTTTATCTCTAGTTAATGGAAGCAATCTGGAAAGGAGTTAGGTTTTGTACATGATTGCTAACCCAAAGATCTTTTGATTGCCCTTTCCTCGAAGACCACAGATTGACAGCCCAGCACATAAGCACCGAATGATGTTTTGGTGAAACCTGAAGCAATGAGCAGGCAGGTTGATGACGGATCTCATTAAGGATCTCAAAAAGGCTGAGTTCTAAAGACAAGGGGCCAGGTTGAGCAGGAAGACTCCATTAGAGAATTGTTATAAAACTTTGTGGACTGCATGGGCAAATATGGTGAAAGAAAGAAACATCTGAAGCTGAAGATTTAACAAGGATAAAAACTGAATTTTAAACATGAGATAAAAATCCTTATCTTGAAGGAATGGATGTTGTATGTACTCATCTTTTTTTTAAATAGGTGTACCTTTCAATATTTTTACACATTTTGAAATATTTCTTGCTTTGAACCATAAACAATATTCTTAATCGCATTCTCTCTCATCCTGCAAATTGGAATCACTTGCATATTCTGTCATTATGATTTTTGATTTCCTAGTTCAAATTGTTTCTGGAGGCACCAGGCCCAGCAGCTGTCCCCTTGAAACATTATTTTCCCCTATGCTATCTGAGAACCTACAATTACTAGCTGTCCCATGTTTTGCAGACATCTTACCCTCTATTCAGTTATTCATGCTTGACAATCATGAATCTATTACGTTGTACCTTATCAAGGGCCTATTTGGAAATGGACTAAATTTATAACATTGCAATATTCTAACATTTCAGCTGCTATTTCAAAGACTTCAATAAAGCATGACCATCTCTTTTGGAATCAATGCTGACTACTCTTTTATACGTATTCATCTTATAGATATTTTTCTATCCACCATCTTTCCTATATCCAATGTTAAATTAAGTGGTCTACAATTATTCATGTATCAATCATCACATCCAATTTTTATCTAAAATATGTTGTCTGTAATCTATTTTGTTTTCTATTAATCCCAATGCCTCCTTGTTAGCATTTATGATAAAGTTATTATTTAATGACTTGGAACGTGCTTAGCTTTTGTCAGTGGTTTGCAGGGAACTGCTGACGAGGTGCTCTTTGGGGACCTGCTTATCGTTAACCTCTGCACTTGATTTTTGCGGGAACTGAGGTGAAAGTCGACACATCTGAGCTCCCAATCTACTGTTGGGCTCTCTACTGAGTCCCAGATGGTGCTTGGTTGTAGTGACAAGAGGAGCTGGATCCACTATATGCAGCTGCTCAGCTTTACACCAGGATTGTCTGGTGTGTGTAATATTTGAATAAGATGTCTAATCTGGTTTGGAAGGACATATTCAAGTAAGTGCTTCTTACATTTAATCTTAATGTTTTTAATTAACTTAATTTACTTAAGTGTGTCTTAAATAAATATTTTATTTTATTTACTATTTAAAATACTTTTATTTATTTATGGGCATTCAAATTAATTTGAACTGTTTTTAAATATCTCCGTCTATCAGCAACCAGTGACAGCAGTGAACAGGTGAGAAGGGCTTCAGGATCTGTCACTGGAGCTCTAGCTGCACCCACCGGTGCTCCACCCTACATGGAGGCCAGGCATGGTATTGGTTCGCATTTCCATGACCACAAAAAGCGAGTGTGCTGTGGAAATACTGCAGCACTTCATCGAGATATTCACAATAAACTCACATGTAATAAGAGTGATATTGGACAAATCCAGTCCACTGTTTTGCAATTTCCCATTGTTGCTTGTGAACTTACTGAGCGTATCTTTGAGTTGACCTAACTCTGTACTGCCTTTTCTTTTATTATTCGTCTGCCTCTAGATTTTTTTTTAACCTTCTCCTAAATGCTTGGCTGCTCCATTTCACCTCTAAATGTTTCTCAAATTTTGGGAAGGACTATTCCAAGTTTGTAAGTTCCAATGTCTGTTTACTTTGTCCTTAGGTCAGAGTGCAGAGGTTCACAACCTTTTTTTTTTCACTCACATACCACCTTAAGGAATCCCTTACTAACAACTGTGGCATAGGATGGCAAAGAAAAAAGTTGAAAACCACTGAATTAGACTTTTCCTCAGGTAATTATTCTTTCTCACTCGTACAGTGAAACAAATGTTCTGATGAAGAGACATGGACTGTAAATTGCCTTCCATAGACTCTACTTGACCTGCTGAACATTTCCAGCATTTTCTGTTTTTCTTTCAGATTTTCAACATCTGTTGTTATTTTGATTTTTTTAAACGTCAATACTGGAAAAATTTGGATGGTCAGGTAGCATCGGTCTAGAGATCCATCGTTAATGTTTCGGGTTAATAACCTTTGTCTTACTATTAGCACTGATAATATTAGAATTACTGTATAATAGACTATTTATCCAGACTCATATTTTAGTTTATTCAAGCTTAGATGACATTCCCAAGGTTCCAAAAGAAAGGAAACCATCATGTTCAGGGAATATTTAATTACTTTAAATGTTCATTTAAAATTTTATTTTTAATCAACTATTTATTCAGCTCCCTTTAAATAGATGATCAAAATAGCATCAGTTGTTCCTGATAGCAGGCTGTTCAACATTATCACTGACACTGTGGGTGTAAATGTCAACTAATCTTGATTGAGGCTTGTTAATTTTGAAGGCGATGAGACCAGAACTGCACACTGTATTGTAATTGTGGCTTCATCAATGATCCATGTGAGGTTAGAATAAATTGTTTCCATTAATAATCATATGTCCTTGAGATATACCCAGTTCTGCAGCTGCTTCATCTTATTTTAATGCTATATAAATCAGTTTCAAAGGGGTTTAAAGCCATCATATTTCTATTCAAACAACGTTTAAATCTTGGCACCTGGGGATTTCACTGGTTGGCAATAGAGTTGTGGAGGAGAGAAACAGATGCTTTTCCCCAATTCATCCATGCTGACCATCCATTAGCTTGCTGTGGGGGTGACCATGAGGATAATTGTTGGGCACGACCAGTTGCCCCAATAATCACGAAGACAAAGACTGAGGGGAACGAAAGTCTTTATTGTACATAAGACTTGAGTTGGCCTGGATCCAAGCTAAGGGAGTGCAGGGAAGGGAGAGGTGGCTCGACCTTTATGGCCTGGGTCACAGGGGAGGAGTCCAGGTGTTAGTGTCATTAAGGGGCGGGCCAGCCTGAGCCTTTACCGGCCAATGAGTACATACAATCCATACCATTACAATAATTTAATTAGGCAGGCAGAACAATATGAAATGAAAATGCTGTAGGTAGGTTTGTTACTCAGAGAGTGATGGGAACCTGGAATGCACTGCTGGGTGTAGTGGCTGAGGCTTACATAATAGGACCATTTGAAAGACTCTTGGATAGGCACATGTATGCTAGAAAAATAGGAGATATGGAGTGTGCAGGAGGGAAGGGTTAGATTCATCATGGAGTACGTTTATATGGGTTGGCACCACATTGTGGGCTGAAGGGCCTGCACTGCACTGCACTGTTCTATGTTCCAATTAGACAGGTTAATGTCATTATGCAGGTTAATAAATTTAACAGTTGCATAATAAAGGACAAAATTATTTTCGTGTTTGACAATAAATGGTATTGTTCTGACCTCATGGATAGAAGTTGGTGGACAAACAGTACACAGACAGTAGGCTCCAGCAGAAAGATGAGGATGTGCACATAGCCAGTCTGTACGTTGATAACATATATTGAACATGGATCATGTTCACTAAACTCACTAACAATCAGTGTGTGATGTTGCCGTGACTCTGTAAGTCAGGCAGAACAAGTCAGAACCATTCTGGGTCGTTCCCCTGATACATCAGAAAATTCCCTGAATAAACCATCTTTTGTTGATGGATCAGCTCTGGCACTGAATTTTGAATTGCTCCTACACCTGCTTTGGGCCCACATCCCATAACTTTTCCTATCAATGAACATGTCCAAATTCCTTATTTTGTATCTGTACCGCCTCCTCTTGCAGCTTGAGCACATACCCACCACCCTCTGTGTGAAAAATCTGCATCTCAGGTCCCCTTTAAATCTTTCCTCTCTCATCTTAAAGTTTTCCCTGTTAGTTTATGTAGGTTAATAAAGTTAAAGCAACCACTCTGAAGAAAGGGCAGGTGGGTTATTTTGGTGACAGAAACTATAACTGTGAACGTTTTTAAATTGTTATGACAAAGGGCAAGGTGAGACTGGAAATCATTGCTCTTGATTGGGGGAAGACTGTTAAACACAGTGAGGAAGGATCTGTCAATAATGGATTGGGAGCACCAAATTGCAGATAAGTTTACCGGTGATGGGTGGGAGAGATTCAAAATGTTCAAGGCTGACATGTTCCTATTAAGGGTAAGACCGACAAGTCAATGGAAGCCTGGTCATTGAGGGTGGATAAAGGGAACTGAGAGCGGACCAGGCTCTACAAGACTACAGAGTAAGTTGAGGAGAAGAAAGTCACCTACCTTGTACACACAACATCTCCTCACTTGTCAGGAAGGCGCAACTGCGACTGCACTTCCTGAGAAGACTGAAGCAGGGAAGGCTACCGGCCACCATTATATCAATCTTCTACAGGAGTTACCCATTGAGAGTGTCCTGGCTGACTGCATCACAGAGTAGTATGGTTGCTGCAGAGAAATAGAGCAATCCACAGGACCATAGAAGTGGCAGATAGGATCACTGGAATCACCCTCCCTTAAATCAATGTGATGTACTGGGATCGGCCCCTGAAGAGGGCGCACAAAATCATTGAGGACTCCTTCCCATGCTGCACACAGCATCTTTCATCTCCTCCCATCAGGGAAATATCAGAGCCAATTCCACTAGGCTGAGGAACAGCTTCTTCGTACAGGCAGTGGGAACGCTGAACGACCAAAGGAACTGTTCACACTAACCATCTGAGACCCTCATATTAATGCATATGTATCATTTGCCTGTATGTACGTTATGTCTAGTTGTGTGTCTGAGTGTTTTGCACCGAGGACTGGAGAAGGCTGTTTGTCCGGTAGTACTGGAGAAATCAGATGAAAATAAACTTGACTTGACTTGACTAGTGAGCAAGTTTAAGGAAAATTCCAAAATGTTCAATAAGTATATTAAAAGCAAGAGGATGCCAGGAAAAAAGTAAGATCTATTAGAGATCAAGGTAGCAATCTGACCACAGAGCCTGTGGATGCAGCTCAATGAACACTCCTCATTTGTATTCATTGTGGAGAATTCAGCAGAAGAGATATTTGATCTTTGCTGTCGTAACAGGCTTCAGACTGGATAAAACCCCAGTGCCTGATGAGATGTATTAGAAGGCTGATGAGAAGTCTGACTGCACTGGGAGGCAAGAGAGGAGATTGTTGGGGTTTTGACAGAAATTTTCAGATTTTATGTGTCTAGATGACTGGAAGATGATGGAAGTTGCATGTGTATTTACAAGTGTTATGAGGTTAAGCCAGACCAACGAATTCAACATCAGTGATGGGCAAATTATTGGAGAAAATTCTACATGGCAGTATTAATCTGCACTTGTAGAGGCAGAGATTAGTCAGGGAAAATTAACATGGCTGTATTCTTTGGCTTGGCTTCGGGGACGAAGATTTATGGAGGGGTAATGTCCACGTCTGCTGCAGGCTCGTTGGTGACTGACAAGTCCGATGCGGGACAGGCAGAGACGGTTGCATCAGTTGCAAGGGAAAATTGGTTGGTTGGGGTTGGGTGTTGGGTTTTTCCTCCTTTGTCTTTTGTCAGTGAGGTGGGCTCTGCGGTCTTCTTCAAAGGAGGTTGCTGCCCGCCAAACTGTGATGCGCCAAGATGCACGGTTTGAGGCGATATCAGCCCACTGACGGTGGTCAATGTGGCAGGCACCAAGAGATTTCTTTAGGCAGTCCTTGTACCTCTTCTTTGGTGCACCTCTGACATGATGGCCAGTGGAGAGCTCGCCATATAACACAATCTTGGGAAGGCGATGGTCCTCCATTCTGGAGTCGTGACCTACCCAGCGCAGTTGGATCTTCAACAGCTGGGATTCGATGCTGTCGGCCTCTGCCATCTCGAGTACTTTGATGTTAGGGATGAAGTCGCTCCAATGAATGTTGAGGATGGAGTGGAGACAGCACTGATGGAAGCGTTCTAGGAGCCGTAGGTGATGCCAGTAGAGGACCCATGATTTGGAGCCGAACAGGAGCGTGGGTATGACAACGACTCTGTACACGCTGATCTTTGTGTGTTTCTTCAGGTGGTTGTTTTTCCAGACTCTTTTATGTAGTCTTCCAAAGTCACTATTTGCCTTGGCGAATCTGTTGTCTATCTCTTTGTCGATCCTTGCATCAGATGAAATGGTGCAGCCGAGGTAGGTAAACTGGTTGACCATTTTGAGTTCAGTGTGCCCGATGGAGATGTGGGGGGGCTGGTGGTCACGGTGGGGAGCTGGCTGATGGAGGACCTCAGTTTTCTTCAAGCTGACTTCCAGGCCAAACATTTTGGCAGTTTCCGCAAAACAGGACGTAATGCGCTGAAGAGCTGGCTCTGAATGGGCAACTAAAGCGGCATCGTCTGCAAAGAGCAGTTCACGGACAAGTTGCTCTTGTGTCTTGGTGTAAGCTTGCAGGCGCCTCAGATTGAAGAGACTGCCATCCGTGCGGTACCGGATGTAAACGCCGTCTTCATTGTTGAGGTCTTTATTGGCTTGTTTCAGCATCATGCTGAAGAAGATAGTAAAGAGGGTTGGTGCGAGGACACAGCCTTGCTTCATGCCATTGTCAATGGAGAAGGGTTTGGAGAGCTTATTGCTGTATCCGACCCGACCTTGTTGGTTTTCGTGCAGTTGGATAACTATGTTGAGGAATTTGGTGGGGCATCCGAGGTGCTCTAGTATTTGCCAAAGCCCTTTCCTGCTCACAGTGTCAAAGGCTTTGGTGAGGTCAACAAAGGTGATGTAGAGTCCTTTGTTTTGTTCTCTGCACTTTTCTTGGAGCTCTCTGAGGGCAAAGACCATGTCAGTAGTTCCTCTGTTTGCGCAAAAGCCACACTGTGATTCTGGGAGGACATTTTCGGCGGCACTAGGTATTAATCTATTAAGGAGAATCCTAGTGAAGATTTTGCCTGCAATGGAGAGCAGCGTGATTCCCCTGTAGTTTGAGCAGTCTGATTTCTCGCCTTTGTTTTTGTACAGGGTGATGATGATGGCATCACATAGGTCCTGAGGCAGCTTTCCTTGGTCGCAGCAGAGCATGAAAAACTCATGCAGTTTCGTATGCAGAGCTTTGCCGCCAGCCTTCCAGACCTCTGGGGGGAATTCCATCCATACCTGCTGCTTTGCCACTTTTCAGTTGTTCATTTGCCTTTTATATCTCTTCCCGGGTAAGGACCTCATCCAGTTCTAGATTCAAGGGATGTTGAGGGAGCTGGTACAGGGCGGATTCTTGGACTGAGCTGTTGGCACTGAAAATGGATTGGAAGTGTTCTGACCATCAATTGAGGATGGAGATCTTGTCGCTGAGGAGGACTTCGCCATCTGAGCTGCGCAGACGGCTTTGGACTTGGGGTGAGGGGCCGTACACCTTCTTTAATGTCTCATAAAAACCCCTGAAGGCGCTAAGCTGGGTTCGTTTGGTGAGGCTAGTCCACTACTCATTTTGGATCTCCCGGAGTTTGCATTGAAGGTGGCTGCATGCGAGACGGAAGGCTCATTTTTTCTCTGGCCAGGAAGGCTTTGCAAGGTGAGCCTGGTGGGCAGCTCGCTTCTTTGCCAGCACCTCCTGGATTTCCTGGTTGTTTTCGTCAAACCAGTCCTTGTTTTTCCTGGAAGAGAAGCCCAGTACCTCTTCAGTGGATTGCAGTATGGCCGTTTTCAGCTGGTCCCAGAGGGTTTCAGGAGACATGTCCATGAGGCAGTTTGCATACTCGAGCTTTGCTTGGAAGTTTCCCTGGAAGTTTCCTCTCACTACGTCTGACTGCAAGTTTCCAACATTGAACCTCTTTCTGGGGGCTCCACTGTTCTTGAACTTTGGCTTGAAGTGAAGGTTGAGCTTGCAGCGAACCAGCCGGTGGTCAGTGTGGCATTCCGCGCTGGGCATGACCCTGGTGTGGAGCACATCTCGTTTGTCTCTTCCTCGAACCAGAACGTAGTCCAGGAGGTGCCAGTGTTTGGATCGGGGATGCATCCAGGTAGTCTTCAGGCTGTCTCTCGGCTGGAAAAGGGTGTTAGTAATGATAAGCCGCTGTTCTGTGCTTAATGGTGTGAATAAATGGATTGACTTTTTTGAAGAGATGCATTCATGAGGGGAGTGTGGTTGATGCAGATGACATTAACTTTAGGGAGATCTTTCACACAGTTCCACATGTGAAACAAGTTTGAAAGATAAGAACCTATGTTATCCAGAGTATTTATAAAATTAGATCTAAAACTGGGATGAGGGTGAAGGTTGAGCATTGCTTTTGACTTTGGAAGCTTGCTGAATGAGGTGTCATTGGGATTGGTTGAGGGGTTCACATCAACTATTTGGATGTGAATATGGGAAGTATTTCTAGGTCTGCAGGTGACACAATTAGTGATGGCATGGATGGTGAGGAAGCCACAGATCAATATTAATTGGTTGGTTAGATGGAATTTAATCCTGAAAAATGTGAGGAGTTGCATTTTGTAAAGATTAATAACACTAGGATGTACACAATTAATGGTCAGATCCTAGGACCAGATGATTCTTTGTGTATTTATCTAAGATTCCCTGAAGGCTGAAGCACAGGTAGATGTTGTTAAGAAGGCAAATGGGATACATAGCCTTATTAGCTGGGACACTGAAAGAAGGAGATAGAAGGTTATAGTGGAACAATATATTAGTTAGGCCATGACTGGAGTATTGTGCACAACTATGGTTATTGCATTAGAGGAGGATATTGCACTGGAGAGGAGGCACTGGAGATTCATGAGAAAGTTGCTTGGGATGGAGCAATTCACCAATGAGGTGAGGCTTGATAGGCTATGTCTTTTCTTTGCAGAGGAGAAATCTGAAGGGCATAGATAGAGAGTGAGAAATATTTCCTTTCGGAGAGAGGCACGTGTTAAGAGACCATTTGATTAATGGAAGTGGTAGAGGATTTTGGGGTATCAGAGAAGAATTTTGTCACCCAAAGATGGTTTTAACTTGAAGCTCATTATTTAGGATTGGTGGAGATAGATATTATCATAACAGGAATTCTTTAGACAGGCACTTGAAATAATATTTATAGAAGGTGGTAAGCCTAGTCCTGGAAAATAAGATTAATAATGAGAAGTTCTTGTTAGCTGTCATGGACAAGATGGGCTGAAAGACTATGATGTGAAACCGGGAAGTCTGCAGACCCTGTGATTATAGTTAAAACACAGAAAAGCTGGAGGAACTCAGCTGGTCTCTCAGCATCCATACGAGGTAAGGATATATAACCGACATCTCGGGCCTCACCCTTCTTCAAGGTAAGAGTGAAAAGCACGCAGGTGCCCACATTTAGGGAGAAGGGAAGAATGGGCAGGGGGAGGAGTACAGACTTACAGAAAAAAAGGTGTTAATTGGATATGGATGGGACACAGGAGAGAGAAAAAGTGAGAGGGGTTGTTTTTGGCATTGTGGAAGCAGAGCTGGAGAAAAATATAACATAACATAACAATTACAGCACGGAAACAGGCCATTAGGCCCTTCTAGTCCGCACCGAACCAAACACCCCTTTCTAGTCCCACCTCCCTGCACAATGCCCATAACCCTCCATCTTCTTCTCATCCATATACCTGTCCAACCTTTTCTTAAATAATACAATTGACTCCGCCGCCACTATTTCTCCCGGAAGATCATTCCACACGGCTACCACTCTCTGAGTAAAGAAGTTCCCCCTCATGTTACCTCTAAACCTCTGCCCCTTAATTCTTAACTCATGTCCTCTTGTTTTAATCTTTCCTCCTCTTAACGGAAATAGTCTATCCACATCCACTCTGTCTATCCCTTTCATAATCTTAAATACTTCTATCAAATCCCCTCTCAACCTTCTACGCTCCAAAGAATAAAGACCTAATCTGTCCAATCTCTCCCTATACTCTAGATGCTTAAACCCAGGTAACATTCTGGTAAACCTTCTCTGCACTCTCTCCACTCTGTTTATATCCTTCCTATAATTAGGAGACAGAGGGAATGGACAATGATTGTCCCATTGAAGGAATCCTTGGAGATTGCAGGAATGAAAGAGATGGGCTGCCAGTTGCTTGAATTCCAAATCACAGGAGTTTTACTGTATCACGTGACAATAAAATGGACTTTGATCCTTGAGGACATGAAAGACATGCTTCAACAATAGACACAATGATCTTAGTTCATTCCTCTGACTGTCATTTACTCACTCATGTTTATGATGTGTTGATATCACTGATCCAGACCAGCCGCCTTTATATTAAAAATAAAAACAGCTTTTCAGTGTGTGTTCACACATAGTGTTTTTATTGTGAATAAAGCTTATTTTTGAAATGAAAGGTGTGATGGTAAATGCAACTCTCCTCTTTCATTTTCTGAGACAAAATGTTCTCAAAACTTTATCATTTCTAAAGCAGAAGCAGTTCATGCTGCATCTTTAAGAAATGCCAGTGACATGAGTGTGAACACAAGCTGCTGAGCATCTGTTCTCACCACCGCTGATCATGAATGATGACATTTACTTAAAGATCCCATGGGTATATACTGTATTCTATAAACCCCGCTGCGTCATTCTTGATTCATTCATTGCACAGTTCTTTCCATTTTGAGCTCTGTGCTGGATGTATGAAGCTAGTTTCTGTCAAAATTGTGCAAAGCGCACAGATCAACATGCTATGCGCTTACTAATGTTTCTCAACTTCACCAAGCTGAGAGTGCATTCAGTCGTAGGAAGGATGCACCTCGCCGATTTCATGGGATTATTGATTTGCTGCAAACCTGCGCTCTATCTATTGGTTTAAACTGGGACTCCAGGATGCCAACCATTTCCCTCACCGTTCCCACAAACATGTCTGTCCTCGACCTCATTCAGTGCCAGGGTGAGGCTAAACGTAAACTTGAAGAACACGTATCTTATAGCTCCTGGACACCCTTAACCCCAATGGCATGAATTTAAAATATTTTTCAATTTTAGGTAACCCGCTATCTGGCTCCACCATTTCACCTACTCCCATTCCAACTTTTCCCTCCAAATTTATTTCTCCCCTATGAATTCCTTCCCTACACGTCTCTCCACCTCTCCCACCTTCTTCAGTCCAGTGCCCTATCACCTATTGAATTCCCTCCCCAGCTCCTCCCCACCCCATATTTAATTATTAAAATAATTTAAATTTAGACATATTTGCAGCACGGTAACAGGCTCTATCGGCCCATGAGACTGTGCAGCTCAATTACACCCAAATGATCAACAACCCCTATGTGCTTTGAACGGTGGGAGGAAACCAGAGCACCTGGAGGAAACCCACATAGATATGGGGAGAACATGCAAACTTCACACAGACAACGCGAGATTCAAACCCCGGTCCAGGTCACTGGTGCTGTAACACCGTTCGCTAATCTCTATGCCAACTGTTCTGCCATTTAATAGTTGATATCTCCCCTTCCCACTATGGATTCAAGAAAGGTCCTAACATGAAAATTTAGCTATCCACCTTTTCTGACCTGCTGAATCCCTCCAGCTTCATTCATTGTCATTACCTTTAGTTTTAGTGGGTGACCTTGATTGGCTTTTACTTCAGTGTTCATTGATGGATTGTGGAGGTTTTAAAGTCTCCAGGGTTGATTGTACCAGGTGCTGGAATATTATTCCCTTGGAGAAAGAGTGGAAGGCATGTCGAGCAAGACAAGCTGCTGAAAGAGGAATATGGTGAGGGAAGGGTTCTCTGTATTCAGGAAGCCTTGAGGAGTCGGAGAGCAGAGATCTGATGAAAGGAGGAGGAGAAGGCAGAGGACAAACTCCTCCTCTAGGCTTGAAGAAACATGTGGGGATGTTGAGAAAGAGTAGGATAAATTTCCTGGAAGGGTTTCAAGGATGAGAGGTTTGCGTCACAGGAAAAAGACTGAAGAAGCTGGAATTAATCTCCTTAGAGTAGACAACGTGGAATGGAGTTGCTTGGAAGTTTTCAATGAAGGCTCTGGACAACGTAAGCAACCAGTGTAGTTGGTGTCAAAGATTGAGTCCTATCATTTACCAAGGTGTTCTCCATGATGCACTGCAGGATTCCTTCATAGTGGCTTGGCCACAGACTAGCTGCATGCGAAATTAATTTGTTTAGCTCCATGTTCCTTTTATTCAATTTTCTTGTCATATTGCACTCTTGGGCAAATGGATAATTCCCAGAGCAAGCTGAGAATGGTAGGCAGGTTTTAAGTCCCACTGAACAAAGTCGTTGGCACCTCACTCCCTGTTGAGCCTGAAATTTAAAGTCCAGAAGCACCAACACTAGTTGAATCAAAGTAGTGAAGAATCACCAACTAACCTAGTGGAAGTTAATGAGCCCTTTAAATGGCACAGAGAGGGTCTCCTTCTTGTGAACTGGTGAATGAGTAGTTGCTGCTATCTTCTGTACATAAATACAATATAGATGCAATACAATTTTTGCTTGTTGCAGCTTCCCAGTTATGTAAAACACACGAACAGTATAATTAATACATTCAAGATTCAATTTATTATCATAGTTATAAAACAGTGTCATATTAAATGAAATTTATTTTTGTCTACTGCCAGGCAGATGGATTCAGCACTGGCAAAAATTGCCTGAGTGCCTCTGTCAGACCTACAGAGAGAGAGAGAGAGAGAGAGAGAGAGAAAAACAAGAGAGTCCCTCTAGAGCAGGGTTCACAGAGGGCCAAAATTAAAAACTTGGACTAAGTCGTGGGCCAAACTACATATTTATTGAAAATTTTCAACAACATCTGCATGTTTTTTCTTCTTTCAACATATGTAATGTTAAACTTTTTCTTATTAAAATAAAGGTTTAATAATAGTTTTTCTTTCCAGAAGAAGCATTAACAAATGAGAAATAAAATATTCAATAAATAATATTTCTCTATAGCCTTTAAGCTCCTATTAAATGTATTTTTTTTCACAAGCCAACAAGTCAAAAATATAACAACTTGCTTCAATGAAAATCCAATCTTTCAACTATGAACAGTCCAAAGTGAACCAAAGAAAATATGAATCCAAGCTTAGCTTGCTACACTGTGATTTACCCTGATGCACCTGGGTCTAAACCAGATACTTGGCATCTCTTCTTAGATGCAAGTTCATCAAACTCTGGGGTCAGAGTTTGCCTCCCACCTGTCTTGAAAGGTCCTGTTTTCTGTCTTTGGTTTGGCCATTTTTCGTAAGGGGTTTATTACATATGAGTTAGGCGACAGGTCGCAGATGCTATTGGAAGTTTTCAATGAAGGCTCTGGACAATGTCCAGAGGGGGTGATTAGCGGGCTGACGCCAACGCATTTGCAAAACATTCTGGGATTTGCAGTATTAGCTGTGCATGCGCTATCCTAGCGCGGCGGCCAGCGGGCCAGCTCTAATACATATTTGATATGATCTTGCGGGCCAAATATAATTATATCACGGGCCAAATTTGGCCTGAGTTTGACATGTGTGCTCTAGAGTCACCGAGTGCCTGTAGATTTGCTTCAAATGCTTCTGCAGGCCTCACATCCACAGAGAGTCCAGTCCAAATCATTGGTAACCCAAGCTCCAGATCCAAACCTCTGACCTGGTCAGAGACCCTCCAGCGCACTTGGCGCCTCCTCGCATCCTGGTTCCGATACCTGGTACCCCTCCAGCCAGTTCGAGCTAGTCTCTGGCAGCCCACAGCTTCCATGGGTTTCTTGCCTCGAGTTATTAGCAGCCCGCCACATGCTCTGGTCCCTCAGCTGCAGAGCCCCCCGTCACTGGTCCGCCGCCGTAGTCACCGTGCCCATGGATCGTCCCCTCCACTTCCCCCTCTCAGATGGTGTGTGATCTTCCTATCCTCCCCTTCCCCAGAGTCTGCAGACCCTCAAGGCTGCTCCCGATTAATAGGTGCCACCATCTTGGGCGCCCACCTGCGGGATTTCAACTAAAACCACCATCAACTCTCTCATCGGGCCGTTCAAAGCCTATACGGAGCTGATGACAGTCGACTGGGTGGCTGAATCCTGCAGGGGTACTGTATCTTCTCTCCCTCACTCTCTGTGGCCCGTACCAGTGGATAGAAAAAGGGAAAAAAAATTAAGGTATAAGGAAAAGAAAATAAACAATAATGAGGAAGTGAGTGAATCGTTGCACTTCGGGAGGACAAACCAGGGTAGGACATATACCATAAATGGCAGGGAACTGCAGAACAGAGGGAAATGGGAACACAGAAACAAAATTCCTTGAAGTGGTGTCACAGGTAGATTTTGGAGCTTTTGGCACATTGGTCTTCATAATTCAAAGTATTGAGTCCAAGAGTTGGGATGTTGTGTTAAAGTTGTGTAAAATTGGAGTCAAATTTGGAGACTTGTGTGCAGTTTTGGTCACCTACCAACAGGAAAGATATCATAAGATTGAAAGAGTGCAGAGAAGATTTGCAAGGTGGTTGCCGGTCTTGAAGAGCTGAGTTATAGGGAAAGGGTAAATAGGTTAGAACTTTATTCTCTGGAATGTCATAGAATGAGGGGAGACTTGAAAGCGATATACAAAATTATGAGGGGTTTTGATAAGGTAAATGCAAGTAGGCTTTACCACTGAGTCACAGCTTTTGCAGACTTTCTTGTCTGTTTTTCTACTGGAGGTTGATTGAGGAAAGAAAGCGAGGACAAGGAAATAGGGTGAAATGTTTAAGGGAACATTAGGGGGAACTTCATTCAGAGGGTGGAGAGAATGTGGAATGACCTACCAGTGGAGGTGGTGGATCCAGGTTCGATTTCGCCATCCAAGAGAAGATTGGCCAAGATTGTGAAGGATATGAAAGGTTATGACCTGGGTGCAGGTCAATGGGACTTGGCCAGTGGCACCCAACCTACTTTTCCCCTACTCATGTACCTCCTTAAGTAATCCCTTACTAACAACAGAGCACCTATGAGAGGTATGTGAGTGGGGGAAAAGTAGGCTGGGTGCCACTGGCCTAGTCCCATTGACCTGCACCCAGGTGAGTGAGAAACTAAAGGTTGAGAACCACTGGACTAGGCGGAATAAATTGTGTGACAAGAGCTAGATGAGCTGAAGGGCTGTATTGGCCTATGGTTCTATAAATAAATGTTTGAGGTTATGAACTAATTTGTATGAGATTTCGGATGGGGTAATCTGTTCACGAGGCAGTTCTGCCATCAGAGCAGTGTAACATGCTAATTGTGATCATACTGCACTGACTCCATATTCCAATTTAGAGCATCAAGAACTAATGTCCTTCATGATATAGTGGTCAGCAGGCTACATACCTAAATGTACCTCTGCACACCATGATTTCACTCCAACCCCATTGCCTCATTGAGCCACAGATGCTGTGATATTTAAAAAACAAGTGATTGACTGTAGACTTATTAATGGCATTGGCAACTCACCCAGATAATTGTAAGGAGGTCGAAGCTTACCTGTGCTGTACTGATTCTGCCTCTAAAAATTTCCAGAGATAGATTCATACATGCATATAGACATACTGCATGGTAACAAACTCATTGGCCTGCACCGCTCAATTACACCCACCCAACTAACCTACGTCATTTTTGAATGTAGATTCCTACCCCTTCATCTCCTTTTGGTGGCCTTTATGGAATGGGGGGCACCAAAGAAGCTGAAAAGGGCGTATTCTGGAAGCAGATTTTAATACAGGGTGCACTTCCCTAATGGCCCATGTTTTACACAACTTGAGTATTGGGGATGAAAGTTAATTTTCTGTAGTTTTGAGTCTGGAAAACTTATGTTTTTTGGGTTCATTGATTTTAAACGAGTGGCTTTGCAGGTTTCAGGACTTGATTCCATTACCTTATATAACCATATAACAATTACAGTACAAAATACAGGCCATTACATCCACTCTTGTCCACATCGATTTAAGTGAACTCCACTAGTCCCACCTACCTGCTCCCTCTCCATAACCCACCAGTCCTCTCACATCCACATACTCATCCAACCCTCTCTTAAATGACAAAATTGACCTCGCTGCAACCACCTCTTCCGGAAGGTCATTCCACTCAGAAAAGCCCTTGCGGGGTTTAATTCAGCATTGACTCAGAGTTTACTATGAAGCTCAGTGAAGCAGATCTACTTCCTCACTGCTCCAGAGACCTGGACCCAGCGTTGTCTGTGGGGAGTTTGCACATTCTCCCTGTGACCATGTGCTTTTATTCCAGGTCCACTGGTTTCCTCCCACATCTAAAACATGAGGGTCGGAGGTTAGCTGGACATTGTAAGTTGCTCCTAGTGTTCAGTTAAGTGGCAAAATTTGCAGGAGGACTGGGGTGTGGAGGAGTGGACGGAGCTAATGGCATTGCCCATTGAGAGAATACAGTGGAAAATTAATGGGGAATGGGAGTTGGAATAAGTGAAACAAGCCAAAATGGCCCTCTGTGTTGGACTGGATTTTGTGTTTGTCGCACTGCTTTTGGAAGAGGTACACATTTTGAGAAAGTGGGTATTTACTTTCAATGCTGTTTCATGTTAAATTACAACACACATAAACCAGGAGTGGAGTATTCAGAAGTACAGCATGATTGCACACCGCTCGTGAGTCTCTACTGAAATGCTAACCTGATTTTTACTCCTGATGACGATGAACTGATTTTGCCACCTTATGTCTCATCTCATGGCACAAAAGAATTATGTTGGAGTGGTTCACCAGTTCAATCCTGACTTCTGATCCTCTCGGTTTGCGTATTCTTCCTGTGACCATGTGGGTTTCGTCTGGGTGCTTCGTTTTTCTCTCATATCCCAGTGAATGGTTAATTGGCCACTCTCAATGGCCTCTAATGGGCTGGTGAACTTCAGAATCTGGGGGGTGGGGGCTTGGGGGATTGATAGAAATGTGGGAAGGAATAAAATGGAATGAATGTAAATAGGTGAGGGGGCTAACATGGATTTGTGGGGCTGAAGAGCCTGCTTCTGTGCTGTAATGACAAAGAGTCATACAAAGAGTCCCAAAGGCTTTCTTTTATTTAAACCTAAACCCTCGGGTCACTCTCTGAAAAGACATTTTTAATATCTATCTGGCATGCCAGTTTAAATCCATCAATATTTTTTAATTTGCTTTAATCGTTATTTGAACTACTAAATCAATAGCAAGGATATAACTTTACTTGCTACCTTGACTGTTAATTAGTGGGAATGTGTTATTATGCATGCAGAAAATAAAATATAGCTTACTAGCATATTAAACTAATTATCATATTTAAGATTCTTGTTGGAAAGATGCCAGTATCAGGCCTATTGTTTCCTACTTTTTTCATTTGTGAAGTGCACCACTTTGTGACCAACTCTGTGGAATAAATTTCCATGTGGGCATAAATTAAGAGACAGAAGCACATTTTGTCATTGTTTTGCTGCTTCCGCTCTCCTGGTATAAATGGTTCAGCTCTGTTCTGTGACTTGCTTGGGAGCTTCATATTCTTTGTCCCCACATGCTGCATGTAACATTAGACAGAACATCCAGGGGTTATAATAGAATCAGACAGTGGGAGAATGTTGCATTAATATCAATTGAAAGAGATGGTGCATATCATTAGTATCATTCACTGTCATGTTTAAGAGATGTGACTGAATCAGATAGTTTGAGGCTGTGACATTATTACACTGCTACACCAACAACCCTTGGGTGTTCCAGTGTTCGCAGTACTCTCATTGTACATGCTCTAGGCACATACCTTCTGATTCACTTCTGTCTAATTCCCACTTGCACTTTAAAAAGAGAAATGTAATTGAATTGACATGGAAGATCACACAAACACTTCAAACTGATACATTTATTTTCTTTGTTCTTTTCTAATACATGTCTGGTAAGTTACATCCCTCTTGCAATGTGCCTCATTTCAGGTCTGCACTTAGAACTCACACACTTGAGATTAAGGTACATTCTTTGCACTATGTCAGAAATAGACACTTAATCAATGATGACTTTACAAAGAAATCAACCCTTTTTCAATATATTTTTCCAAACAATGGTTTTATTACCAGTCAAAGGGAAACCAAATTCTTGGACAAGGTCTCTCCTTTAATTTTAAGAAACCAGTCCTTGACCTTAAAGCCTTTCATCATTTCTGAACTGAAGGAATACAATTTGAAATAGGTTTACAATAATCAGCATCTAAGCAATTATAATATCTAGTTCTACGCATTTCAATGTTCTTATTTGCCTTCCTCAATATCTTTAAGTTCCAAAAATGAGCTCTGCTTCTCAATGAGTTTCATGCATGCTTGTAAAATCTGAATAAACTGGGGACGCAAGTTAATTTAGTTTTGAATTACTTCACAGTATAAAAATGAGATTTGTGGATAATGGCTTCAGTGCTTCATTTCCCTTTTGAAGACCATTCTAAAGAATTTGCATTCACCGGAACCTTTAGTATCAGGAGGGATATAAAACTGGCAATATTGAATTTGCCTTCTGCAATTCATCCTGTCAGATTTTCCTGATGGATAGGTGTGTAAAAGGCAAGCAATTTGATATTTTACATGTGCAGAATTTTACACGTCTCTTCCATTTAAAAGTTTCAAATAACCCCAAATAAAATTCAAGGACCCCAAATACTTGCTCAGTTTATCAGATAACTCCACATGTGCATCACTCAGTGGAATCACCTGTAAATCAACTTCTTTCACAATTTGTTCAAGAAATAGATCCAATATTGGCAAGGGTGCACTTAATACCTAATATTAATGCTAGTACTTAATAATAATTCAAATTGCTGGGTGTCAACATCTCTGAAGATCTCTCCTGGGGTCTTCACGTCGATGCAACCATGAAAAAGGCTCACCAATGTCTATATTTCGTTAGGAGTTTGAGGAGATTTAGTATGTCAGTAAAGATTCTTTCAAATTTCTACAGGTGTACTGTTGAGAGCATTCTGTCTGATATGAAGGTACCAATGCAAAGCACAGGAGAAGGCTGCAGAGGGGTATGAATTTGGCCAGCACCTTCATGGCATTAGTCTTCACTCCATTAAGGACATCTATAAGAGGTGGTTTCTCAAGAAAACAGCCTTCATCATTGTAACGCTATCAATTAGACCTGACAGACCAGAAGTTGAGATTAATAGGCTTTAATCACTATAAACTTACAGGCAGTTGGCATGATTCAAAGGCAGTACTGAGGGAAGGGATTGGGCAGTACCACCTTTATTAGGAATCCTGAGAGGGAGGAGTTACAATATTCTGGGTGGGCCAATAAGTATATTACAGTGTTCTACCGCTTTCATCAAGGAACCTCACCACCCAAGCCATGCCCTCTTCCTACTGCTATCATCAAGAAGGAGGAAAAGGAGCATGAAGATGAACATCCAATGGTACAAAAACAGTTTTTTCTCCTCCGGCATCAGATTTTTTTGAATCAGAATCAGAATTTATTGTCATGAAATTCGTTGTTTTGCGGTGGCATCACAGTGCAAACCTTCATATGAACCACCTTACAACAATAAATAAAAATAGTGCATGAAATGTTAAAGTAAGGCAGTGTCTTTGGTTCACTGATCATTCAGGAATCTGATGGCAGCGGGGAAGAGGTGACCTTGTGCTCATCTTTAGGCTTCTGTACCTTTTCACAGTGGTAGCAGAGTGAAGAGGGCATGGCCTGGGTGGTGGGGGTCTTTGAGGATAGAGGCTACTTCCTTAAGACACCACCTCTTGTAGGTGTCATTGATGTAGTGAAGTCTGGTGACTGTGATGTTGCAGGCCGACTTAACAACTCTCTGGAGATTTTTCTTGTCCTGAGCGTTGGCACCTCCATACCAGACAGTGTTGCAACCAGCCAGGATGCTCTCCATGGTACACCTGTAAAGGTTCTCAAGAGTCTTCTGTGACAATGGACCACAGATACTGCCTCATTTTTTATGCCCAAACCACTTAATAATTAGGGAAGAACAACAGATGTGGGTGAGACTACACTTGGAATATTGCGTGCAGTTCCAGTAAACCAACTATAAAATAGGCCAGTAAGCTGGAATGGGTGCAAAGGTTCATGAGGATGTTACAGTGCCTGGAGGGATTGAATTATAAAGAGATAAGAGAAGATTCAGTGAGCATCCTGTACCATTCGCGTTGGTCATCCTGAACTGCTAGATGCTCACCATTTCAAATCACCTTCCCATTCCCATTCTGACTTGTCCATCATCGACCTTCTCCACTGCCAGCGTGAAGTCCAATACAAACTAGAGGAACAACTCCTCATATTTCACCTGGGCGGTCTCAATACCTGAATATTGTACTTTCCAATTTCAGCTCACTCTCCCCTCCTGTATTCCTTTCTCCTCCAGCCATCCTCCTCTGGTCCCCTCTACAATATTTTAGTTGTCTTTCTCACAGTCACCCCCTCCAACCTCATTTTCACCCCCCTCTCTCCAGGGTCCATCCATTTTCACCCACACATTTCACTTACTGGATCTCCTTTCCTCCCCCTCTTTCTCAGGAATCTAAAACTAGACAGCATGGATAATGAAGTGAGATCTAAAGGGAATTTGAAGGGTATCCTCTTCACACAAACAGTGATGGGTATATGGATTGAGTTGTGGGAGCAATTGTGACATTCAAAAGATATTTAGACAGGTTAAAGGCGAAGGACAATTTAAAGGGAAATGAACTGAACGCAGTCAAATGGTATTATTGTGATCAAGTTGGACCCAAAGGACATGTTTCTATGCTGTAGAGCACAATGACTCTATTATACTGTAATTAACACATAAGATGCCATGAAGATAAAAAAAACTATATAAAAGGAGGAGAATAAATAAATAACTATTCGCAGCTGGGAATGCTGGAGAAAACTAATCTCTCAGAGCTCCTCACCGCAGCATTCACTTCTTTGAAGTATGTTGAGTTCTCTTCTGCTTCAAAGAGATGACCTGCATGTGCCATTTCTGGCTTTTGTTGAAGGTAATCAGCTAGGAGACTAATGAAAATATTGAAAGATGAATTTGTGAGGCAGGGCAGATGGACTCAGGTGTGAAGATGTACATCAAAAAAGAAGGATGATTGATCTTTTGGGATAAATAAGTATGAGTACTGAATGTAAGTGTACGGTGATGCTCACAGAAAACTGTGATTGGACCCATCATTCTTGACAGGAAGATGTTGCAAAGCTGAAGACTCTGCCAGTGCCTTCAATTGTTCAAGTTCAAGATGATTGTCATGTGTATTGAGCTGAAGACAAAAGTACTTCAAGTCACCTTTCTAGTAGAATGTCATTAAAACGAGGCAGTGTATTTTAACATCTTGTTTCCTTTCACATTAATGGCACACTCTGACTCAGCGAAACATACTCTTCAACAACTTTCCTCATTGTCATGCCTTGTACTTGAGTGGTTCAATTCGATATTTTATCAAATGATTAGTTACAAACTTAGTTCATTATAATCTGATTTCTTGCCTCAATACGCATGAGATTGCATGATCTCAGAAGCTAAACAGGCTCAAACCCGCTCAGTACTTGGAGGGGAGACCGCCTAGAAACACCAGGTGCTATAGGTTCCTATGAGGGATTCTGGACAAAATGACGACTCTCTTGTCTGCCTTACGGTAGAAAAAAGTCAAAGAATTACATGTATATTACATTCTAAATGTAGTGTTACGTGACAATAATGGAACCTTTACCTTTCATCAATTCTTTGTGAACAATATGTTGATCATTTTTTCTTTTCCAGTTTTCTCACCATTCTCCCCTTCAGAATACTTTCTATTATGTACACAATTTTTGCAAAGAAGCCTGTTCTTTTTCCAGATTCATTTGGAATTTACAATTTTGATGAGTCCCTTGAGATATCCATAATTTATCAATCCTTCATTATATCATTTTGAAGTCAGTGAGATCTGGCTACTTTACTCACTTTCATTGTCCTGACCTCCACTATGTTTCCTTCATCATATTTATAATAAATTCCTTTTCTACTTTGAATACCAACTCTGTATAGGATGGCAGAAATCCAACTCATTTGAAATTGCTGATACAAAGAAGTCATTAATGACATCTGCTGTTTTGAGATAACTTTTTCACAATTTCTCCCCAATCCCCAAGATAGCCCATTGTTTCCTTATCTGCATTGATCTCTGAATAGGTTGACAGAACTCCCTCATGTTCCCTTTTCACTGTTTGTGCCCATCTGGACATGCAACCCATTGCTATTCAAATAATTTCCTTTTAGTTTCTGATGCGCTTTATTTGGTAAAAATGTCCCTAGTTGTACCTCCGAAAATGTGCTCTCTGTTATTAAATTATCTCACAGATGCATATGAATTCAAAGCTCGTATTTCCTTTCTGAACTCTTCAAAGTCCATTTTCTGAATCATGTTCCATTTTGGTCTATTTGCTCAATGGAGAGGGTTTTGGGGGAGAGGATTTTGGGTAGGTCCAATGTTAATGCTTGATAAATTACACTCAGTGTTTATTGGCTGAAAGCAATAAAAACCCCAAAATGAGAGAATGTCAGAATGCACTGTAGGCTTTGGTGAAGAAAGTGAGAAGTTTGAACCACCCAAGGAGAGTCTAGGACAAGAGGGCACAACTTCAGGATAAAAGGGGATCAATTTAAAACAGAGATGTGGAAAAAATTCTTCATTCAGGAGGTCATGAGTTGTGGAATTTGTTGCCATTGGTGGCTGTGGAAACGAGGTCAATGATGTATTTAAGGCAGAGATTGACAGGTATTTGATTAGTCATGGCATCAAAGGTTATGGGGAGAAAGCCGGGGTGTGGGGATGAGTGGGAGAATGGTTCAGATCATGATTAGAGTGGCTTGGGAGATGTATGGCCCCCCTACTGCTAGGGAATGATAGTCCAGGTCCTAATCCTGTACTTGTCAGAGTTGTGTCTGGAAGCTTTGCAGGTATTAGTATTGCAGCTGACTAAAGTAAGACTTCCACTCAGAATAGTTGCCATGTTTAGCTTGGATTGAAGCATAAAATGTCAATGTAACCATGAATAATTCACATTCTCCAGCAAATCCTGGTTCATGTTCTTCTATCCCTATCAACACAAGACCCTTCAGAACTCTCTGTCTTGATGACATTTGTATCCTCTGCCACCATCACTGCTCTCACATTAATGACCAGGTCTGTGTATGCATGAATTAGCTCATGGCATATTGTGGTAATTCTTATTTATACTATTATTGTTGGTGTGTCTTCTGTATCCACGTGGCTGCAGCAAGTAAGAATAAGGGTGCCTTGTACTTGCATAGATGACAATGAACTCTCATAAGCTCTCTATGCCACTTCAAGGTAGTTGGTGAAGTCAGAACAGAGTGCTACCTTCCTGCTCCTGGAAATTTACGGAGAAGGAAATTAATATGGACAAAAAAACTCATCTATCACCGGATGAGTGCAGATCTGTTCATTTGAATGACTGTAAATATCAATGGCTGAATCTGGAAATGATCCTGATTCACAAATGATACAATTGCCTGCTGTTTATAACAATTGGTAGAGCAATGAAAGGGAGAGGCTCCTCACATCCTGCTCCATCATATAGGGCATAGAACTTTACAGCACAGTACATGCCTTTCAGCACTCGACGTTGTGCCGACCGACATATTCCTACAAAAGAAAACTAAATCCTTCCTACCTTGTAACCCTCTATTTTTATTTCATCCATGTGCCAGTCTAAGAGTCTCTTAAATCCCTCCAATGTTTTAGCCTCCTGGCAAGGCATTCCAGACACCCACAACTCATTGTGTAAATAAAGCGTACCCCTGATGGCTCCCCTAAACTTTCTTCCCTTCACTTTGTACAGGTGTCCTCTGGGGTGTTTGCTATTCCTACACTGGGAAAATATACTATAAGAAACACAAGTGTGAGGCCAACGGCATTTTTTTCTGACTCTT
Source organism: Narcine bancroftii (assembly GCF_036971445.1). Lineage (NCBI taxonomy): Eukaryota > Metazoa > Chordata > Chondrichthyes > Torpediniformes > Narcinidae > Narcine > Narcine bancroftii. The sequence goes on from NC_091470.1 coordinate 38,547,207, forward strand.
TCTGCAGCTGTGATCTCTGAATATGTAGATTATGGAAATACAAGAAATGTAAGCACCAGGCATTTCCAGCGCAGAGAGTTATCAAGATGAAACACAAGCATATGCGAACTAGTGAATAACTCGGAAATAATATATCATAAAAATATTCTATTCCTTGGCACTTTTTGTTTGAGTGTTTTATTTAAAGAAAGAACAGCCAGTGGGCTGTATATCATTACACAGATAAAGTGGAAGCCCAAGTTCAAAATGGTTATAACAGATACTAACAGATGGTGAGATTAGTGCAAGCTTACCATCCAAATTCCAAAACCTTTGTATTCATTTGAAGCTCAAACAATTCCTACAACTCACCCAACTAATCTCTGCAAATGAGTCCTTGCACACAGCAATAACATGTTAAATCTGGACCCATCTGCTTTTGCTTCAGTGCCTGATAATCAGTATAGCTCCCATCTACATGCACCATTTGTTTAAATTAATAATTTCACAGTCCATATACACAATGCACAATGAAGCAATATACTAATTGTAACTATTCTTCAGCACTTCAGCTGATTGTAACGGGGCTGGATAATGGATCGATTTAATGCCTATTCATTATTAAATTTACTTCACAGTAAAATTTGAAAATATATGCGCTGGTCACAGCTTCGATTTTGACTCAATTTTAATGAATTACTTAAAAAAAACCCCAGCAGAATCAATGGTTCACACTAGGGGAAAAGAGCGGTGCAAAAGTAAAAACCATGGCCCTAATGGTATGGGTTTGCAAAGCTTCAATGACTTGCTGTAGCGATGTGGGACCTTTCACTAACGAACTTAAATTGAATCTAAGTGAAAATGGAAGTAAAATGAATTTAACATTTACAGCAGTATAAGGTTTTCCGGGGACAGTTGATGGGTGGGGGAGCAAAATTTAAAAAACTGCTAGAGGAACTCTACGGGCTGTGCAGCATCTGTGGAGGCAGGGAGACGGTCACTGTTTCAACTTGAGACCCAACAACAAGACTGAGAATGTAGAGGGTTGTTAACTACTCAATAGAGGCGAAGGGAAGGGGAGAGACACAAGTGTTGGGAAAGGGAAGGAATGATGGCCAAATGAATCCAGGTGGTGGAGGGGGTATTGAGACAAAATATGGTAGATGATAAATGAAGCCAGATAAGGGAGGAATGATGGGCAGATGGAATTATGTGGGAGAGGATGATGTGTCAAGGTAATGGAAAAGGTGAACTCTGGGAGAATGATCTTGGTAGGTGTAGAAAAGGAACAGAGGGGTTGTGGGTTACCTGACATGGGAAAATTCAGTAATCGTGCATTTGAGCTGCGGTCAGCCCAAACAAAATATGAGGTGCTGTTCTATTAGTTTGTATTTGGCCTCAACGTGGCAATGAGAGAATCAATGGAGAGTTGAGATAACATGCAACTGAAATCTCAGGATAGTCATTGTAAATAGAGTGTAGTGCTCCATGAAGCAGTTGTCTTGTCTATGCTTGGTCTCGCCAATGTAGTGGCCGCCACATGGCGAGCATTGACTCCATTATACCAGGTGGGAGGAAGAGCAGACAAACTTTTGCCTCATCTGCAGGGACTGCATAGGTCTCTGTGTAGTGGTGATAGAGGAGGTGTAAGGACAAGTATTACACCTCCAAAAATTGCAGGGATGAGTACCAGGATATGGGGAAGGGTGGATGGGAATGAGTGGATCAGGGTGTCACGAGCGAGTGGTTCCTATGGATATCAGAAGTGGGGGAAGGAAGATGAGTGGGGAAGGTGTAGCTGGCAGTGGGATACTATTGTAGTTGGCAGAAACAGGGGATGCTGACTTCCTGGAGAATAGGAATGCTTGCCACATGGCCTAATCTTCCCAACAAAGCTCTCAGACTCCTTGTGCTGCTTAATGACCCTAACCTCTTGAGCCTGCTTCTCTCCTGCTCCAACCTCTCATGGCTGAGACCCTTCCTGCAGCCCCTAATTGCCCAACATTACTCTTTTAACAGACAAAACAGAGAAAAACAAAACCTGAAGATGCCTGAATCTTGATCAAATAATAATCAGCTGGACGAAGTCAACAGGTTTTAATAAGGACCCAAACGTTGACTGACCATATCTAAAAATGGATGCTGCCTGCCGCCCCTGAGTTCTTCCAGCAGCTCATTGTTTCCTCTTTTCACTTTGTCTATGCTACTTCTGGCCCAAAATCTCAAAAACCCCTTTCCCCACATTGCTAGGTTTCTTGTATTTTTGCTGTAAACATTGGGTTAATATCAGTTTGGTCTGAAACTTATCTACCTATTGCTTTAGGCTTTTATTTATTTGGTTCACATATATTCTTAATGAGTATTATTAGAATTCATGTAAGAGAATATGGTTTTGTAAACACTTTCTTCATTACTTTGCCATTATTTTACTATTTGCATCACATTTCTGAACTAAAATGAAAGATTAAGAGTTATGTGATTTTCATCTCGGTGCAGTCAGTGTTATGGCTTCTCTCCTAATTGTCCCATCTGGTTAACTGCTGGTTAGTAAACTTTACGCATCCATGAATTATGAGCAATAATGAATTGCACCAACTCAATATAACGTAAGTTCCTTTTGTAAATTAAAATATCTTGATCTCAGAATAATTATTTTCCTTTTCCATTTCCCAGGTTTCTGACAACACCCACACCAACCCGGCATTGGCTGACATTGGAAACAGCTGTTTAATCAACCCACAAGTAATATAAGACATTTACTTCACATTGGTAGCACGGTGACATGATGTGAAAATTGCATGTACTGTGAGATGTCAATGGGTTGAATGTGGTGGAAATGTTCTCAGCTGTATCTATTTCAACACAAGGAGTATTGTAGGAAAGGCAGATGAGCTTAGAGGGTGGTTTGGCATGTGGAATTATGGCATTGTGGCCATTAGAGAAACTTGGTTGCAGGAGGGGTAGGACTGGCTGCTCAATGTTCCAGGCTTCTGTTGCTTTAGATGTGATAGAATGGGGGAGATGAAAGGGGGAGGAGAAGCATTGCTCATTAGGGAAAAGATCACAGCCGTGTTCAGGCAGGACAAACTAGAGGACTCGTCTACTGAAGCTATATTGGCTGGAGCTGAGGAATGGGAAAGATATGACCACACTCAAGGGGTTGCATTATAGACCACCCAATATTCAGTGAAAATTAGAGGAGCAAATCTGTAGAGAGATAGCAGACAGCGGCAGGCAACAAAAAGTTGTGATAGTAGGAGGTTTTAACTTTCTACACATTGACTGGGACTCCCATACTGTAAAAGGGCTGGATGGCTTGGAGTTTGTCAAATGTGTTCAGGAAAGTTATAGAGGCACCAATGAGAGAGAGTGCAACACTGGATTCTCTATTAGGGAACGAGACAGGACAGAATTATGTGTAGGGGAACATTTTGGGTCCAGTGATCATAATGCCATTAGTTTCAGGAGAAGGATAGGTATGGGCCTCGGGTTGAGATTCTAACTTGGAGAAATTGGAGATTCTAAATTGAAGAAATGAGAAAGGATCTAGAATGTGTGAACTGGGATGTTTTTTGGGGGCAAGGGTGTGCAAGGTAAGTGGAGGACCTTCAAAGGTGAAATCTTGAGGGTACAGAGTTTGTATGTTCTTGTCAGAATTAAAGGCAAGGTTAGCAGACATAGGAAACCTTAGTTTTTGAGGGATATTGGGGATCTGGTTCAGAAGGAGAAAGGAATGTATAGCAGGTATAGGCAACATGAAGCAAATGAGGTACTTGAGGAATATAAAGAAATACAAAAAATCCTCAAGTAAGAAATCAGGAAGGCTAAAAGAAGACATGAGGTTGCTTTGGCAACTTTGGCAGAAAATGTGAAGGAAAATCCTAAGGATTTAGGAAACTGGTACAGAATCGTGGGATGTAAGGAAAATAAACAGTGAGGTATTGGAACCTCTACAGATTAAAGAGGAGGAAGTGCTTGCTGTCTTAAAGCAAATAAGGGTGGATAAATCCCCAGGGCCTGACAAGATATTCCCTTGGACCTTGAGGGAGTCTAGTGTAGAAATTGCAGGGGCTCTGGCAGAATAATTTAAAATGTACTTAGTCATGGGAGTGGTGCCAGAGGATTGAAGGGTAGCTCACGTTACAAAAGGCTCCAAAAGTAACCCAGTAAATTACAGGCCAGTGATCCTGATGTCAGTAGTAGGTAAGTTATTGGAAGGCATTCTAAGAGATCAGATATACAATTATTTGGATAGGCAGAAACTGCTTACGGATAGTAAACATGGCTTTGTGCATGTTAAGTCATGTTTAACCAATCTTATAGAGTTTATCAAGGAGATTATCAGGAAAGGCTGTGGATGTTGTCTACATGGACTTTAGTAAAGCCTTTGACAAGGTTCCACATGGATGTTAGACACTAGGTATTCTTAGTGAAGTAGTGAAATTGATTCGACAATGGCGGGACAGGAGAGGCCAGAGAGTAGTGGTGGCTGATTTCTTCTCAGACTGGAGGCCTGTAACTAGTGGTGTGTCTCAGAGATCAGTGCTGGGACCATTATTGTTTTTCATCTATATCAATGATCTGAATGATAATGTGGTAAATTGGATCAGCAAGTTTGCAGATGACTCTAAGATTGGAGGTGTTGTAGACAGCAAAGAAGGTTTTCAGAGCTTGTGGAGAAATCTGGACCAGCTGGAAAAATGGGCTGAAAAATGGCAGATGGAATTTAATGCAGACAAATCAAAAAAGGATGTACATGGTAAATGATATGGCACTAAGGAGTATGGTAGAACAGATGAATCTGGGAATACAGATATGTTATACAGATACCATTAGATAGGATTCCAAAGAGAGCTTTTGGCATATTAGCCATCAAAAATCAAAGTATTGAGCACAGAAGTTGAATATGTTATGATGAGGTTGTATAAGACATTGATGAGGCCAAATTTGGAGTATTGTGTGCAGTTTTGGTCAACTAACTACAGGAAATATATCAATAAGATAGAAATAATGCAGAGAAGATTTATTAGGATGTTGCCCAGACTTCAGGAACTGAGTTAGAGGGAAAGGTTAAACAGGTTAAGACTTTATTCCCTGGTGTGTAGAAGAATGAGAGGAAATTTAATAGAGGTATTTAAAATTATGAGGGGGATTGACAGACTAAATGTAGATAGGCTTTTTCCACTGAAGGGTAGGAGAGATACAAACCAGAGTACATGGGTTAAGAATAAAAGGGGAAAAGTTGAGGGGGAACGTGTCGGGAAACTTCTTTGCACAAAGAGCGGTGGGAGTGTGAAACGAGCTGCCAGCTGAAGTGGTGATTACAGGCTCAATTTTCACATTTAGACAGGTACATGGCTGGAAGGGGTATGAAGGGCTATGGACTGGGTGCAGGCCAGTGGGACTAGGCCGAAGAATAGTTCGGCACAGTCTAGGAGGGCTGAAAGTGCCTGTTTCAGTGCTTTAATGCTCTATGGTTCTATGTGCTAAATCCAGGAGAAGAGTCACTTTGTTGTTTGAATCTGCTGAAAAGTACCTGCAGAGCTTTAGTTCTGATTTTCGGGTGTGTTAACACCACCATCCACTGGAACCTTGTGAAAAAGGAGGATCACATTGTTCACATCAACCATATGACCAAGAAAGATTAAAGAGAGTAGTCACTGCAATGTTGCTTTAATCAGTGACTGAACATGTTCATCTGGTTGGTTTTATTAAACAGAGTGGAAACCTGTTTAGCTCCTCTAAGCCACATATTTCTTTGTGAATTAATGTAATTTTATAGGAAAATTCAGGATTTCAGTTTTATGCTAGAATATGATAAATGGAAATATTCTTAGGGCTATAATATTTGCAGATAAAATTGTCTCTGTTTTTTTTGGGTGCTAAGTACAAGATTAGAATGTTAACATTAGAAATTTCTAAAACAAATCATTGCGTTCAAGGTTTGAAAACTTGAATGTCTATTACTAAATACTATATACAATACATGTTTAATTTTATGTTTAGTTAGGTTTGTTATTTTGTTCCTATATATTCCATTTTTGTTAATTAAATTTACACCATCACATTGTGATTTTTGATCCTTGCAATATATTATTATGTTTGTGAAGATGGGTTTTCCCTGATGGTTTTAATACAGGGATTATTTTCACTTCAAATGTAATCTACTTTGGTGAAACCATTGCTTCAGAATCAAATTCCTAAACATATTGTGAGACTGCGATACTTATTGCAGTAGATTTATTTTTCAAAAGGACTTAATTATGTGGTCCATGCAGAAAATGGACAAGTTGCAGCAAATAAATGAAAATACTCTGCTTCAGGCTGCATTGATTTTCAGTTATTTTTATTAAACTTTTAACGTAATCTCAAGAGATTCTTTTGTGATTCCAGCAATAAACAGCACAACTGACCCTCAATTTCAAAAGAAAAAAATTCAAGGATACTGATGATCAAATTTGAGTTTACTGGATAAATTAAAGAGTTTCAGCCATGCTGACTGCTATGCATTGAATGTCAAATTTTACCTGTTTCTATAAGTTCAAAGTTCAGATTTATTGTCAGAATACATTATGCACCAGCCTGAGATTAATTTTCCTGTTGGCAAGGAAATTTTGGTAGTGCAAAAAACTGTTCTCAAGAATATATGTACAGGCAAACAAATAAAGAAATGTAAGCAAACTGAGTGTGCAATATAGAAAAAGAAAATCAATAAGGTACAAAAGTAAGAGTCCTTAAACAAGTCTCTTAGTTTATTGTCGAGGAGTCTGATGGTGGTGGGTTGGCAGCTATTCCTGAAACTGGTGGTGCGAGTCTTGTGGCATCTATACCTCTTTGCTGATGGTAGCAGCAAGAACAGAAAATGTGCTGGGTGATGTGGATCCTTGATTGTTGCTGTTCTCTGATGGCAGTGTTCCCTGTAGATGTTCTTGGTGGTGGGGAGGGTTTTGCCTGTGTTCACTATCTTTTCCAGGGATTTCCACTCATGATGCAGCCAATTAGCACACTTTCCACCTCGCATCTGTAGAAATTGGCCTGGGTTTCTGGTGTCATACCAAACCTCTACAAACTCCTGAGTAAGTAGAGGCACTGATGTACTTTCTTCATTGGTGTGTTGGGTCCAGGAAAGATAACCTGAGATAGTGATGCCCAAGAACTTAAATTTGCTCACCCTCTCCACCTCTTATTTCCTCAATGATCACTGGATCCTCCAGCAGCACATTCCAAATATGGACGATTCCCTGACTGAAAAAGCTGTTCCTCAGAATCCTCTTAAATCTTTCCCCTCTCCCATTAACCTATGCTCCCTCATTCTAAACTCACTTACACAAGGAAAAAGACTGTGACATTAATTTTATCTATAATCCTCGTGGTGACCATATACTTCTAGATGGTCACCACCAGCCTCCTATGGTCCAGGAAATAAAGACCCAGCTTACCCAGCTTCTCCCAAAATTCAAGCTCTCAAATATCAGTAACTTCCTGGTGAATCACATTTGCACCCATTCCCACATAATGACATCCTTTGTAATTGGTCAAAATTATGGACTATCAACTCATTTGACAATCAGACGCACAGACAACATTATCATCCAGTCAATATTTGGGTTTGGGGACAAGCAGATGAGTTGTCAATCACTGCCTTAGATTCTTGGAATCAAAGTGGATGGAACAAGTGAAGGTGAGCAGGGTTAGAAAGAGATCAGGAATGTGAAGCGGAGTTAGGTGGAATGTGGCACAAAAGATTAGGATGAGAGGGGAGGTGAGAATGAGAAGAAAGAACAAGAAGTCAGATCAAAGATTGAGAATGGAAGCCAGGGATTGTGACTTGGGTGAGCAGAGGGTGAGTTGAGAAAGAGGAGGGCCATGAAAAGAGATTATGAAATAATGGCTTGGAGGGATGGAGTCAATAATAGGGAGTTTTAGGTAGTGCTCTTTATTGGGGCAGTTGGGGGGGGGGAATGCTTGATACATTTCAAATTTAGAGATCTTTAGAGATTGGGTCTTGAGAAGGGAATTGATGGGATAATTGAAGATCTAAGGAAGGTGCAGAGGTTTTCCATGATTGATAGAGTGAGATAAAGGATTACTTGAGGGAAAGCTCCACTTCTCACCCACAGGAGTGGTGTAAGAATCATGTAGGTTCTTGCATTGGCAACTTCTGTCTCCCTTTCAACTGTTGAGTTTTATGAACCTGGAAACCTGCTCGGTAACTGTTAAAAGCTGTGGCGGGAGGGGGGGGGGGGGTTGGGGGGGGGAGAGATCAGAAGCATTTTTAAATATGTTAAGGATTTCACATATATTTGAGTGCTGAGAACCAAACCCCTGCAGTGGGTGAACAGAGCAGGTTAGGGACATCCTCCTAATTTTAGATTTTTAACCCACCATTGATATTTTCCCATGCATTATGTGGTGGTTGATATTTGGCCCACATGCATCTACTTGATCTTAATTTACATGCTCTAAGAACTGGGTATCTTCATCATTTACCTTTCTAGTTTTAACATCATAGCTGTGTGTATTTTTAGACAGAGCTCTCTCCTACATAAGGTATAATTCTAGCCAAGCAGCTTTGCTTTTGCTTGTCTGAAATCTGAACCATAATTCAAGCTGTAATATAAATAGACCCTAAACAATTTGCACAATCCAATTTCATCCTCCTCTTTTTAAGATTTGTTGATGAAAAATTTGTTTTCCTCTGATTTGAAAAATTATGCTAACTTGTATCATTTGTAGGCAAAAAATATCAATCTGTTTTCACACATAGAACATTACAGCACAGTACATGCTCTTCAGCCCACAATGTTGTGCTGACCTATGTAAACTGACTCAACAAACTAAACATTTCTTACCTCACACTCATAACCCTCTAATTTGCTTGCCTGGCAAAGAGATTTTTTAAATGTCCCTGTTGTATCAGCCTCCTCCACCATCCCTGGCAGGCATCAACCACTCAATGGAGGGGAAGAACTTACCCCTGACATCTCCCCTAAATGTGCCTCCCCTCACCTTGAACAAATGTCTGTAAGCAGAAATAGGCTATGTGGACCATTGAGTCTGCCCTGCCATGCATTCATGAGCTGATCAATTTTTCCAATCAGCCCCACTGCCCAGCCTTCTCCTCATTAACCCTTGAATCCCTGGCTAATCAAGAACCTTAAATACACCCAATGACCTGGCCTCCACAACTGCCTGAGGCAACATATTCTAGATTTACCACCTTCTGTTTGAATAAACTCCTTCTCATCTCTGTTCTAAGTGGACACACTTCAATCCTTTAGTTGTGCTCTTTTGTCCTAGACTAACCCACCATGGGGAACAGCCTTTCTGTATCCACTCATTTTAATTTTAATGATACAGCATGGTAGAATGCCCTTCTGGCCTAGAAAAGAAGCTTAGCCCAATTAACCTGCCAACCCCATATGTTTTGGAGGGTGGGAGCCAACTGGAGGATGCAGAGAAAACCTGTGCAGGTCACAGATAGCAATTACTGATAGCAGGGGATTTGAACCTAGGTCGCTGGCACTATAATAGCTTTGTACTAACTGCTACACGAACTGTGTTATTCAGAAGAATTTCAGTACTGGAAAAGCTCAAATTCCATTGATTGTTTTAAATGCATATGCTACATGCCAACCATTAGGAATTCAATATAGTTCTCATAAAATTCACTCCGAAGTTGAAACTCTGAGTAAAGTAGATTCTCCTCTTAAAAGAAGTATTTGGCTGCTTCTTTCAGTATATTCCACCAATGTAGCAGTCATCAGGTCCAGCCAAAGATTAAATACTTAACCCTGTATTGGTTCCCATAATTTTGAAACATGAGCATCGTCTGTATGTGACTATAGATGGATCAAACAGTGCAAGTATTAGGATGGCTTTACATTTCAAATATAAGTGTATTCTTTTTCTCTTCCCTTTTTTTTAGTAAGATACCCAGATTTAAAGTATTTGTTGAGGCAATTTTTTTTACATCTACCAACCTGATAAGATAAAGATGGTCAATAGTATTCAAAAGCCCAATCACTGAATTCTATACATTAACCTATAAGATCCCTTCATTATAATACTATAATTTTATTATGAAAGTAGCAGTTAATGATACTGCAAAAACTACTTCCAGTTTGTCATCCATTCACAATGCAGTTATGGTTTGGTAAAATCTATTTTGCAGAGGGGAGCATGTTTCTTTATCTGCAAAAATGCTACCATTTCATAGCATTTACCTTTTATTATTTTATATGTGATTTTATTTTTATACACACACATAAGTATATACAATATATATATATAATGAAAGGGTTATGTAGGATAGAGGGAAGAAGACTAGAACTAAGGGATAGAGCCTCAAGATTCAGGGAAGTAAATTTAGGACAGAGATGAGGAGGAAATGCTTTTTCCAGAGATAAGTGAATCTGCAGAATTCTCTGCCCCCAAGGAAGCAGTAGTCACCTCCTCGTTAAATATATTTAAGACACTGTTTGATAGATTTTTGCAGAGTAGGGGAATTAAGGGTTATGAGGAAAAGGCAGGGAAATGGAGCAGTGACCCGAGCCAGATCATAGTGGAGCAGGCTCAAGTCGACAGGCCACTTCTGCTCCTATTTTTTTGTTCTTTTTTTTAATCTCTAGAAAGAAGATTTTGAGGTGTAGATGCAATGAACATTATAGGAGTTTGGGGTTGGATGGCACACCATAGTTATTTAATAAACCTTAAAGATATTGAAAAGAGGGTTGGTGCGAGAACGCAGCCTTGCTTCACGCCATTGTTAATGGAGAAGGGTTCAGAGAGCTCATTGCTGTATCTGACCCGACCTTGTTGGTTTTCGTGCAGTTGGATAAACATGTTGAGGAACTTTGGGGGGCATCCGATGCGCTCTAGTATTTGCCAAAGCCCTTTCCTGCTCACGGTGTCGAAGGCTTTGGTGAGGTCAACAAAGGAGATGTAGAGTCCTTTGTTTTGTTCTCTGCACTTTTCTTGGAGCTGTCTGAGGGCAAAGACCATGTCAGTAGTTCCTCTGTTTGCGCGAAAGCCGCACTGTGATTCTGGGAGAATATTCTCGGCGACACTAGGTATTATTCTATTTAGGAGAATCCTAGCGAAGATTTTGCCTGCAATGGAGAGCAGGCAGTCTGATTTTGGGAGTTTGAGCAGTCTGATTTCTCACCTTTGTTTTTGTACAGGGTGATGATGATGATGGCATCAAGAAGGTCCTGAGGCAGTTTTCATTGGTCCCAGCAAAGCTTGAAAAACTCATGCTGTTTGGCATGCAGAGTTTTGCTGCCAGCCTTCCAGACCTCTGGGAGGATTCCATCCATACCTGCTGCTTTGCCACTTTTCAGTTGTTCAATTGCCTTATATGTCTCTTCCTGGGTTCTCGCACCAACCCTCTTTTCAATCTTCTTCAGCATGATGCTGAAACAAGCCATGAAAGACCTCAACAATGAAGACGCTGTTTACATCCGGTACCACACGGATGGCAGTCTCTTCAATCTGAGGCGCCTGCAAGCTCACACCAAGACACAAGAGCAACTTGTCCGTGAACTACTCTTTGCAGATGATGCCGCTTTAGTTGCCCATTCAGAGCCAGCTCTCCAGTGCATTACGTCCTGTTTTGCGGAAACTGCCAAAATGTTTGGCCTGGAAGTCAGCCTGAAGAAAACTGAGGTCCTCCATCAGCCAGCTCCCCACCATGACTACCAGCCCCCCCACATCTCCATCGGGCACACAAAACTCAAAACGGTCAACCAGTTTACCTATCTCGACTGCACCATTTCATCAGATGCAAGGATCGATAACGAGATAGACAACAGACTCGCCAAGGCAAATAGCGCCTTTGGAAGACTACACAAAAGAGTCTGGAAAAACAACCAACTGAAAAACCTCACAAAAATAAGCGTATACAGAGCCGTTGTCATACCCACCCTCCTGTTCGGCTTCGAATCATGGGTCCTCTACCGGCATCACCTACGGCTCCTAGAACGCTTCCACCAGCGTTGTATCCGCTCCATCCTCAACATTCATTGAGCGACTTCATCCCTAACATCGAAGTACTCGAGATGGCAGAGGCCGACAGCATCGAATCCACGCTGTTGAAGATCCAACTGCGCTGGGTAGGTCACGACTCCAGAATGGAAGACCATCGCCTTCCCAAGATCGTGTTATATGGCGAGTTCTCCACTGGCCACCGTGACAGAGGTGCACCAAAGAAGAGGTACAAGGACTGCCTAAAGAAATCTCTTGGTGCCTGCCACATTGACCACCGCCAGTGGGCTGATATCGCCTCAAACCATACATCTTGGTGCCTCACAGTTCGGCGGGCAGCAACCTCCTTTGAAGAAGACCGCAGAGCCCACCTCACTGACAAAAGACAAAGGAGGAAAAACCCAACACCCAACCCCAACCAACCAATTTTCCCCTGCAACCGCTGCAACCGTGTCTGCCTGTCCCGCATCGGACTTGTCAGCCACACACGAGCCTGCAGCTGACGTGGACATTTACCCCTCCATAAATCTTCGTCCGCGAAGCCAAGCCAAAGAAAGATATACAGAATATGTCAATGTTCTCCGATCATGATTTAAAGCATTTTGATGGTGTAATTGTAATTTTATTGATTTTAGGCATAATACCAGTTAACCTCACTTAATACCAGTACTGCATAATAAATGCAAATTGAAGAGGTTTGATCAGACTTCTTTAATGGAGATCAAAATTATAATTAAAATTAATCTTCACTAAAGATATTTTTAAGATTATAATCATTTCCATTAATATTAATAAAATCAGTGCAGGAACAGTTCCATTAAAATTACACTAGACTCGAAGGTCATGCAGTCTTGCACTGATTATGCAGTAGTACTTAACTGAAAACTTGGGTTTCTGTGCCTGTGAGACGTGTAACTCATTTGCTTTGTCATTGTGCTATCAGGTCATAATCTCTCAGATCCTTGGCTCTTTCATGTCACGCTGGTTTGCAAATGGTTGGCCAATTGCTAGAATTGTAGCCCAAAACTGATTTCACTGTCTAGTTGTCCTACCCTGTTAATCTTGGGATAGACAGGATCACCTCCTGCAGTAATTGCTACATATTTCATCATTTTTTGTTTGTTTGTTGTTTTTGGGAAGGTACTAATTGAGGTTAACTGGTGTTATGCCGAAATCAATAAAATTATAATTACACAATCAAAAACGCTTTAAATCATGGTAGGAGAATGTTAACATATCTATCTTTAAGGCTTATTAAATAATTTAGGTGTGCAATCCAATGCCAAACTCCTACACCTCAAAATCTATCTAGAGGCCTTTTCTGGAAAAGACAGCACTTACTGCTCATTCATAATTGTCCTTGCGAAGGTAAAGGTGAGCTGCCTTGTAGGATTACTGCAGTAATATGACTATTATATGAGTAGCTTTTGGAAAGCTAACAGTCATCCTCACTGTTGAGGATCTGGACCTGTTGAGGTTAGACTAGATAAGAATCACAAACTTCCTTCTCCGAAGGACATTAATGAACCTGATAGCCTGTTGATGGTATCCAGCATTTCAAGGACCCTGTTATTTTTGAAAAAAATGTAAAAGTTCCCTGTTTATTTTATTATTTGAATTTAAACAGATATAAGGTGGAGTTCAGCCTAGGAGGTGCATGTAGGAGGGGAGTCCAATAGAGTCTTGGTGGTTGTCTGGATCAAATTCATTTTGGTCCAAATTTTCCCTAAAGTCACCTACATTAGAGCATGAAAATGAGAAACTGTTGTATGATATTTGGCCCTTTGAGCCTGCTCTGATTTACATCAATGTCGTAAATGAAGGTTTGAAGCTGATACATGGTTCATTGAGTAATTAATAATTGACATTCAGCGGACCTTGGCTCTGGAGTGTGCTTATGGTACAGTTTCCCATTATGTCCCATTATGGGAAGCTTGTTGACAAATGTAGCAAGAAAAATTGAGAATATCTTTGGGCAATAAACCAGTCTTGTTTGACATTAATCTTCACCGAGATTGAGTGACTTTGTAATAGTGCAGACAGTCCTTTTGTGGAGTAGGTGATTCGTGTAACAAGGGAGATTCAAGAGCCTGAAAGTTGTTGGAAAAGAAACTGTTCATGAACCTGCATCATGAAGAAAGCCTCTACTTCCTCAGGAGTTTGTGGAGGAGCTAGTAGATTTGTTCAAGTGAACTGGTACGGACTTGAAGGGCCGACATGGCCTGTTTCCGTGCTGTAAATGGTTATATGGTTATATGGTTATATAAGTGCTGGACTTCAGGCTTCTATACCTCCTTCCCAAAGGTAGCAGAGAGAAGAGGTTGCAACCAGGGTGATGGGAGTACTTTATAATGTTGGCTGCCTTCTTGAGGCAGCACACCTCCCATAGATGTATTCAATGGGTGTGAAATTAGAGCCTGTGGTGAACCTGGCTATATTTGCTACCTTCTGGAACCTTCTGCATTCCTGGGCACACGGATTCCCAAACCAGACAGTATACTTTCCACAGCGCCCCTGTATAAATTTGATAAGGTATTCAATTACATAATTCTCAGACTCCTTACAAAGAAGATGTGTTGGCATGCCTTCTTCATTGATTGCCTTGATTTGCTGAGACCAGATGAGGTCTTGAAATAATGAGTGGGTGTGACATGGTTCCTCCTGAGTGAGAGAGTCAAAGGCTTCAATGAGGTTCATGTATCTTAGTGCGTGATGCTCCCAGCATTATTCTTCGAGTTGTTCTGTGGTCCAGGTTATGTCCACAGTGCATAATGTGAATAGGGGAACAGCTTTGGAATGGACAATTGGGAAGATATTACTAACTACTAGTTGTATCCTGAAAGAACTTTTTCAATCCATGTTGACTTTACTCAATCCTATTACTCTTTTCAAGGTGTTATATTATTGAGCACTTCACTAAAGATTTCAGCATTTTCTTTTCTTGTAAGTTAATCTAATAGGTCAGTTTTCTCTCTCTCTCTTTCCTTAAATTCCTTCTTCATATCCCAACCACATTTTAACTGTCTTGATCACTTATCGAGATATCTCATGGAATTTTCTCTGTTCATTTATCAGGAAGGCAAACCTCCATTACTCTGGTAATTTTTTAATACTTTAAAATCTCCGTTATCTCTGGAATTCATGCAACTGAAAAAAAATTTGAGGAAATAAATAATTTTAAAACATTAAATAAATAAAAACAAATAAAAATTTAAATAAAAGTTTAAAATTCTGAAAATAAAGATTCTCTGGAAGCAATACAAAAACCCTTAGTGAAGATGGGAGCAAACATTCAGCCAGCGGAGCACCCAGGTTGTGCCCCGCCCGCAGCAGCTGTTCGAATAAAGTTGTGTTTGAATAAAACGGCGGCACCCAGGATGAAGATGTTGCTCACCGCTGGGGCGAATCTCTCAAAGTCTTGCTACACCTGCCTAATAAGAGTCTTTATCTTTATTAGTATTAATTATAGTAGTAAGGGCTTTAGCTGTAAACTTGGGGAGGGGGTTCAGATAGGTAAACAACATTTTCTTCTCAATTCATTCATGCGAGAGGGATATTGTTGACTAGGCATGTATTTATTGTCCATCCCTAATTGTCTCCTCAGTCAAAGGACATTTTAAAAGCCAGTTAAAAAAAATAAACCACATTGGTAGGTCAGGACTCACAAAAATGCAAGCAAGGTTATCCTTCCTTGAAGGGTATTTGCTTTTCCTATAAAGTGAGGAAAGGTATAACAAAAGACTCTTGTTGAGAAAGGCAGAGAAGAAAGGGCACCATGGTGTGATGCAGCAAGCAAACACAAAACACGAGAAGACTGTAGTACAGGCTTTGTACACGAGAGTCTTAATATCGTTGCTGGCTCCATGTGTGCCTGGCAGTCGTTTGCTGGCTCCACGTGTCTGACTGACCCCAGGAGGTGCCAGCTCAAGTCTATATACAGGCCAGTGATTGACAGCCGGTCAGATGGGGCCAACCTCGCAGGTTGCCTATCTACAGGTACAGTAGTTTCCC
This sequence comes from Narcine bancroftii, assembly GCF_036971445.1. Classification (NCBI taxonomy): domain Eukaryota; kingdom Metazoa; phylum Chordata; class Chondrichthyes; order Torpediniformes; family Narcinidae; genus Narcine; species Narcine bancroftii. Next base: position 38,563,182 of record NC_091470.1, read on the forward strand.
CCTGCAGTAGGCTGGTAGGAATGCAGCCATTATTGTGGTTGTATCACCACACACGGTTAGCGAGGTGGTTAGCCAGCAACCAATTTGAATCCGGCGCTGTCTGTAAGGAGTTTGTATGTTCTCCCTGTGGGTTTCCTCTGGGTGCTCTGGTTTCCTCCCACCCTTCAAAACATACTGGGGTTGTAGGTCAATTGGATGTCATTGGACAGTATGGGCTTAAAGGGCCTATTACCATGTAGTAGTTCTAAATTTAAAAGCCTCCAGTAAACCTTTTCGTTCTTTTGCTAAGTGGTCTCACATTGGCTTGTTTCAACAATCAAGGATTAACAATGCTAACAGTGATTTTAAAATGAATTTAATGGAATATTAAATTTATGAGTGGTTAAAGATGTAATTAAAACATTTTGAACTCAAATGAGGCATCACCTGGGGTTGAAATTGATGTTAGGTGATGCATAGGATGGACTGCAGTAAAAGGACACTATTTTTGCACACAATCTGATTTTCTTTACCATTCATTTTGTATAGTTTATTATGTTAAACAGAAAAATTGCATTCTGTGCTAAATAAAGACTGAACCAAATTCATCTGAGGAAAGCATACAAATTACACCTTGCTAAATTCAAATCCCAGCCAAATGAATGGCATCACAGCCAACTCTCACACTCAGGTTGCAGTCAAACCAATTTATTTAACAAATAATTAACTTGTTATTATTCTTCATGCCACCTGTATTCTATTAATTTGTAAGGGCTATTAAAGTCAATTATCATTGTTTTCTTAACCTGCTTTTAAAGATGCCTTTTGCATTTTATTTTTTACAATGGGATAGGGAAAATGAGGAGAAAATTTAAAGCTTAGCAGAATTAATAGAAACAGGTATTTTTTTTAAAGCTAAAAGATATTTTTAAGTTTCTGGAAAACAAGACATTTCAAGTCACAGAATATAAGGAATTATTAAATAAGTACTCTAGAGTCAGAAATGAGGGGTTAAAACTACCTCATATTTTATTTAGTGTTTTGAGATTGTTTTATTTCATTATGTCAAAAAACTCAACAACTATTGAGACTATTTATAATTGTAATTTTTTTGGTTGAATAAAGGAACAACTTGATCATGTTTTTATATAATCTTGATTTCACTGGTCACAGATTAAGATAAAATAATATGTTCACTGGTGTTGCTCTCTTTGTTTGAAATATTGATATTTTTGAGATTGGGATTGAGAAGAATTAATTTCCCTTCCTTGTTGCTAAATCTGTGAGGAATTTCACTAAAGAATTTGCCATGAATTGGTTTTCCAACCAGGATTCCAACACAGTATGTTCCAGAAAGTGTTCATATTAAGGTAATGATTTGTTTTTGCAATTTGTAAAGGCACAGAAGGATTCCCCAATGCATCTCTGCCAGTTCTCAGAGCAATTCGATCAGGTGATTTACCACAATTAACCCACCAATCTGCACGTCTCTGGGATGTGGGAGGAAACTGAAACGCTGGGGAAAATGTTCAAACTCCAACTAGCAGCATTGAAGGTGAGAATTGAATTCAGATCGCTGGAGCCGTGACACAATGCCATTATTGGATCACATGCAATGAAGTTGCTAATGCAATATTCTCTCTTTCGCAGATGCTTTTGTTGAATGAATATTTGGAGATGATATTTAACAGTGGGGGTTTCTACTTCCACAAGTTCTAGTATGAACAAAGTCATGGGATCACTGGCAGTCTGGTCCTATAAAGCAAAAAGCTTCTGTCTGTGCATTGTAGCTGATCTGCCTGGATCTCCTTTAAATTGAGGTAATGTGTTTGGATTAATGTATGGCTGCGTGGGTAGAGTTCTACTCTGTGTCAAGGATGTGGACAAATGTTAATTCATTTGCTGGAAACATATTGATCCTGTAGGTTCCAATTGATTCTGAATCCCTGAAGAATGTCATATAATATTAATTGATTTCCCCAAACCTTGCTTGTTGTAACTTGCATTTCAGTCATTATTGAACTGTCATCACGGTACATAAAGTCTAGGGCTGTTCATTCAACATCTCCATTTTTGGAAACTTGTCTTGTCTGCACCTTTTGAGTTGGGCAGAGATTTTTAGATATCCATCCACTTTTCTGTTCATTGAGTTCAAACCCTTTCAGATATTAGCAAGTATTAGGGAAATAAGATGCATCTTTTTCCTGGCCATTTGCCATAAATCATCAGAGAGTTTTGTAAAAAGTTGTTCTATATGTTTAATGGTCTGCTGTTATCCCTGGTCAGAGCCCTGGAGACTGTATATCCTACAGTGATCAACTTCACTTTTTTCCACATTATATTCAAGTTGCCAGCCTTTCGCCAACTCATTATATTTTTTTATTTGAACATTTTATTTCAAAAAATTTCCATCCATGCAGTTATATACTTTTACATAAGCAAAATTTGATTAAATTTGAAATTATAATGACTTCATAATAGTTTAACTCCCCTTACCCTCCCCTCCCTGTCTTTCACACCCCCACTAAAATAATAAGAATAGAAAAACATATAATATATAAGTTGTATGAAAAAAAAATCAAGGAAAAAGAACAAAGAAAAGAAAAAGATAATGCTATTCTGGTTTGGACAAAGAATCGGCTCACACATTGGGATCTTACAGTATTTATATAGCCATTTTAGGGAAGAAGATTAACACAGGTCTTAAGAGGCCGGAAATACACTTTTACATATTTATTCCTAAACTTTGCATGTATGGGCTCCAATTGTGAAAAAAATTAAGTAATTATTTCTCAAATTATTTGTCATTTTCTCAAAAGTTTTACAACTTTGAATTTCTGCATTCCATTTCTCCATACCTAAATGAGCAAGATTTCCAAGTCTCTGTAATACACTTCCTTGCCACCACTAACACTATTTTAATAAAATTTGCTTGACAAAATGATAACTTTAATTTGGATCTTGTTCCTTCTATGTTCCCTAATAAAAATAAAGCTGGATTTTGTGGAAATCTGTTCTTAATAATTTTTCTAAATCCACCCAGAAGGTTTTAACTTTAGAACATGACCAAGAAGACTGTAAAAAAAAAGTTCCTATTTTTTCACCCCATCTGAAACATTTATCTGATAAATTCAAATTAATTTTATGCAATTTTTGTGATGTTAAATATAACTGATGTAAATAAATATATTAAACTAAATTATACCTAACATTTATAATATTTGTCATACTATTTTGACAAAGATCTGACCATCTTTTCTCATCAATTGTAATGTTTAAATCTGCCTCCCATTTCTGTCTAGATATCTGAATTCTCTGTTTAATAGTACCTGCTTGTAATACAAGGTACAATGCAAAAATATATTTCTCCTCACCTGATAACAACCATCAGCTCACTACAAGCCACTAAGTACATTATTGAAACTACTTGGTAATTTTTCCTGCAAGTATCGTCTCAATTGAAAATAGCAAAAAAGGGTGTTCCGAGTTTTTCCATATTTATTTAACTGCTGAAGCAACATCATTTGATCTTGTTCATTTGAACTTGTACATTAATGATCTGGATGAGGGGATTGGATGTAATATCTCCAAATTTGCAGATGACACTAAGCTAGGAGGGGTTGTGTGCACAGAAGAGGGGGTCAGGAAGCTCCAGTGTGATTTGGATAAATTGAGGGACTGGGCAGATCCATGGCAAATGCACTACAATGTGGATAAATGTGAGGTTATCCACTTTGGTAATACAAACCGGAGGACAGATTACTATTTGAATGGCAATAGATTAAGAGATAGGGAAGTGCAGAGAGACCTAGGGGAACTTGTACATCAGTCTCTGAAAGCGAGCATGCAGGTACAACAGGCGGTTAAAAAGGCAAATGGTATGTTGGCCTTCATATCAAGAGGGTTTGAGTATAGGAACAAGGATACCTTACTGCAGCTGTACAGGGCCTTGGTGAGACCCCACCTGGAGTATTGTGTGCTGTTTTGGTCACCTTATCTAAGGAAGGATGTTCTTGCAATGGAGGGAGTGCAGAGGCGATTCACCAGGCTGATACCTGGAATGGCAGGAATGACTTATGAGGAAAGATTGCGCAAATTGGGATTGTACTCGCTGGAGTTTAGAAGATTGAGAGGGGATCTCATAGAGACCTATAAAATTCTGGCAGGATTGGACAGAATGGATGCAGATGGGATGTTTCCAATGATGGGAAAATCCAGAATCCGGGGTCATGGTTTGAGGATAATAGGCAAACCATTTAGGACCGAGATGAGGAGGAATTTCTTTACCCAGAGGGTGGTGAATCTGTGGAATTCATTGCCACAGAGGGCAGTAGAGCCAGGTTCATTAAAATATATTTAAGAGGAAATTAGATTATTTCTTCAGTATAAGGGTATTAAAGGTTACGGAGAGAAGGCGGGGACGGGGTACTGAACTTTAAGATCAGCCATGATCTCGTTGAATGGCGGAGCAGGCTCGAAGGGTCGAATGACCTACTCCTGCTCCTATCTTCTATGTTCTATGTTTCTATAACAATCATCTTAATTTTTAGTACCATTATGAAACCAAATATTCAAAAAATCATTATCTTTCAAAAAAGGTATATGATTATTTCAAATGTAAGTGATCTTGGGTCATATACTTCCAATTTCATTATTTATCTTGTTCCAGATAGTAATCAAATGTTTAAGCAAAGGAGCTTCTTTCACACCAGTTATCAACTTTGAATCCCTTTTACATGTAAATTCCTCTGATAATTTCTCTTCTATTTTGTCCAACTCTATATTGACCCATGCTGCTTTTCCTGATCCCTCAAATAAAGAAAGAATCTCAACTGAGTCACTTGATAATAATTCTTAAAGTTAGGAAGTTGCAAACCTCACAATTCATATTTCCATGTTAATTTTTCTATAGATACTCTTGACATTTTACCTTCACAAGGAAATGTTCTTATATGTTTATTTCTTGAAAAACTATTGTGGTAACAATATTGGTAAAGATTGAAAAAGATATTGTATCTGCAGAAAAATAATCATCTTATTATAATTTACGATACCTACTAATGTTATTTGCAAGGTCATACATTAAAAAAAAATCCTCTTTGACTTTTTTAAGCAATGGTAAATAATTCAGTTTATATAAATTATTTAAATTGTTATCTATTGTAAGGTAAAACATCATGAGATGGGAATGTGTAAGGAGTTACCCTGCCCTGTACAGGGCTGTAACAAGATGTAAATGCATCCTTGTACTTACAAGATAAGAGAGACATTGATGGATTGAGAGGCAGGAAGCTAGCAGGGAAAGGATAGCAACAGTTTTAGTCATTGGACAAGTAATGATATGATGATGTTCTAAGCATGTATCCAAGGGTATAAAAAAATCACCATTTTGCTGATAACGGCAGAATGCATTCTCCGACTAACATGTTTAGTCGCAAGTGTTACAATCCGGTAATAAAGAACAAAGAACCCTGATTTCGACTCAGCCTGGTGTTTGTCTCACTCATTCATGAAAAAAGCAGACCTAACACTATCCAGATCTCTAAGTATTTAATCACCTCCTTTGGCCATTTAAATGGAGTATTTCTTTGACAAAGAGTATAATCTCCTTGTTTAAGGGGCATAACTTCACTTTTATCCCAATTTACTTTATAACCTGAAATTTTACCATATTCTTCCAAATTTAAATGTAATTTGCAAAAGGAAGTCTCCAGTTCTCAGATATATCAAAACAAAACTAAACTAATTTTGTACTCCTCCTGACCAACCCTAAACCCCCTAATTTCTAAATCACTACTAAATACCCCTGCTAGTGGCTTTATAGCAAAAAGAAACAAAGCTGGGGATAAGGAACAGCCTTGTCTATTAGATCTCAACAAATGAAATGGATCAGACATTTCCCCATTAGTTACTACTTTCGCTTTAGGATTATTATATAGTACCTTAATCCAATTTATAAGGGTTTGTCCAAACCCAAATTTGTCAAATATTTTAAACAAAAATTTACATTCCAATCTATCAACCATTTTTTCCCCACATCTAGTGCCACTTAGATCTTTCTTTTTTTGTGCTGCATGTATAATACTAATTAATCTGGCCACATTGTCTGTCGACTGTCTCTTTTTAACAAATTCTCTCTGGTCCATGTTTATTAATTTAGGCAATAATTTAATAAATCTGTTCACCAATATTTAAGTCATTATTTTATAATCTGCATTCAATATTGAGATTGACCTATAAGAAGTAGGTTTTAAAGGAACTCTATCTTTTTTTGTATCACATTAATTACTGCTGTTGCAAATGAAATCTGGAAGAGTATAAATTCTTGATGCTTGATCTAACATTTCCATTAAAATAGGAATCAATTAGCCATTCTGATTTTTGTCCCTAGGTTTCTGTAGGGGTCTTCCATCCCTCCAGAATTTGTATCGATGTAATTTAATTGACTATACTTTCAGTTGGACTAGGGGGATAAATGCAGACTCTGTATGTTATATGAATATTTTAAAATATTATAATGTTTGTTTGATGAGCCTATGAATATTAACATAAAATATTAAAAAAAAGGGATAATACATATTTAAATTGTTTATAAAATTCAGGTGGAAAGCCATCTTCCCCCAGGATTTGTTACTTTGTAATGAACTTATTGTTTCCTTTACCTCTAATTGTGTAAATCATGCCCTCAATTCTGTTTGTTCTTCCAGGTTTAGGACAGGTAAACTTATCCTTGCCAAGTATCTATTTTATTATTGTCTTTTAAGGACTTTTAACTATAAAAGTTAGAATAAAAGTTTTTTAAAAGTTTTGTTTGTTTCTCAAGGTTTATAACTAATCACATTCAAATAATTTTTAACTGCATTATTGTTCTTGAGGCCTGTTCGGATTTCAATTGCCATACAAATAGTTTATGTGCTCATTGACTTAATTCGTATCTCTCTTTAATTATTGTGATTGTTTTTTTTCATTCTGTGTTTTTATTGTATTGGTTTTTTAATTAATTAATTTGCCTATGCTTATCTTCAGAACTTTGTTTCTGAAGTCCTTTTTCCAATAGCTTTATTGCTTGCTCTAACTGATCTACTTTCATATAATCTTTAATTTTAGTAGTAAAACATAATTTGTCCTCTCAGATAAGCTTTTAAGGAATCCCATATTATGAATCAATCATTCATTGAATTCAAATTTGTGTCACAAAATAACTGAATTTGTCTTCTAATAAAATCACATAAATCTTTCCTTTTTAATAATATTGAATTCAGTCTCCATCTATACACTGATTTTTCTTTATATGGCATTATAATAGTCATTAACAAAGGCGAATGGTCAGATAATATTCTCATTTTATATTCAGCATCTAATGCCTGCCTAGTATTTGTGCAGATATTAAAAATAGGTCAGTTCTAGAATAAGAATCATGCCTATTTGATGAATTCTCCTCCAGACAGCTATTAAATTTGTCTTTCATTAATACCAAATTTGCTTTTGCTGCTCAAGCTCTTACTGCACCTTTTGTAGTTCTATCTGAAATTGGGCTTAAACAAAAGTTGTCTCCTCCTATCAAAATATTATCATGATCATCTGCTAAATTCGAAAAAGGTTTCTTGAATATATCTCGCATCATCTACATTTGGTGCATAAAGATTAAGAAACATCCATAATTCTTTTGTTTTGAAAAAATTATTTAAAGTTTTACCAAATACAAATCTAAAACGCAAAATAAAACTAAATCTACCCCCTATAACACGCCCTCCCAACTATCCAACCTTCTACTGCCATTCCCCCTTGGAGCATATATATATATAAATATGTAAACATTTATATAAAATCAGAATAGGTTAAGTTGTGGTATGTCAATCTGTATCTACTTTACATTTAAATCCATACTTTCTAAAGACAAAGTCCACATTTTAACAAAAAAATTCATAAATTATACGTTATCTTCTCTAAATACAAACATGATTGAATCTCTTTGTGCCATCTTTGTGTGCTTAACTCAACATCATTTTTCTAAGTTACTGCTATACATTTTCTGCCACTGCCAAACCCAATGGAATAAATGCAATTTGATTTTTTTCCAAAAGTACTGTAATTGGATTCATGTAGCCCAGTAAACACATCCATGGATCAACATATAATTCTGTTTGGAACAAATCTCTCAAAAATTTAATAACTTTGTCCCAAAAAGGCTTAACCTTTATACATTCCCACACTGAATGCACAAAAGTACCTGTCTGATTCCCACATGGAAAACACAAATCAGACTAACTAAAACCATATCTCTTTAATTTTTCAGAAGTTAAATATAACTGATGTAAAAAAAATATAATTAACTAAACTATGATGTACATTAATTAATTTCATAACACTATCCAAGCATAAATCAGACCATTCTTCCTCAAAAATAGGAATAGATAACTCTTGCTCCCATTTACCCCTTATTCTAAATATATCATGTTTGCTTGTAACAACAAATACATTTCTGAAACAAACCCTTTCTTCCCCTTATCTGTAACTAATTTCTCAAACTTCAATTGACCTGGTAATATTAATTCTTGACCAAAGCACTTCATTAACAAATCACATACTTGATAATAAGCAAATAATGTATTCTGTGCTATTCCAAACTTCTCTCTAAGTCTATCAAATGAAAGAAATGAGCCTGCTTCAAAACAATCTTCCACTAATACCAATCCCTTTGAATCTCAGTCCTTCAAGTAAGGATTATGCATAGAAAATGGAATTAATTGTTCTGATATAATGGCGTTTTAAATGAAAACACATTCTTTGATCCTATACATTGATTCCACTTATTCCATACCCTCAGCAAGTGATTCAATACAGGTAGTTTGTATCATTGTAAAAAGCAAAGGATTCAATTTATATATAATGTGTGTGTGTATATATTTATAGAGAGAGAGAGAGAGAGAGAGAGATGTGTGTGTGTGTATATGTGTGTGTGTATATGTATGTGTGTGTATATATATATATATATATATATAAAGTGATGAATCGATCTTTCCTGTATCTGATCCATTTCCACATTAGCCCACATCGGCGGTTGATCAATATCAAACATTCTATTAATAAACTTCAACTGTTCAGCTTGATAATAATTTTGGAAATGTGGCAGTTGAAGGCCTCCCAAATCATACTTCCATGTCCATTTTTGCATAGATACTCGAGGTAATTTACCTTTCCACAAAAACAAGCGTATTACTTTATTTAATTCCTTAAAAACTTCCCCGGTATGGGACTAGGAATAGATTGAAACAAATATTGAATACAAGGGTATATATTCATTTTAACACAATTTACCCAGCCAAACAATGTTAATGGCAAATCTTTCCATCTATTCAAATCAGACTTGATCTTATTTAACAATAGTAAATAATTCAAACCATATAAATTTTGGTGCTCCTTATCTACAATTACACCCAAATACTTAACCTTATCCGACCATTTAAATTTTGTAATTTGCATACAATCCGAATAATCTCCATCAGATATCGGTAGTATCTCACTTTTATCCCAGTTTACCTTATAGCCTGACATTGATCCATAATATTTTAATAAATCCTGTAAAGGCTCTAAAAACAATGTACCATCACATATCTTCCAGCAAGATCTGGACTATTTTTTTTCTAGCCAAAATTGTCACACATCTTGCTTTGGAGTTAAAAGAAGCAGCTACTATATGTCCAATCCAGTCTCTCTTTAACTTAAAATGTTCTTTTTCAGTTGGATGATTTTCTTGCAGAAAAGCTATATCTGCATGCATCATCTTAAGATATATTAATACTTTTCCTTTTTACCTTCTTGTTTAACCCATTAACATTATAATTTATGAATTTAACAGTGTTACTCATTTTGCTAATTCACTATTTCTTCTGCCTTTGCCTGAATCTCTGTAAAAAGTGTTCCTAGCACTGGTTACAGATCGACAAGGTAAAAATAACCCCCTTGTCTGTCCTCAGTGCTTCCTGCTTGTTAGCCATTCCTCCATCTGCACCAGTGTGTAACTCTAGCACCACGGGCTTGTACTTTGGATCTTAACGTTTTGTGGGTCACCTTGTCGCTAATTCAATACATCTGCTGATTCCTCTTTGGCTAAGACTTTCTCAAGAAACTAGTACATTTTACTATTTCCCCTTCAGGAAGCTTCATTGACTTTATTTAATTAGATTATAATTTTCTAAATGTGCTGCTATTACTTAATTGAAAGTTACAATTAAAAAAAACCCACAATGGATGCTTGTTTACGTAATTGGCCTATGCTCAACCTAGCTTTTGCTCTGTCCTATCTTTAGTAGGGATTTCACATTGGCAGATATTTAATCTTTTGATATTTTTCCAATATTGGTGGATTTTTGGAAGATTACAATGAATACATCCACTGGCTTGGCAGCTACTTCTTTTAAAACCACAGATTCAAGCCATTCAGGTCTGGGAACTTGCCAGGTTTTGGCCACAGTAGCTTGCCCAAACAACTTCTCTCATCTGCTCTATTCACTATCCACTGAAATAGAATGACATGAATGACTGCTGCTGCCAGAGCCTTGCATCTTTCAATTTTAAAGAGTGTTACGAGCCCAGAGGACCCCAAAACCCAGTAGCAATACATATTCACTAAGACAAATGATTACTTAAACAAAAGTTGCTTTTAATTATCTTTAAACATGAAAACAGAATCACACTTTAACTTATCACTATTGACTTACTTAACTCCCTTCAAATTCTAAGTCCACATGTGTGTGTAAGTTCAGAAAAGTTCTTTGATTCACTGCCCAATCTCAGTTCTCATTCCTCCATGTTCACTGGTTGCAGGCAATTCTTAGACTGCGCACAGAATTTAACATTTATAAAGTTCACCAGGCTTTGGTGCTTGAAAGATAAATAGTTACCACTCAGGAAGTTTCTTGTTGGTTTTTAGAGAGAGGTGTGTCGTTCCAGGACATCCACAACTGATGCACGTCCATCAGCCACCTCAGTGTCTTGCTGATGAAACTTGCCCCTTCAGGATTCTCCAGATAATAACCTCTTTCTTTCAGGTCATCCCAGAGTTCCTTTTTGTTTCATTTATTCCATGTGAAACATTAGACAGCCAGTCCTCTCTTCTTGCATGAACCACAAGGGCTTTGATCAAGCCATCTTCCAAAATGGGGCTTGGCCAGAAGGCAGCTCCAACAAGATCTTTCATCTGTTGCCTTTTGTAAACAACAATCCATCAGTGAAGTCTCTTGAGCACTATTCAAAGCTCTTGCAAAAGCTGTGGAGCAGATATGTCTAGCATGGGGGAGAGCTCCAGTATTTTAAATAAGATCTGTTTTCAAGTGTTTGTATGTAACCAACTCTAACAAACCTTTCCCAATTTATCTCCCAAAAACATTTCTATATATGCTGTCACAGGAGAAAAAAAATGTACATAATAAAATTCAATCAAAATAGTTCGAAACTTGATTTTGAAATTCTGTCAGAACAGATGCCAGAAATTCCTCTTCCATATGTTGAGTATGCCTTGTCCAGACTGCAATTGTGTATTTGCCAAATAGATTGCAATTAATTTTCTTTTTCTTTTCAATATTTTTATTAACATTGAAGTTTTACATCCAAAAATAGAGTACATTTGCATACATCTTAAAATTCAATAAGATACACTACACTTAAATCATATAATTTCATCCACATTTAATCAAACAGGTTAAATTGTATTGTTATTTTATTTAAAAAAAGGAAAATCTAAACCCACTACCAAGAAAGAAGGTGTTTGGCCAAAAAAAAGGCAGAATTCTAATCACAGTGATAAATTGCCTCATTAGTCAACATTTCTACCTCATATGAATTCAAAGATTATAAAAGTAACTCAAAGGGTCCCCACAGTGTTTGAAAATTCACATTCAAATCAGAAATTGATTTGCAATGAATTTTAAAATCATATTTCTTTCAAGTGACCTTCAATATGAAGATACAGGTGTAGATTTTATCTACAGTTAGCATTTTCAAAGCAGGCAGTGAAATTGTATTTCTGGCAGGTTTGCCCTCCAGTGTCCTGATCAATATTTACCTTCCAACTAAGAACACTTGTTATTATCACATTTCTGTTTGTGATTCACAGCTCAAATCAAATATAGAAACATACATGAATCAGAAGACTTCAGAAATACTTCATTAGTCATCAAGCATTTTGGGCCATCCTAAGACTGTGAAAATTGCTAAATATAAGCTGAGCACATATTGGTTTACCCTACCCTTGGTCTAAAGTGACCAGAAAGGTTCTCTAAAGAGCAAATGATCCTTTCCAGCAGATTGCATCCCTTGGCTGCGAAGATGAAAGCTGTTCTCTGAATCCACCTTCTGGACATGAACCTACATCTCAAATATGAGAGATTGTTACTGAGATATTACCATTAAGTCTTTATCTGGTTAGTCTATAAAAATTGGAAAGCTTTGAGAATTGTGTTTAAGACTTGATAATTCAAAAGGATTAGAAAAACGAGGGGAAAAAATTGAAATGCTTGCAAGATATTGATCTTGGCAGACTTGCTAATTCTAAACAATGTTATTTTTCATGAACAGCTGCTGTTTCAATTGAATCATTGCCAGAACTTTGTATCTTTCAATTTTCAAGAGAAAAAAGTACCTAAGAGCAAAAGGTTAAATCAAAATAGTTAGAAATTTGACTTAGGAAGACATTCTGTCAGCACAGACATCAAATATCCTTCTTCCATCTGTTGAGTATTCTTTTGCCAGATTGTGTGTCATTTTGTCTTTGCTGCATAGTACTGCTGCAATTAATTTAAAAATTTTATGACTTTAAGCGAGCTCCAATTTTTATTATATCAGTAGTAAGTTTTGGTGCGTTTGTACGTTGTACAATATATATAACAGTGAACTCATTATAATACCATATTATCACTTTTAATGGAGTTTCATTGACAATTAGGTAAAACAACTTTAGATTTCATATGCCAAAATTCCCCAGCTGCCTTGGTGGGATTTGAACTTGTAACTCTGGATCATTATTCTAGGCTTCAAATCACCAATCTGCTCTGCCACTGCTCCCATGTTATTGCCACAGTCTTCTAACATTTCTTGAATATAAAATATCCTCTGCTTGATCAATCAGCTTAGGTCCTCTGCAACACTATTATATTGTTCTGTTTAATCAATATGACTGTTCAGCAATCTACTGCTCGGACATTTTCCTGCCCCTAATCTCGAAGTGAAAGTAACACTTCATTCATTAATACCAACAAAAAAAAAAGTGACTGCATTTGCAGTGTACTTTCCTCAGTCACTGAAAGGCTCACCTCTCTCAGGCAGTGCCAGTGTCATAAATGAGCAGAGTACCTGAAACCTGTTTAATCTGCAGATGTTGCAAACTTCAGGGGCGTGAGCAAAGGATAGATGGTCTCACCCTGATATATATATATATATATATATATATATATAAAGTCCATCGGGCACACAAAACTCAAAACGGTCAACCAGTTTACCTATCTCGGCTGCACCATTTCATCAGATGCAAGGATCGACAATGAGATAGACAACAGACTCGCCAAGGCAAATAGCGCCTTTGGAAGACTACACAAAAGAGTCTGGAAAAACAACCAACTGAAAAACCTCACAAAGATAAGCGTATACAGAGCCGTTGTCATACCCACACTCCTGTTCGGCTCCGAATCATGGGTCCTCTACCGGCACCACCTACGGCTCCTAGAACGCTTCCACCAGCGTTGTCTCCGCTCCATCCTCAACATCCATTGGAGCGCTCACACCCCTAACGTCGAGGTACTCGAGATGGCAGAGGTCGACAGCATCGAGTCCACGCTGCTGAAGATCCAGCTGCGCTGGATGGGTCACGTCTCCAGAATGGAGGACCATCGCCTTCCCAAGATCGTATTATATGGCGAGCTCTCCACTGGCCACCGTGACAGAGGTGCACCAAAGAAAAGGTACAAGGACTGCCTAAAGAAATCTCTTGGTGCCTGCCACATTGACCACCGCCAGTGGGCTGATAACGCCTCAAACCGTGCATCTTGGCGCCTCACAGTTTGGCGGGCAGCAGCCTCCTTTGAAGAAGACCGCAGAGCCCACCTCACTGACAAAAGGCAAAGGAGGAAAAACCCAACACCCAACCCCAACCAACCAATTTTCCCTTGCAACCGCTGCAATCGTGTCTGCCTGTCCCGCATCGGACTGGTCAGCCACAAACGAGCCTGCAGCTGACGTGGACTTTTTACCCCCTCCATAAATCTTCGTCCGCGAAGCCAAGCCAAAGAAAAAAGAAAGGAATGCAGGATGAGAGCAGGAAATTGGAATCTTGCTGTGTGCGTGCACTTAGTAGTTTAGTCTTGCAGAACTTAACCTCAACATCTTCACGTTTTTGGCATCTGTTTATCAAAGGTAGCTGGAATGAGTGACTGAATGGGTCCTCAGCAGAGGAGTTCATGAAGGGAAAGAATGGAGGGACAGAGAGGGATTAAGAATCAGCGATGGAAGGAATGGTGAAGACATTAAAAGTTATGGTTGGGGGATATGAGGAGAAGATTACAGACTGGGGAGTACTTTGGAGAAAACAGATAACAGAGTTGTTTGATTCCTGAGGCAGTTAACATGTTTTATCTGCAGGTGGGGTGAAAATGTAAGGGATAAGCACATGCGAAAGGAGGAAAATTTAGGGGAGGCATCAAAGGTAAGGTTTTTTTTTACACAGCGTGTTTTGGATGCCTGGAATGCCTTGCTAGGGGTCGTGGTGGAGGCTGAAGCAATAGGGACATTTAAGAGATTCTTAGACAGGCACATAGATGAAAGGAAAATAGAGGTTTATGAGGAAGGGAGGGTTTAGTATTTTTTGGTAGGTATAAATGGTGGGCCGAAGGGTTTATACTGAGCTGTAATGTTCTATGTTGTTCTATTTGCTTGCTCATAAATGTACTTAACTGTTCCGTTCAGCAGCTGCACCCTATTTTAACTTCTAGGTTTTCTGACATTCGCAACACCTAACCGGCCATTATTAAAGCTGTAACAGAGATAAAATTGCACTCTGTTTCTGAGGATTAAAATGACCCTAAATCAAGAAAATGCAATTGGTCAATCTTTAATTGCACAGTTCAGGCAATGTTCCATCTCTGACATACTGGTGCATTTAATTAAAGACTAAAAAAGCAGAGTGGGACAGAAAATAATGAAATGAATGTTAATATTCCATGTGGTATCTTTCAGTCGAGGTTAATTTATCATTACCATTACTAATCCTCTGGGACATGCATGGAATATTGCATTTTCCCTTTTTTTTTGAATGTCAGCAATGAAGCATCTGATCAGCAATGTTCCCTCTAATTTTTAGTCGTCAGTGTGCACAAAAATCTTACATTGTGCAATTTTCCTTTCTGTGACAAAAGTACGTGTGCGCTGAATGCTTGTGCAAATGTAAACTTGAAATTGTTTCAAGATCATTTTGGCATGGCCTCACTATCATGGCTAATAAAACTGCTTTGGCATCTTTTAATATAATACAAGTATGGTTGCATTTTACTAAGTAATGTATTTAGTTAGGATTTAACTGAGAAACAGCTAAGAGATTATTTTCATTAATTCCTTTCGGTCGCTAACCTTTTGTGCGCACACGGATTTCTTTTGTGCGCTGGTTGCAAAATGAGTGTGCGCGGGCATGCTTGCACAGCTGAGAGGGAACAGTGGTGGTCAGTGATTTTGGTCTATGTGGGACATTCCAGGCCATGCCAGTGGAGAGAAATCTCATCATCCCGTATCACAATAAGCAAAAAGAAAAGGTTTGTGATCTGCATGGGGTAATTCATCAAAAAAATTAATAGAGATTTTGAAAGTAGAGCAATCTCGTCATTAAATGCAGCAACTGAAGTTGGCAACACACTACAAAGTACCGTCGCTAAGAATTAAATATGATCAGCTGAATCATATTATGTGTGAGCTGGAAGTTGTAAACCAGTAAAAGTAATTTCCTATGTTTAACTTGCCTGGTCCCCAAGGTTTTTGAAGCCATTCGTGAAAGAGCATTTAAAGAGTGAGCCAAATGACAAATAATACAATGCCTACAGATAAAAATTGAGAGGCAAAATAACTTAAAGAAGATAAAACCAATAAATACACCTGCAGAAAGCGATTTAAAGCTCTAATTTATCAGTTTATAATGAACACCACATTTTAAAACGTATGAATTACACATGGTTCTGATGCCGAGCAGTTGGTAGATGGCAGCATCTTCTATTTTTGGAATGAAATTCATTAATTTCTAATGAAGCAAGAACAGAATATGCCACTGTTATACCGTGTAGATCCAAGTCTAATTTAGATAATGTCATTCTGACACTTTTTGTTAGTCTAGCTTTCCATCATGGAGACTGATCTCATTTATACATAAATTGTATTCATAAATAAGCCTCACTTGAACCTGTCAATCAGTTGGTATAGATTTTTCCAGAAGACGTTAGTGAAACAAGAGATCCTCAGTTCGTAAGATTTCAGTAAAAGTGCCTAAAATATTTAAAGAGCCATTTCCTTGCATTTATCTCATTTTTCTCATGTTGATTATTTAATAAGCTGCCGAGTAGGCTTTGATAAAATGCATTGAGTACATAAGTAGTGCAATCATTTGTTTGGACTTTTTGAGCCAGTTTTTGCTGGGAAGAGTCATGAAGTTTGGGACTCCAGTGTATTCAAGCTGAGAAACCTGTCAGTGGATTTTACCCACTGAATCCCCAATGGACCTGAACATCTGAAGCATCAATTACACAGTGAAACTGCAGTAAGCCCCTGGTATCCAGGACCTATGGGGATTGGTAGATGCTGGATAATTGAGTTTCTGGTTGCTTGAGATTCTCTCTTAAAATGTTTAACTAATGCAACAGCATTAAGAATAATTAATTTAAAAAAAAAAACAAAAAAATGTAAAATGTAAAATAATTTGAAAAAAAAATCAATATTGTAGTCCTTAATTATGTAAAGTTCACTTTAATTAGGAAATCCTGCGATCTACAAAAATATAAATTTAAATTTGAAACCTGGTTACTGGCACTGTAACAGCATTGCACTAACTGTTATGCAAAAGGTGCCACCCCTCCTCCCACATTACAGATAATGCCTTATTAATATAGTTAATAATATACTAATAAAGATAGAGTCCTACTAAACAAGGATAAGGAGACACTTTAAGAGAGTCAGCCTATGCTGGGTGATGGCTTTTTATTCAAAGACAACTTTATTCAAGCAGCTGCTATGAGCAAAGCACAAATGAGGCACTCCGCTGGCTGAATATTTGTTCCCATCTTCACCAAAGTTTTATGTGTTACATCAGAGAACATTTACTTTTAACAATTTTAAACTTTTAAAAACATTTTTATTTATTCTAATTCTATCTGTCTATTTATTTATTTATTTTTCTTGAAGTTTTTTTGCTAGTTGCTTGACCCAGTCCTCGTCGATGGCTCAGTAGTGGAGAGGGTCAAGAACTTCAAATTCCTGGGTGTCAACATCTCCAAGGATCTGTCTTGGAGCCTCCATGTTGATGCAATCACAAAGAAGGCCCACCAGTGGTAATACTTTGTGAGGTTTCTGAGGAGGTTTGGTAGGTCACCGAAGACTCTCATAAACTTCTACAGGTGTTTCGTGGAGAACATTCTGGCTGGTTGCATCACTGCCTAGTATGAAGGTTCCAACTCTCAGGACAAGAATAAATTCCAGAGGGTTGTTAACTCGGCCTGCGACTTCACAGGCATAGATTTCACTCCATCGAGGACATCTACATGAGGCAGTGTCTTAAAAAAGCAGCCTCTATCCTCAAATACCCCCCCACCCAGGACATGCCCTCTTCACTCTGTTATCCTCGGGGAAAAGGTACAGGAGTCTAAAGACGAGCACTCAATGGCACAAGGACAGCTTCTTCCCCATTGCCTTCAAATTCCTGAATAATCAATGAACCAGAGACTGCCTTACTTTTTGTGCACTTTTTAAAATAGTAATGTTGTAAGATGGTTATAATATGAATGTTTGCACTATGATACAAGACACTGAATTTCATGATTTCCTCATGACAATAAATTCTGATTCTGAGGTTGCCAGCTACTTGAATTCCGGAGAACGGGTTTTACTGGACTCACAAATCCTGCACCAGCTTACTCCTGATTTAGAATCTATGAGGGCCACTGTCTTCAACACAGATTTCACATCCAGAAGGAAGAAAGCGAGAAATAAGTAAATTATTTTTTGAAATATTTTGTATGTGTTGCAGCATTTATAATTATTAATAGGTAGTTTTATACTCTGGAAAGTAACTTAATTTCCATCTTTTAATGTAGATTTTAATGTTTAAAAAATAGTTTTTGAAAGCTTATGAATACGAGGGTCGGACAGATATTAAAGCTTAGATTGTTTCTTATTGTCTGTCAAAGATTGACTTGGTGGTTTTGTGGGTGGGGCTTTTGCAGCTTTGCCCACATTTTGCTTACAATCTGGACAGAGCAGGACCTACAAATTTTAGTCCAAGAGGATCTCGGGTGGTGAGTTTGACCATCAGGACAGCTAACTGTGTTAAGGTGACAGGCCACACTATTTGCTCCATTTATGTTATTGAACAGTGGGCAAAACCAAATGCTGAATTTAATTTGTTACCTTTTTCTTGGAAGTTCTGGATAAAAGTTACTTTTTTACTCATCTGAATTTATGAAGAGTTCACTTTCTTGTCCCTGTTTATCGTCACTTTTTATGAAGCTACTCCTCATGACAAAATCTCACTTTGGATGCCAATGTTCGGTTGAGTTGAGTCTACAGATCTCTGAAATATCTTACTGGAGCAGTTTTCAATCTCTTAGAATAAATTTGGTCGATCACATGGCTGTATTCCAGATAATCTTTAGTTCCACAGATCCAATATCACGAGCAGAAGTGAAGAGTGAATGCCATAAAAAAATAAAAGGGCTTGTTCCTCATTCTGGTTTCTTTGCACTGGGCTTTCTGCTAACTTTGCATCAAGATTAAACTTTTCACGGAGTCCATCAGTGGGGGATGAACTTCCAGAAATTCTCACATCTTTAAGTTGGGAAGTTTGCATTTTTAAAAATTGTCCTTGAATATCCTTAGAAGTGTTCAAAGCCCTTGAGAGATGGCTAAACTTGCTGTCAAAAGCCTTTCCATTGTGACAAGTTCTCGATCACTTTTGTGAAAGCATTAAATCACGTAAGATTCAGGTGCTACAGAAGCTCTTCCCTTTCTGAATACAGATAGTCTTCAGGCTGTCCTTGAACAGGTCAGTTCATAATTAGCAAAGAAGGTAATCAAAAATAAATGTGAAGAAGTGTTTTCCAGCTTTTGAAAGGATGTATTTAACTTATGTGTTGATTAAGTGCAGTGCTAAGAAATTACTTGATCTAGATTTCAGATTTATTAGATTTATTGTCAGAATACATACATAACATTACATACAACCCTGAGATTCTTTTTCTTGTGAGTGAGGCAGAATTACCACTAATTGGTAGTGCAAAAAAAAACTATATGCAACATATACATATAAACAAACTGACTGTGTAATAGAGGGAAAATAAAATCAATAAAATGTTAGAGAGTCCTTAAATGAGTCCCTGATTAAGTTTGTGGTTGAAGAGTCTGATGATGGAGGGTAGCAGTTGTTCCTGAACCTAGTGGTGTCCATCTTGTGGCACCTATGCCTCTTTACTGATGGTAACAGTGAGAAGAGAGTGTGTGCTGGGTGGTGTGGATCCTCGATGATTGCTGCTACTCTCTGATGATGTTTTTTTGATGGTGGAGAGGGTTTTTGCCTGTGATGTCCTGGGCTGTGCCCAATACCTTTTGTAAGACTTTATGCTCAGGAGTATTGGTGACCCTATACCAGACAGTGATGCACCTGGTCAGCACACTCTCAGCATTGGTCTCCAAGGACAAGTTTACAACAGATTTCATAAATTATTTTTTAATTCCTTGGAGTATAGTGGGCAATTATTTTGAGATATTTAGTATTTTGAAATGAATGTACATTGTAGATACAGGGAATGTTTTTAAATCTTCCATTGGTTAAATCAGTAGTTCTCAACCATTTTCTTTCTTCTCACATATCACTTTAAGTAATCCCTATGCCATCGGTGCTCTCTGATTAGTAAGGGGTTGCTTAAGGTGGCATGTGAGTGGGAAGGGAAGGTTGAGAATCACTGCTCTAGACCCAATTTTTACTGAAATATTTTGCTTGAGAAAAATTGTCATTGGCCCATTTCCTTTGGAGTTATGAAACCATGCACATAACGAGTCAATTAGGTACGATTAAAACAGTGGTTTTTAAACTTTTTCTTTCCACCCACATACCACCTTAAGCAATCCCTTACTCATCACAGAGCACTTATGGCATAAGGATAAGTTAAAGTGGTATGTAAGTGGAAAGAAAAAAGGTTGAGAACCATTGGGTTATATGGTCTTGGATAAACCTTATAATCTGAGCCAGACACTGATGAGAAAAGTTAGGAACATTCTTCTGTAAGAATAGTAAATGCATGGAACCTTATCCTGTATAAAACAGGAAATTAAAGCTAAATTAATAATTCCAGGCTGTGGCATTAAAGTATCTGAAGTGAAATTGGGAGTTGGAATGCCGAACAGCCAATTTCAGTGATTAGCAGAACACCTTGAAGGGCTGAATGGTGTCATCCTGTTTCTCACTTCTCTAATATTCCAATTTAGAGTAGATCATTTCGATTTCCATCTGGGAACAATTATACAAACAGTGGATAATTCAAAGCTGTCATTATTGTTATCAGTTAATAATACTGTTGTATTAGATTTGGGTTTGGGGAGTTTTGGCTGTACACAATGTTGATGTTGCAATAAATGTGACAGGAGTTCCTTACTTTTGGCTTAAAAAGCTACGTTTTCTCTGGCTAAATTAATACAACCCAGTATGTGTAATTGTTAAAAAATAACCCAGGGGTTTGTGCATCTGCTGCCTGATACTAAACTAGAATGAAGATCAAAGGCTTAAAACCAGATGAGTTATCTTCAATCAGAAATATTTGCTCTTTTTTTCTTTCCACAGGTGCTGTGTGAACTGGAGTGTTTCCATCTTTTTCTGTTTTGTTACAGAACAAAAAAAAACCTGAGGCTTGAGTAAAAAAAAATTGCAGGTGCTGAAAATCTGAAATAAAAATAATGTAAATACTGGAAACACTTTACAGCTCAGGGAGCATCTGTAGAATGAGAAACTGGCTGTAGGACAAAGACTCATTATCAGAAGCCAGCATAAATCTTTGCTACATCTGAGAACGGAGCACAAGTTTGAAAATCTGAGTTCAAACAATTTTTAAAAGATATAGGAAGATAGGAACATAGGAAGTAGGAACAGGAGTAGGCCAAAAATGGCCCATCGAGCCTGCTCTGCCATTCAATACCATCATGGCTGATCTAATTTATGACCTAACTCCACCTACCTGCTTTCTCCCCATATCCCCTAATTCCTCTATCATGTAAAAATTTATCTAACCGAATTTTAAATATGTTTAATGATGCTGATCAGAAATTGGTTGATACAAATCAATCATATTTAGATTATTTTTATAAACAATACCTTTTATAACCAGTACCTATATTGGTTCCAATTATGTTTTTTTAGACTGCAGTGATGGGAAAATCACGGGAAAAAAAATTAAAAATTACTCACCTTGTGGTCATTTACACTGCATGCCTTTTTAGACTGCAATTCCTGTGTGCATTAGTCCCGGTGATTGCACGCGGGTCAACGCGGCCTGTGTCTGAAATGAACATCTGACATTTGACGTCCAATGTGGGCGCATCCTTAGATGAACCATGGAGGTAACGATTAATTCCATCCTCAGCATAGATGCTTAGGAGGTAATTGATCTCTGCAGCAGCCCACTGCTTTGTTCCAGACATCGTGACTGACTGCTGGTACCCGCGCTGGTTGTTGCACGCTGAACGTGTCATGGAGCGTCATCAGCTGGAAGTCAAATTCGTGAGATGAATTTTGCATTGCAATTTAGACCGCAGACTTCCCCAAAAAGTAGTAGGTATCTTGCTGGATAAATCGCGGTGCTGGAATTGACTCAAAATTCCCTGCACATTCCTTTTCAAACTACCTGTGTAGTGGCAAAATTCCCTGATTATGCTGTTACGTTCCTGCAGTCTAAAAACCATAAATGAGTCATGAGAGAAATAACCTGCAGGTGCTGAGATGTTGAGAAGATAAATGTTGTTTTTATTAGGTTCCTACTGAAATATTTGTATTTTTTACATTGCCGCTGCTCTCCAGGAAATTATTCCCAATATTCTAGAACGCAGTCAGTGTAAAAAAGATCATTTCATTCCAAAATTTTACCTCCGCCTGCCCTAGACATTTTCATGGATTGCCTGCAGACTAAACTGAACTGCAGGTGACCTGTCAAAAATGGGCTAGTGAATAGGGTGTCCAGCCTCCTTAAATACTGCACTTCAGGTATTCTGTCTAAACTCGCGATGTGATACAGATATTTGGAGTTTTGATTGTTCCTCTATGAATGGCCACTCCCAGAAGGTAGGGAGACACTTCAGAATAAAAAAAATGTGAGTTCTATGTGGGGAAAAAAAAAGTTGACTGGCCATTTCTACCTATGGATGCTGTCTGACTTGTTGAGTTCCTACAGCAGTTCTTTGACTGCTCAATGAGTCATTAGTCTGGTTGAAAGTAATATTAATGGTACATCTGAGCAGGTAGCTTTTATAATCTTATCTTTTTCTTCCCCTGCTTTGGCGATCTTGAACACAAGTTTTACTATATCTCAAATTTGATGAATCATATGAACAAAGGTGTTTCAATCAGTCCTTGCTTCACAATAAATCCCCATTGAATCACATGCAGTCTTAAACAGCACAAAAACACTTTGTACTTGACAAGGCATTCATTTTGCACATAATCAGGACACTTGTAGAAGATTATGCAAGTGGTGATCGAATGAATGAGCACAAATCCATTGCCTGAGGCCTTTCAAGTATATTCTGAAGCAATGGATCTCACAAAAGTTGATGCAAATGCATATTTTTCTTTTTTAGGCTGAAGAACATCTGTTGGCTTCAAACAGATCTCAAGGGTTCTATTTCCTTTTCTTTGCCTCAAGCCAAAATAAGGCTTCTTCATGATTTAAGACTGAGAATTACCCATAAAGGAGTTAACATATTCTGATCAATGTAACTTTAATGTTCAGAAATTCCCAGTCTCTTGAAGAATCTTCGTTAAGGGGAAAACCACATGATTTATAACCTTGCAGCCATAAAACGTTCCAAAAAATAATAGTATGCTGTTCAGTCTGTAAGTAATGGTTACTCTAGTTAATCTTCACAGCTTTTATCTAGCAGTAACTGCACCAAAATTGTGCTTTTCTGCATGACCCTATTAATGTTAATGATGGAACTAGATCAGTTTTCAAATGTCCACGATATCAAGTAATTGGTTCAATTTGAAGTGGCATTCAGGGTGCTGTTTCATTAAGAGGATTCCAAATGCTATGTATGGGAGAGATAGTAATTGTTGAGATCCACCTTCCATAAACTTGCTTCCGGGATTTGGGTTTCTGTATTAAGGAAGTGTCACGGAGAAGGCTTTCTATGAGGTCACAGATACCAATACTTTGGGGAATTTTGGACTAGGAGACGAAGAGTCATGATAGAAAACAGGCAGCTGGATATTGGTACACAAGCATTGCACTTTTGGGCCACAGAGGCAGTTCTGGAGAAGAAGGTGACATGATCCACATCTTTCCTCCTGACTCATCAAGTCTTCAGTTACCATACGTCCTTCGAGGGACCCCAAGTTTCAGAGTCCCATGTTCTCTTTGACTTATCTGCATCTTGAGATTCTGCATTCTCTTTAAACCCAGTGGTTTCTGTGCTCCTTTGCAACTCACTTGATTCTTTTTTCTGAACACCCTTGAAGCAAACTTGATTCTGTATCTGACACTTCTTTGAAACTCACCTGGTTCTGTTCCACTTGGTAACATCCGAACAAAGTGAACGAAAAGTGCTTTAAAGCTATAAGATCCAATAATCCAGAAAACCTACTACAAACGCTTGTGTGTGGTTGATTTAATGTTTTAGTTTAATATGGAGATCTGAACTATTCAAAGTAGAGCAGAGGCAATCTTTACTTTTCATCAATAGAATTATTCCTCTTGAAACAACTCAATTTTTTTTCAAATCTTTGTGGATTTGTTGACTTAATATTAAAACTTGTTGAACCTTTACTTGTCAATCTCATTGCACTTTTACCTCATTAAGATTATTATTTTCCAAATGGTCTCTTCATTAACATTAATAAAACAGCCTCCATATCCTCAATCGCAGCCCAGCATCCAGCCAACTCAGTTTCACTGTAGTTCCATTGCAGCTGGGGTCCAATCAACCACATATGTTGCTTCAGTGCCTGTGCATGTTTGGAACATTGGTGCCTTTGCTTCTGGACTGGTGCTCTTCAGTAGGCCAAGTATTAATGGGGCTAAATTTAATTTATAATCCAACACTGTCATCAAGTTTGCAGATGACACAACAGGAGTCACATAACAATGATGAGTCACACTATAGAGGAGAGGTGGAAATTTATGTGATAATAGTGCAAAAGTAACAACTTGAGTCTCAACAATACCAAGACAAAGGAGATGATTGTGGACTCAGGAGGACCAGGAACGACCACCTTACCTTACAAATCAACAACTCTGTAGTGGAGAGCATCAAGTTCCTTGGATTTCCCTTAAGTAGTGACCTATCATGGTCACACAATATTTCCTCATGTGGCAAGATGGCGTAGAGGGCAAATGTGTGATCCCACCCCTCCTCAGCCAGTTTTTTAAGCACCCATTTTTAAAGTTTATCTAAGTGAATAGAAGTTGTATTTTTATTTTTGGAAACATTAGTTGGTCACAATGGTGACTAATGTCAAAAAAATAAAGTTCAATTACAGAAGAAATTACCTTTTAAAAGTGCTGAAAAATTGAGGCTACCTGTCCAGTTGAAGCCACAGAATTGTCATTTGGAACCTCCAAGGCACAGAGAACTCCTGCCAGGCTGAGTATTACACCGGCGCCGACCTTGTCTCCACAAGATGGTGCTGGCATGTTGATGAGCTCAGCCAGAATTGATTAGCGCGTTTGTGATGTTGGACGCGCGGGCAACCTGGCTGAGAGAAGAGCCCTTGAGCCTGGGCTGCCGTCCGGTGGGCCGGGGACATCCAGAATGGTGTTGGAAGCTGCCTCTGTGCAGTCCCTAGCCTTGCTGGGCATGCGCGGTGCCTCAAAGGTCCATGAATTGCTGTTTGACACCCACTGTATGTGGGCAGTTGGGTGTGCAGATCTGCAGCCGCACCGGGAAGGGCCCGACAACTTTAGAAGAAGAGGAAGACTTACCTTTAACGAGCAGTTCACAGGAACGATTGGAGGTGGAGTCTAGAGAAGGTAGGCCTCAAGATGTGGAACTGGAACCTGGAATGGAGTCTGTCTGTACAGTTTTGGAAGGGATTGCCTATCATATGGACAATATGTCTAAACAAATGATTCAAGGATTTTTGGATGTGACAACTAAAATATCTAATATGTCTGAAGATATATGTAATATGTCTGAAGATATATCTAATATGTCTGAAGATATATCTACACTTAAGAGGGATGTCAGTAAATGTATTAAATCAGTGCAAGAATTTTAAAAATTGAAACAGCTTTTTCTGAATGTAAAATTCAAGTTGTACATAATAAGGAAAAAACAGAGAAAGTGGAAGATTTCTTTGTGGATTGGGGAATCCAGAAAAAAGACTTACTGAAAAAAATTGATTCCTTGGAAAATCAAAGTCGGAGAAGCAATGTGAAAATTGTGGGTCTTCCAGAAGAAATTGAAGGGTCTGATCCAATAAAAATTTTCAAAGAGTTTTTTTCAGGAGGTTTAGTATTGGAGAGGGCACTTAGACCGTTACGAAAGAAACCGTTACTGGGACAACCAGACGAGCGGTCTTAGTTCGGTGCCTGAAATATCAAGATAGAGAAATGATATTACGGTTGGCGGGACAGAAGGGACGACAAAGTCAATCTGCAATGATGACTCAAAATAACAGAGTATTTTTTTACGCAGATTTGAGTCAAAAAATTATTAGGCGACGATGGGAATTTAATTCGGCTAAAGAAGTACTGTGGCGGAAGGGTTATAAATTTTCTTTTCGATATCCTGCTGTGTTAAAAGTCTTTTATGGTAATTTTCAATCTCAATTTTTTGAGAATGATCACGATGCATTAATTTCTGCTAATTCATTACCGGATTTTCAAGGACATGGAAGAGTTTCTCCATCATCGCTCAAAAAGAGGGCAAATGGAAATGGAAATGGGCAGAATAGTAAAAATGGAAAGAAAGAGGTTTTAACACAAAGTCTTACTGACATTGAAGATCCGGAACAATCATTGGGAATGGAGTCATTGGGTTTTTTTTGAAAACTTTATTTAAAATTTTATAACATGATTACAATAGGGAATTACATTTAAAGAAAAATAAAAAAAAAAATTAAAATGGTATGATTACAATATTACATCAGAAAACTACACAAAATAACCCCCCCCCCCGTTAATTGTAACACAATATTAGTAATCATTGCCACATTTACGGGAATGTTTATTACAATATGGAACATTATCTGGATATAAAGTTAATTGGGATAAGAGTGAAATTTTACCAGTTGGAGAAGGAAATTATTCAGAGTATAAAATTATGATAAAACTGAAATGGTCTGATAAAATTAAATATTTAGGAATAATTGTAAATACTGAGTAGCAATCTTTATACAAGTTAAGTTATGTTAGATTATTAAAAAAATTAAAGCAGGTTTAATTAAGTGGAAATATCTTCCATTAATTTTACTTTGTTGAGTTAATTGTTTTAGGATGAATATTTTTCCTTGTATTCAATATTTATTTCAGTCTATACCGTGTTCTCTTTCAAAGATTTTTTTCAGGATTTAAATAAAGCTGCAAGAGAATTTTTATGGAAAGGTAAACTACCATGGGTAGCATTAAATAAACTTACTTGGAAATATGCGTTATCTCATTTACCTCATTTTTGAAATTATTATTGTGAGAGATGGGAAAATTGACCTAAAATTATGAACATGGAAGAAACTAAAGTTCATCAGTAAAATGGCTGAAACCAGTTCAAACAGGATAAGTTTGGGGCTTAGGATGCAGGAAAGCAGAGTCAGCACGATTAACATAAGAATCTTCTATCCTTTGTGACAAGACCATAGGACTAAGATAAGGAATGGTAAGGTACAATAGAATGTAGGAAGTTGAGGTAGTCTGGATCAGATAAGGGTCTCCTAGCCCTGGACAGAAGTACCAAGTCATACATTTCTAATTAGCTAACCATACACAGATTTATACATATGAAATTAGCCAACCCTAGATAGAATGAGTCAACTCTGCATATTAAGAGACTGTAGCCCAGAGAATCAGGAAGGTGTGAATAAGGACAATGACATGATGGGGCACCCACAGGATACCCCCTGGTCCTCCAAGTGTACTGAAACTGCACGTAGGCAGGAAGAATTACCTATGCCAAACCCATCCAGGGGGCAGAAGAATGTAAGGGGGAGGGCATTCTGATACTGAAATTGACTGTATAAAAGTTGGGTGAGCCCCAGTATGTGTGTGTATTCCCAGGGTAAGGGGAAGCACCCAACTTTGCATTGTTGTAGTAATAAATGTTCTTTGTTCTCAATTTTTGTCTCGAGCAATTTCTTTAAAGGTACTTTAATTCCTAACAAATGGGGGCTCGTCCGGGATCACACTCCCTCCACTGACAGAGTACCCCGACGACGAGAGTAGGTGCACCCCGGCTGATTCAGCTGGACTCACGGGCGACGGGTGGCTGGTCAGTGGAAGAAGCGAGTGATATCCGAGAAGAGGCATTGAGAACAAACGGCGGAAGGACGCGCGCTAGAGCAGTACTGCCAGAACTCGGTAAGAGTATTTTACTTGTTCCTAAGTATGGGAATAGCGGGCAGTAGAGATGAGAGTCCTGACACAGGACGTGACCACCAGATAGCTACGTACAGCCCGCTTGGGATGATGTTATCTGAGTGGGGCACAGGAAAGACCCGCGGTAAAGACAGACTAGCGGGCAGTAGAGATGAGAGTCCTGACACAGGACGTGACCACCAGATAGCTACGTACAGCCCGCTTGGGATGATGTTATCTGAGTGGGGCACAGGAAAGACCCGCGGTAAAGACAAACTGACGACGGTCAGATATTGTTGTAATGAATGGGTGGGATACCCGGTTAAAGGGAGCTCCGTGTACTGGCCAAAATTCGGATCCGAGGATGAATGGATGTGTGAAGCTTTGAACTTATGGCTCTATCAAAACCAGCCAGACAATGTTGAGAGCAGGGAATATGCAGCCTGCTGGCTCAAGGGATCCATTGAACAGCTGGTTTTGAATGAGAAAGAATCCAGGGATAAGAGAGAGGAGGAACCTCTTGTCCCTGAATCACAGGGTTGGGATGTGTTACATTCCCTCCCTCCACCCTATGTTCCTCCTATGCCGGCTCCTATCTTTCCTTCCCTTCCTATAACCTACCCTTCTGCACCTTCCCCACCTCCCCCACCACTAGAGAAGAGAGAAGAGAGCAGGAGTGGTATGATAACTTGCTCACAAAGCACTCGATTACCACCTCTGTTGGCAGGAGAGAGAGGTAACTTTAATTCAGAACAGCGTGAGACTCTTCAGGAAGAAAGGGCAGAACCCTTTGATTCATTTCCCAGGGAGCAGGAACCCAGACCTAATAAGCCAGAAACCAATTGGATGAGACCACTGCGGGAAGTTCCCATGAGAGAGGGTCTCGGTTTCGTAAATGTGCCCCTGACCAGTACTGAAGTGTGTAACTTTAAGAAAGAACTGACCTCCCTGATAGAAGATCCCCAGGGATGTGCCGAACAGTTAGACCAATTTTTGGGACCAAATATATATACAATATGGGGGTCTCGACATAGAATCCCCAGCAGGGGAACAATTGGTACTAACAGGTTTTGTTACCAACTCAGCCCCAGACATTAAGAGAAAATTACAAAAGACAGAAAATTGGCATGAGCAGGGAATAACCCAGCTTCTACAGATCACACAAAAAGCATTTGTCCAGACATCTGAGGATAAGCAGAAAGCAAAGGCTAACATTTTGATGCAAGCAGTTAAAGTAATAGTAGATGAGTAACATGGAAAAGGCAGGGACTGTGTGCCAGCTCCTGAATGTTGGGAGAAGTGCAGGGAGTGGGAGAGTAGAGACCAGAGATAATTTCATAAATCACGACTTCCCACTTCAGTCACTGACCAATATTGATTAAAATTCATGCTAAAATTTAAATGTCATAAATGATCGTTTTTCAATACTGTAGAATTAGCGAATTTAACTACCAGTTAATTCCAATTTATGAAATAAATTGTATTTAAATGTGATTTTGCACAGGGAGTACCTGAGAGTTGAGTGATGTTATAACATTTGCAGGGAGAAATGTTTGCGCAAATAGGGTGAGTTCTATACATCTTAACTTTAAGTGTATGTGAGATAAAGAAAGGATCTGATGTGTAAATTGGCTGGATCAGCCAGTTGAAGGGGGAGTGTGCATGTCCCTTTAAGTGCACTGTGGCACTTGAAATTGAGGCTTCAGGCTCTTGTCTTGCAGTTAGAGGTATTTCTTCTACACATTCAGCAGTCAAGGTCCGTGAGTTTAAAGATCACCCACCCCTGGAGAATAAAGATACCTCTGGGGATTCCTATGGGGATTCCTATAAGTTTAATCATTCATTTCTCTGGTGCATTTTCCTCTGGAGTGAAATTAATGCCTCAGCACAATTTCTCTGTATTGCCGCTGTTATTTAATTCATGATAACTTTCCCCCATTCATCAGGTTTATATTTAAATCCGGTAGTGCGGAAGTTACATTGTAAATAATCACGGAGGTAAATCCTGCGCAACTGGATTCAGCTTAATGGAGAAATAAACCTGCGAACTGGTCTATGGTGCTGTGTGAGTACTGCAATAGGTGGAATATGATTTAAATTGGTGGCATTGTTCAGAACAATTGGGTGCATAAGAATAATAATATCATTAAGAACTCACAGATCTTGTACCAGATGCTATTCAGTACATCTTGACTTAAGGACTGGAGAAATTGGCATGTTAGAATGAGATTGGCATGGTACCAATATTTCTTGATTCAATAATGACTCCACAAGCTCCAGGATTCATGCAGCAGAACTTTTAAGTGGAATATAATAGAAACTAGCCTGTACTTAAATTATTGTGTGTGCAATCTTCATAAGAACATCTTTAATTTTTTTGGTGCCTGTTTTACAGACTGTTTTAAATAAGGCCAGCTCCTGTGAGCTGTGGCACAAGGCATTTTACTTAAGGCAGAACTAAAGGTTGAATATGTTTCAAGTTCTCTTGCAGGGGCTCTTGTGCTGCAATGTCTGTTATGTACTCACTCTAACAAATTGGAGGGTTGTGCCCCATACAGACAAGCAGCTCCAACTGCATTTTAATAAGGTCTAACATATTCAAAACCCATGCAAATATGGTTTGTGTTTCATTTTACAATTTTTACACTAACACAAAGGAAAGTCAGATTGTTATTCATTTTATTAAAATCTAGTGATTGGTTATATGTAAAAGCATGGCAAGAGGATCAACTAAAACCTGCCTGGGATGGTCCCTTCTGTGTACTTTTAATTACAGACACAGCAGTAAGAACAAGAGAGAAAGGCTGGACCCACATTCAAAGAATTAATGACAAAGTGCCATAATGTTACAATTTTATTCGTTTTTTTAATGGTTTATTCAGTTTTGTGTATTTTATTGCTGTTTTCAATGAGCTTTACATTTATTGTGGTTTTATTCAGTTTTTGTGCATTTTATTGCTGTTTTCAATGAGCTTTACATTTATTGTGGTTTTATTCAGTTTTTGTGCATTTTATTGCTGTTTTCAATGAGCTTTACATTTATTGTGGTTTTATTCAGTTTTTGTGCATTTTATTGCTGTTTTCAATGAGCTTTACATTTATTGTGGTTTTATTCAGTTTTTGTGCATTTTATTGCTGTTTTCAATGAGCTTTACATTTATTGTGGTTTTATTCAGTTCTTCTTGCATTTTATTGCAGTTTTCAATGAGCTTTACATTTATTGTGGTTTTATTCAGTTCTTGCATTTTATTGCAGTTTTCAATGAGCTTTACATTTTTTTGTGTTTTATTAAGTTCTTATTGTATTTTAATGAGCTTACATGTTTTCTTCATTGTTGTTCACTAATTTCTTTGGAATATTGTTCGTTAATGTTTTAAGCCCCCCTGGAATAGGGGCAGCAGAGGTTACAATTCAGCTCCTTTAGAATGTAGACAGGGCATAGATTTAATGCACAGTGGGGATAGGCAGTCACACAGTGAGGCACCTGTGTACACAGACTAACCGCAAAACAAACAATGTACATTTCACACAAAGGGGGAAACTAACAAGCTAACCGCAAAACAAACAGACACTTCACACAACCACGAGACACATAATCCCCCACCTGGCTCTCTCTCTCTGATCATCCCTGAAGGGGAACACCTGTTTTCAGGGAGCTGCTGCTCATCTGGTGCTTATATAACGTGGAAAGGAGCGAAGTAGAGTGCAGGGTGTCAAAATCCTCACAAAGGACATTGGATTGTACATGTAGCAGAGAGAGAGAGAGTTGACACATATGCTAATGTACACAGACAGGCTGCAACTCACAAGTTCAATGAATGTTAGCAGACAGGCTGCAACACACAGTTAAATCACAAGAAACAATCCCCCCCCAGCTTGGTCTCTTTTCATCACCCCATGAAAGGGAGCACCAGTTTCCAACAACGTGAGCTGCTTGACACTTTAATATCAGGCTCCAAACAGCCTTCGGAGATCGGTGGCCCTAGGGTTCGGGGCTGAAGAGGACATCAGATACTAGCCACAATCAAACGGAACCGCCTGACTACTGCTACTCGTTCGCTGCTGAAGGCAGCGCTTCTCATAGACTGCGACTCGTTCGCTGCTGAAGGCAGCGCTTCTCATAGACTGCTACTCGTTCGCTGCTGAAGGCAGCGCTTCTCACAGACTTCGTCGGGACAGCTTCAAAGACACTGCTTCAATATTTCAACGTATGGGATGGACTAGACTTTTTACTGAGAACTGGAGCCTGATACTCCAAACCCTAATAAGCAGCTGGACTCACTCCCCTGACCTTCATGGTGCTCCCCTACCTAAAGACTTTACACAGACATTACAATTCGGTTATTGACCAGCTGGGTAAAACTACACCTTACACTTGAAAGATCAGTGTTACTGATCTAAAAGAAAAGTGAGGAGGGGGGGGGGGATCAGTCACACTGACACTAGTAACCAAAGATCAGTAACACTGATCATGGTGAAAGATCAGTATTACTGATCTAAAAGAAAAGTGAGGATTGTGAGAGATGGGAAAATTGACCTAAAATTATGAACATGGAAGAAACTAAAGTTCATCAGTAAAATGGCTGAAACCAGTTCAAACAGGATAAGTTTGGGGCTTAGGATGCAGGAAAGCAGAGTCAGCACGATTAACATAAGAATCTTCTATCCTTTGTGACAAGACCATAGGACTAAGATAAGGAATGGTAAGGTACAATAGAATGTAGGAAGTTGAGGTAGTCTGGATCAGATAAGGGTCTCCTAGCCCTGGACAGAAGTACCAAGTCATACATTTCTAATTAGCTAACCATACACAGATTTATACATATGAAATTAGCCAACCCTAGATAGAATGAGTCAACTCTGCATATTAAGAGACTGTAGCCCAGAGAATCAGGAAGGTGTGAATAAGGACAATGACATGATGGGGCACCCACAGGATACCCCCTGGTCCTCCAAGTGTACTGAAACTGCACGTAGGCAGGAAGAATTACCTATGCCAAACCCATCCAGGGGGCAGAAGAATGTAAGGGGGAGGGCATTCTGATACTGAAATTGACTGTATAAAAGTTGGGTGAGCCCCAGTATGTGTGTGTATTCCCAGGGTAAGGGGAAGCACCCAACTTTGCATTGTTGTAGTAATAAATGTTCTTTGTTCTCAATTTTTGTCTCGAGCAATTTCTTTAAAGGTACTTTAATTCCTAACATTATGAAGCAGCCCAGTTGAAATTTATTAGTAGATTGATGGATTTGGACCAGCCCCTGAGTTGGGCTAAAGTTGAGATGGCCTGTATTTCTGAAGTCGAGGTGTATCAATTTATATTTTGAGGGAATGTAAATTTGTTGAGGGAATATAATACGCCGATATTAAAACATTTATTAAAATTATGGATTAAAAAAATAAGATTTTAGGATCAAAAGGTAAATTGTCATTTTTAACTCCATTATATAATAATCAGCATATTTCTTTTTCAATGTCTAATATTCATTTAAAGAGTTGGGATTCTAAGGGTATAAAAACATTACAGGATTGTTTTGTAGAAGGACAGTTTCTTTCTTTCAATCAATTGAAAGAGCGTTTTGATATTGCTGAAAATTCTTTATTTGTTTATTATCAACTTTGATCTTTGGTGAAAAATATGTATGGTAGAGAGATGATTTTACCGGTAATGACGAAATTTGAGTCTTTGATTTCTTCTATACCAAAAATGGGTTATATTTCTATTATGTACCAAGAATTACAAGACAATATGGATAAGTCGGAATGGGAGAAATCTAAGTTTAAATGGGAAAATACTTTAGCTTTTGTTTTTCCTGAAGACTTCTGGGCAGATATGTGTCATGATAATGTTACTAAATTAACGAATGTACAATATGGAATTGTTAATTATAATTTTCTACATCAATTGTATTTAACACTAGAGAAATTGAAAAAAAAATAGTTTTAGTAATTCAAATTCTTGTTTTAGATGTGGTGTATGTACTGGAACTTTTTTTTACATGCTGTTTGGTCTTGTGTGCATGTGCAACCATTCTTGGATGAAATTAAGTTAATTTTGGAAAAATTATATAATTTTAAGTTACCATTAGATCC
The DNA here is from genome assembly GCF_036971445.1 of Narcine bancroftii. Taxonomy (NCBI): domain Eukaryota; kingdom Metazoa; phylum Chordata; class Chondrichthyes; order Torpediniformes; family Narcinidae; genus Narcine; species Narcine bancroftii. The sequence continues at coordinate 38,597,259 of NC_091470.1, forward strand.
ATCTATTTTTTTAATGGATTATATGATTCCTTTAAGGTGATTAGGGTTGGATAAATTTAAAATTGCATTTATATATTTAGCATTGTCTGTAGCTGGAATATGTGTTGCAAGTACATGGAAAAATAATATAGTGATTAATATAATGCGATGGGATAATGAATTGAAAGCTTATATTGTTATGGAAAAAAATTGCTTATAATCTACATGAAAATTATTCTTTTTTTGTTAATAAGTGGTTACCACATTTGAAATATATGCATTTAGATATATTTTGATTTATTATATACTTTTAGTTTTTGTTTATATATTTTTAGCTCTCTTTCAGAGAGCTGGCTGATGGGGTTGGGGGGGACTTGATTTATTTTTAAATTTTTTTTCTCTTTTTTAAATTTTATTTTTTTAATATATATTCATATAAAATTTTCTTTATGGAATGTATTTTGTATTACTATTAATGATTCTTCAAATAAATAAACTTAAAAAAAAACAAAACACTACCTGCACTTACTGAAGCAGGCAAGCTACTGGCCACCATTATGCTAACATTCTACAGTAGTTCTCCATCCATACTTGCTGCTTTGCCACTTTTCAGTTGTTCAATTGCCTTGTATGTCTCTTCCCGGGTGAGGACCTCATCCAGCTCTAGCCTTAGGGGCTGTTGAGGGAGCTGGAGCAGGGCGGAATCTTGGACTGAGCGGTTGGCACTGAAAAGAGATTGGAAGTGTTCTGACCATCGGTTGAGGTTGGAGATCTTGTCGCTGAGGAGGACTTTGCTGTCTGAGCTGCGCAGCGGGCTTTGGACTTGGGGTGAGGGGCCGTACACAGCCTTTAGAGCCTCGTAAAAACCCCTGAAGTCGCCAATATCCTCGCTGAGCTGGGTTCGTTTGGCGAGGCTAGTCCACCACTCATTTTGGATCTCCTGGAGTTTGCGTTGAAGATGGCTGCATGCGCGACGGAAGGCTTGTTTCTTCTCTGGCCAGGACGGCTTTGTAAGGTGAGCCCAGAGGTCTGGAAGGCTGGTGGCAAAACACTGCATGCCAAACTGCATGAGTTTTTCAAGCTAACAACCAACTGAAAAACCTCACAAAGATAAGCGTATACAGAGCCGTTGTCATACCCACACTCCTGTTCGGCTCCGAATCATGGGTCCTCTACCGGCATCACCTACGGGTCCTAGAACGCTTTCATCAGTGTTGTCTCCGCTCCATCCTCAACATTCATTGGAGCGACTTCATCCCTAACATCGAAGTACTCGAGATGGCAGAGGCCGACAGCATCGAATCCACGCTGTTGAAGATCCAACTGCGCTGGGTAGGTCACGACTCCAGAATGGAGGACCATCGCCTTCCCAAGATCGTGTTATATGGCGAGCTCTCCACTGGCCATCGTGTCAGAGGTGCACCAAAGAAGAGGTACAAGGACTGCCTAAAGAAATCTCTTGGTGTCTGCTACATTGACCACCGCCAGTGGGCTGATATCACCTCAAACCTTGCATCTTGGCGCCTCACAGTTTGGCGGGCAGCAACCTCCTTTGAAGAAGACCGCAGAGTCCACCTCACTGACAAAAGACAAAGGAGGAAAAACCCAACACCCAACCCCAACCAATCAATTTTCCCCTGCAACCGTGTCTGCCTGTCCCGCATCGGACTTGTCAGCCTCAAACGAGCCTGCAGCTGACGTGGACATTTACCCCTCCATAAATCTTCATCCGCGAAGCCAAGCCAAAGAAGACAGTAGTTCTACGATAGTGACCTGGATGGCTGCATCACAATGGGGTTCAGTTGCTGCATTGAAATGGATTGGAGGTCAATCCACAGGGCCAAAAGAGTGGTGGAGAGGATTAGTGGAATCTCCCTCCCCTCATCGACATGATCTATTGGGATTATTGCCTAAAGAGGGCCCGCAAAATCATTGAATACCTCTTTCCCTCTGTACACAGCATCTTTCAGCTGCTCCTGTTGGGAAACGGATACAGGAGTACCAGAGCCAGCACCACCAGACTGAAGAACAGCTTTTTCCCACTAGCAATGAGAATGCTGAATGTCCAAAGGAGCTGCTCACTCTGACCATTCAAGACTTTCATATTCATGAAACTATTTATTTATTTGTATATATGAATACTAGTCCTGAATATGCATTGTTTGTATGGAAAGCTGGTCCGGCAGTGGCTAACTACAGTGATTAATGTAATATAAGATTTGAAGAAGCTTACAGCATTATTGAAATGAGGATTTTGAGCAAAGGATTTTAAGAATTTATACATAGGGAGAAAGAAGAATTTGATTATAATCACACAGGAGGGATTAATAAACAGGGGTTTTCTTTGATGCAGAGAAAGTTGAAGTTGTAATGGGTATAGGGATCTAGTAGGATAAAACATTTGGTACAAGATGCAAAAATAGCTTGAAAACTGTGGGTTATGATAGCAATACTGGAAATAAGGAAGTTAAGTGAAAAAAAGCTTAAATAAAATAGTAGAAATTAATAGGACTAAAAGCCAACAAATCCTTCGGACCAAATCATCTTCACACTTGGGTTTTAGAAGAGATAACAAAGTTGGATCCATTTTTATTTGGAACATCTTGGATTCTAAAATGGTCCTAAAGGATTACAGGCTGTTGCTTGAGGAAGGGCAAGTTATTAAACAAGAAAATGTAAGCTAGCCATCCTAACATCTGAGGTAGGCTGGAGCCCATGTGGATAACTTATTTTTTAGGAATATTTGGCACTAAAACATGTTTTACGGATTTTTTTTAAGGTGAGGATAAGGGAGAAACTGATATATGTACAATTTCAGAAGTTTAACAAAGTAACACACAAGATGTTATTACAAGATTAAAGCTCATAGGGTCAATATTGACCAAATATTAGTTATCAGATGGAAAACAAAGGGTTTGAACAAAAGACCCATCAGGGTGCAGCTAGGACCAATAGCTGAGCCTCATTTATTTGCAACCCATATCAATGATCTGGTCGGAGAGATTAAGTGCAACATATTTCAAATTGGCTGAAACTATAAAATAAGGTGCAACAAGGATATAGAGCAGAGAAGTGTCACCAATTATATAATTTGGGAAAAAGCTGCCATATGGTGCATAATATGGGGATGTGCAACAATGCATTTTACTAGGAAGAATGGAACAGTAGAATATTTCCAGTCACATGAAACAAAATAAAGTTTGCATTCAGAGGGATCTGGAAGGTGTTGTACATTAAATAGGCCATTTCATGTCAGGTCTCCGCCTGGAGGCTGGCTACAAGAGTGGATCGAAAATTTAAAACTCACCTTTCGGACAGCAGCCCTAAAAGGCTGGTCCAGCATCACATTCATATTGCCTGGCACCTCATAGCGCCCTCCGGATCCAATGGAGGTGGGGTGACTGGTGTCATAGCGCCACCTGTAATAAATACATGGCAGGGCAATGGCTATCATCCCTACCCATAAATCCCCACACAGCTGGAACCATTCTGTGTTTCCCAGAAAAGTTCCAGCTGCATGGGGGATTATGGGTAGGGATGATGGCCATTGCTCTGCCATGTTTTGAGCTTCAGAGAGCGGCCACAAAGGCCGGTAGCCAGGTGAGGCTGTCAGAGCCTGCACTGGCCACCCCCTGACAACTACTGGTGGTCTCCGCTGCCCCAACGGCTCCTGCTGGCCCCTGCTGCCCTGCTGGCTTCCACCCGCTGCCTCTGCCTTGAGGGGGTCATGGAGGGAGAGGGGTGAGTGGAGAGATGGGTCATGGGCTGATGGCATCATCAGCCCGCCCCAATCAGTCGCTTGCAGCAGCTGTACATTCAAGTCAGGTGGCAGAGCACAGCACTCCGCCAATTATCCTTCCCCAAGGAGGGTTGGAATAGGTGCCTCGGAACTGGCCATAGTGCATTCAGAGAGGCAAATCTTTAGGTGCAAAGGCTAAGAACCTCCGCCTTTACAGACGGGCGTTTTCCTTGCTTGAAAGGGCCTAATGACAGAGAAATTATGTAAATAAGAAGGGAACTGTTATCTAATGCTTTATTCAAAGAGGATTGATATAAAAAAAAAGTAAGGAAATTTTGCTACAATTGGATTGAGTATTGTGAGAACACACCTACTGTGCCATGATTGTTTTCCCTCCTTAACTAAGGAAGCTTGTGATCTACACATAACTCATGTTTCAAGAAGACAATGGTAGCAGCTTGATATAGTAGGAACTGTAAGGAAAAAAATATTTCCACAAAACAAATTCCATTCACTTAAGAGGCATATGGATCTCTGGTTTGGCATGAAGTGTTTGGAATCGATGGTATTACTGAGACCTGATGACCAAGATTGCTTCAAAGCAGGTATTGTGTTCAAATTGGGGTCTGCCGTTCCATTAAGAACAAAACCTTCAAAGGATGAAATCTTTATAATGAATGAATAGAGAGGATCTGCAAGGCATTGCTCATAATAACTCACCACATTCTGGTGCCATTTTGAAATATTTCCTGCAGATCACAACTAGTAAGGATCATTAAAAAAACCCTCCTCCACAATAATTGTTAACACTGATGCTCAACAAGGCAGCTTACAGAGTGGAGTGCCTTTTTATATTCCTTTTACATTAATGACTCTTCATGGCCAAATACTGCTCTAACTCTATAAGTTTACAGATGATCTTAAACAATGACAAGGTGGAATACAGAAAGGAGAGAGAGAATCTAGAGAAATTCTTTTTCAATCATTTTTCTGCACTGATGTATGGGTCACTAGCCCATAATTCCTCATTTGTACCTGCTGCTTTTCTTAAACAAGGAAAGAATAATGCCTTTGGTTGTAATAATTTTAAAAACTTTTTTCAAAGAGCATTTATGAACTTCATAATAATCTCTCCAGCTGTTGATCCTGAGAGGAAACTTTTATAATTTCAAAAGACCTTCTGATGTGGCCAGTTGGAAACAGTAATGAACAGATAATGTACAGATTTACACAGGGTTTGATTGGTTCAAATGTTGCATTAATTTGATATTTTCCTGATTTGCATTAAAAGAACCCAGGAAGTTGGGAAGAACGGATGGATTAGAAGCACAGACAATTGCTTTCACAGTTAGTCAAATTAAGCTCGGTAACATGGATTGAGCTCCATGGTTCTCATGAATGGGTATCTGTAGAATCACAGTAGCAGTACGACAATATTGTACGGAAAAATTTCAGGTAATCTCAATGACTTTCACATTCAATTTATTTTTATTCGAAGTGCGGCCACCAATATACTTAACAAATATAGGATTTTATTATGGCATGTATTAACATCGCTAAACTGTTTCATTTATGTTATAATTGGCTGCATTAGTTGTAACATGGGTGGGTTCTAGTGGACAAAAAACATAGAATATTGTGTATTGTTCAAATGAAGAAAGAAAAAGGAAAAATAAATCATGATGAATGGGTTGCAGTTGGAGTCTCAGTTCACTCTTCTGGACAAAAACTTTTTTTTAGAACAAATAGAGAGAGTGCAGAGAAGGTTCAAGAGAATGTTGACAGGATGTCAGGGTTTGAGTTACAGAGAAAAGTTGAACAGCCTGGGGCTTTTTTCTCTGGAGCAAGGAAGATTGAGCGGGGATTTGATGGAGGTGTTCAAGGGACAGAGAGAGTCAACGTGGATAGGCTTTTTCAATTAAGAGTGGGGGATATTCAAACTAGAGGCCATGGTTTGAGATTGCAGGGGGAAAATTATAAGGGGAACATGAGGGGAAATTTCTTCACGCAAAGGGTGGTTGGGGTGTGGAATAAGCTTCTGGCAGAGGTGGTTGAAGCAAGGATGTTATTTACATTTAAGGAAAGACTGGATAATTACATGGAGGGGAGAGGATTGGAGGGGTATGGACCAGGTGCTGGTCAGTGGGACCAGGAGGGTGGGGATTTGTTCCGGCATGGACTAGTAGGGCCAAACTGGCCTGTTCTGTGCTGTATATTGTTATATGGTTAACTTGTTAGCATGTAATATTGTGCTGCTCGTAATTATCATGAGCAGGAATCCCCCCAGAGGTCTGGAAGGCTGGCGGCAAAACTCTGCATGCCAAACTGCATGAGTTTTTCAAGCTTTGTTGGGACCAAGGAAAACTGCCTCACCATCATCACCCTGTACAAAAACAAAGGCGAGAAATCAGACTGCTCAAACTACAGGGGAATCACGTTGCTCTCCATTGCAGGCAAAATCTTCGCTAGGATTCTACTAAATAGAATAATACCTAGTGTCGCCGAGAATATTCTCCCAGAATCACAGTGCGGCTTTCGCGCAAACAGAGGAACTACTGACATGGTCTTTGCCCTCAGACAGCTCCAAGAAAAGTGCAGAGAACAAAACAAAGGACTCTACATCACCTTTGTTGACCTCACCAAAGCCTTCGACACCATGAGCAGGAAAGGGCTTTGGCAAATACTAGAGCGCATCGGATGTCCCCCAAAGTTCCTCAACATGATTATCCAACTGCACGAAAACCAACAAGGTCGGGTCAGATACAGCAATGAGCTCTCTGAACCCTTCTCCATTAACAATGGCGTGAAGCAAGGCTGTGTTCTCGCACCAACCCTCTTTTCAATCTTCTTCAGCATGATGCTGAACCAAGCCATGAAAGAACCCAACAATGAAGACGCTGTTTACATCCGGTACCGCACGGATGGCAGTCTCTTCAATCTGAGGCGCCTGCAAGCTCACACCAAGACACAAGAGAAACTTGTCCGTGAACTACTCTTTGCAGACGATGCCGCTTTAGTTGCCCATTCAGAGCCAGCTCTTCAGCGCTTGATGTCCTGCTTTGCGGAAACTGCCAAAATGTTTGGCCTGGAAGTCAGCCTGAAGAAAACTGAGGTCCTCCATCAGCCAGCTCCCCACCATGACTACCAGCCCCCCCACATCTCCATCAGGTACACAAAACTCAAAACGGTCAACCAGTTTACCTATCTCGGCTGCACCATTTCATCAGATGCAAGGATTGACAATGAGATAGACAACAGACTCGCCAAGGCAAATAGTGCCTTTGGAAGACTACACAAAAGAGTCTGGAAAAACAACCAACTGAAAAACCTCACAAAGATAAGCGTATACAGAGCCGTTGTCATACCCACACTCCTGTTCGGCTCCGAATCATGGGTCCTCTACCGGCATCACCTACGGCTCCTAGAACGCTTCCACCAGCGTTGTCTCTGCTCCATCCTCAACATCCATTGGAGCGCTTTCATCCCTAACGTCGAAGTACTCGAGATGGCAGAGGTCGACAGCATCAAGTCCACGCTGCTGAAGATCCAGCTGCGCTGGATGAGTCACATCTCCAGAATGGAGGACCATCGCCTTCCCAAGATCGTGTTATATGGCGAGCTCTCAACTGGCCACCGTGACAGAGGTGCACCAAAGAAAAGGTACAAGGACTGCCTAAAGAAATCTCTTGGTGCCTGCCACATTGACCACCGCCAGTGGGCTGATATCGCCTCAAACCGTGCATCTTGGCGCCTCACAGTTTGGCGGGCAGCAACCTCCTTTGAAGAAGACTGCAGAGCCCACCTCACTGACAAAAGGCAAAGGAGGAAAAACCCAACACCCAAACCCAACCAACCAATTTTCCCCTGCAGCCGCTGCAACCATGTCTGCCTGTCCCGCATCGGACTTGTCAGCCACAAACGAGCCTGCAGCTGACGTGGACTTTTACCCCCTCCATAAATCTTCGTCCGCGAAGCCAAGCCAAAGAATATTGAGCTGCTCGTAATTATCATGAGGCAGAATGATTTGAAGCTGAAATACTTACTAGATAAGATGATGTTTCAAAATTTGGTTTCAGAAAGAAATTCTGATAAAATATCTTTCTGCAGCTAAGTGGAAAATATTTGAAGGCAATATTTCAAGCACTATTAAAATTCTTTTTCTCATGTATGGAATGTGTCCAGAATAGACTTTCTGTTTAAGTGGGTGTTGAATTAAAATTTTGAATCCATTCTCCACCTTAATATAAAAATGTAGCATATTGCATGAGGATTGTAGATTGGATAATTATCAACCTACATGTTTGTTGCAGGAAAAAAAAGCTTAAAAAGGGTTGTCCATTCTGAAGCCACAGAAATTATTTACTCAATTGTATTTTGTAAGTCTCAGCAAAAAACACAAACCCTGTGAGCAGTTTAATATATATGATAATAAAAACATGCATTTCTAAAACGACACAAAATGTCATTAGATTACCCATCCCCAAGACTAAGATAAATTGAAAGCAATAAAACATTTAGACCATAACCATTACCATAAGATATAGAAGCAGAAATAGCCTATTCAGCCTATCAAGTCTTTCCCTCTGTTCAATCATGATCCATTTTCATACTCGACTCCACTGCCTGGCTTTCTCCCCATAACCTTTATACCCTGAAGAACATCAATCTCTGCCTTAAATAACACTCAATGATCTGGCTTCCACAACTGCCTGTGGCAACAAATTCCACAGATTTACCACCTGGCGAAAGAAATTCCTCCGCATCTCTGTTCTAAGTCCTTCCATCCTGAAGTTGTTAAGATGTATTTTCTATTGCAGAGTAATAGCTCGAAACCAGGCTTGCACAAATCAAGGGAAAGGTGAGAGTTGGACTTGGGGAAAAGAATTCAAGAACAATATTGGTAAAAATTGTGCTTTGATAATATGACATAATTTATTAATGTCAAATATAGATTGGTACAATACAATTTTATGCACCAATTACAGCTTAAGCCATAAAAATTTACACAGTTTAAATTGAAATTCCAGAATTGTGTTTTAGGGGTGACATAGAGGTTGGAATGTTTATACATTCAACCTGGCTATGTGTGAAAGTAAGATCTTTTTGGTATGATGGCAGAAATTTTGGCAAAAATTAAAGAAGTGGATTTTTTATTGGAACCAGAACAGTATTTATTCAGCAATCTTATAGTTATTTGGCACAAAACTATTAAAATCTAAAATACAGTTCGTGAGGATTGCACTAGCGGTAGCCAGGAGGTGTCTAGCTATTACTTGTGCCCCCTGGAAAAGATAACAATCTTAGATTGAAATATGTCATATTTGTTAAAATATGGTAACCTTATTTGAATCCTACTAGCTTAGAGACGTAATTAACTTCCCCAAAAAGGTTTAAATACCGTATATTTTGCCATATGAGTCGACTGGCGTATATCAACCCCCATTTTCAGCCTAATTTTAAGGGTTTTATGGTATATCTGGCACATAAGTCAATCCGCATTTTTTCGGGCTGTCTGTGACTCCCAGGAACAACCCAAAATTTTTTAAAACATCCCAATTGGAAGTAACAAAGCTGTAAATTAAGTTCATAAAAAAATACTTGGCTACCAGGAAAGAGCAGCAATGGCACATGGAGCTAGAATTGCAACATCATGCTCCTACTAGTATCAGGAAGCTTGGCCTACCAGGCAGCAGTGATGATGGCCCACAGAGCTGGAGCGCTGACATCGTGCTCCCAGCCGGACCAGGAAAGTTGGCCTACCAGGCAGGAGCAGTGAACTCAGGGTCGTAGGTAGAAGTAGTTATGGCAGCATCCAGTTGTGGGGAGGTGTTGGGGAGCAATGGTGCATGTGGTGGGGAGATGCTTCCAGCATCGACATATGCCAAATTGACTATCAATCTGTTTTCTTCAGTGAAATTTAAAGACTCAAATGTATTTCCAGCATACAAGTTGACTCCCCCTTTTTGAGAATTATTTAAGGGTTTCACGACTCAACTTATTCAGTAAAATATATGGTAATATAAACAGATTAATAGTGTTGAATTCCTGAAGATCAAGAATATGGACTAATTAATGAAGGCAGCTCAAACACCCCTCTTTTTCGGACAATTGTTTTTTTTAATGTTAGCATTTGGGAGAGGTTTGAGATTTGGGTAATCATATGAGACTGAAATTTTCAAATACTATTTATATGATGTATGTAATAATTTTCTATATGAGTCTTTGAAAAATTAAAATAAAATATTTTTTAAAATCCTGAAAAAGTGCCCTCTTGTCCTAGATTATCCATCATGGGAAACAACCTTTCTATATCTACTCTGATCACACCTTTCAACATTTGAAATGTTTCAGTGAGATCCCCCTCTTTCTCATAAATTCTAATAAGTAAAGGCTAAGAACTGTTAACACCCCTCATATAATAGCCCTTTCATTCCTGGAATTATCCTTGTGAAACTCCTCTGAACACTCTTCAACATCAACACATCCTTCCTCAAATGAGGAGCCCAAAACTACTTAGAATACTCTGTGAGGTCTCACCATTGCCTTATAAAGCTTCAACATCACATCCCCTGCTCTATCTCCTAATCCTCTTGAAATGAATGCCAGCATTGCATTTGCCTTCTTCAACATTGACTCAAACTACGTTTGCCTTCAGGCTTTCCTGCACAAGGACTCCTAGGTCCCTTTGCATCTGGGTATTTTCGCTTTTCTCCCCAAATTTGAAAAAATAGTCTTCACATTTATTTTTTTCTACCAAAGTACATTTTCCAACATTATTTGCCACTGCTCTGTCCATTTTATGATCTGTCCTTTTGCAGCCTCTGCTTTCTCAACATCACCTGCTCCTCCACCTACCTGCTTATCAACTGCAAACGTGGCCACAAAACCTTTTATTCCATAATCTAAATCATTAATATACAACATAAAAAAATGGCCCCGACACTGACCCCTGTGGAACACCACTAGCCACTGGCAGCCAACCAGAATATATGATCCCTGTATTCTGAGTCTCTGCTTCCTGCCAATCAGACAATGCTCTACCCTTGCTAGTATATTTCATTTTTTTTAACCATGTTCTCTTGTTAAGTAACCTCACATGCAGCATCTTGTCAAGGATATTCTGAAAATCCAAATACATAACATCCACTGCATCTCCTTTATCTAGCATGCTTGTCACTTCAAGTAATTCCAACAGGTTTGTCAAGCAAAATTTCCCATTACATAAACCACGCCTATCTTGTCATGCACCTCCAAGTACTCCATAGTCTCATCTTTGACAATTGACTCCAACTTCATCCCAACCACTGACGTCAGACTAAACCATCTATAATTTCCTATCTGCTGTCTCCCTTCCTTCTTGAATAGTGGGGTGACATTTGTGATTTTCCAGTCCTGCAGGATCATACCAAAATCTATTGATTCCTGAAAGATCATTGCGAATGCCTCCACAATCTCTACTTCTAATACTTTCAGAACCTGAGGCTTATACAGCCTTAGACCTTTCCGAGCACCTTCTCCCTTGAAATAGTAAGTGCATTTACTTCTCTTTCCTGAATACCCCTGCGCATCTGGCACAGTGAAGACTGATGCTAAATACTCATTTAGTTCCTCTGCCATTTCCTTATCTCTCATTATTATTTATCCAACATTATTTTCCAGCCATGCTATATTTACTCTCACCTCTCTTTTATTCTTTATATACTTGAAGAAGCTTTTTGCATCCACTTTGATTTAATTTGCCTGCTGACTTTCATACTTCATCTTTTCCTTCCTTATGTTTTTAGTTACCAACTGCAACATTTTAAAAACTTCTAATTTCTCCATCTTCCTACTAATTTTTGCTTTCTTATATGCCCTCTGTTTTGCTTTTATGTTGGCTTTGACTTCCCTTGTCAGCCACCTACCATACTATCGTTAGAATTCAAGACAGGGGCATTGATAGTTTGGGAGACTATTGACAGACTTTCCAGCATCACAAGCGGATCAGATTTGCCAGTGAAGTAGAATTTAATTTTATTTTGAAGACTGAATGGCTTGTGATAGTCTTGGGATTTGCTTTTTTTTAAAAAAAAGCAATCTACAGTGCAGTAAACAGCTATTAATAATATTCTATTTAGAATTTTCTTTGTCAGGAAGGTATAACATTTTCAAAATTGTTCCATGGATCAAGAGGTCCCCCGACATAATTAGCATCCACAGAAACCCTATTTTCATGATGTAGAGCAAATTAACTTTTGCATTAAGTAATGTGCTTGCCCATGAAATTAATGGCTGTTATGAGAAAAGGAACAAAATATGTATAAATTGCTCTGTGAACAAAATCTATAAAAAAAGAAAACTGAGAAATGGAAATGGGGACAAGGGGAAAGGTGGTAGTGAGGAAGTGGAAATGAGATGTAAACAAAGTATGAAATGGCCATGTTGAACTATATGACTATAAATATTAATGGAATACATAACCAAATCAAAAGGAAGAGGCTATTAAATTTAATGAAAAAAGAAAAAAATTAATATAGCATTCATGCAGGAAACGCATCTAACTGAAGTGGAACATAATAAATTAAGGAGAGACTGGGTAGGGCACGTGATGGTAGCATCATATAATTCAAAAGCCAGAGGTGTAGCTATATTAATCAATGAAAATGTACCAATCAAAATAGAGGAGGAAATAATAGATCCAGCAGGGAGATATGTCATGATAAAGTGTCAGATATATTCAGAATTCTGGAATTTGGTCAATATATCTGCACCTAATGAAGAGGATCAAAAGTTTATGCAAGATATTTTTTTGAAGATTGTAGATACGCAGGGGAATATATTGATAGGAGGGGACTTTAACCTTAATTTAGATTCAAAGATGGATAAAACTGGTCAAAAGACTAGCAGAAAGAATAAAGTAGCCACATTTATGGTTAAATCAATGCAGGAAATGCAACTTTTGGATATATAGAGGAGGCAACACCCAAAGGAGAAGGAATACTCATATTATTTGAGTAGACATAAAACATACTCAAGGATTGACCTGTTCCTGTTGTCAGCCCATATCCAAGGGAGAGTTAGGAAAATGGAATATAAAGCTAGATTGTTATCAGATCACTCACCCCTGTTATTAGCAATAGAGCTGGAGGACATCCCACAACAAATATATAGATGGAGATTAAACTCTATGTCAATTAAAAGACAGGATTTTAGAGAATTTACTGAGTGCCAAATTAAAATGTACTTTGAAATAAATATGGAATCAGTGAAAGATAAATTTATATTATGGGATGCCATGAAACCCTTCATCAGAGGGCAGATAATAAGTTATGTAACTAAGATGAAGAAGGACTACAATCAGGAAATAGAACAGTTGGAAAGGGAAATAGTAAGTACAGAAAAAGAACTAGCAACAAGGGAAGATACAACAAAAAGAAGAGAATTAGCTGACAAAAAAATAAAATACGAAACACTACAAACGTATAAGGTGGAGAAGAACATAATGAAGATAAAGCAGAAGTATTATGAGCTAGGAGAAAAAATGCTGACTTTCATACTTCATCTTGGCAGCTTAAAACAGAGCAAGCCAAAAGAACGGTATTGGCATCACGGAAAAAGTACAAACAAATTACATATAACCTAACAGAGATCAATGAAAACTTCAAAGAATTCTATGAGCAATTATACCGAACTGAGAATGAAGGGAAATAAGACAAAATAGATGAATTTCTAGCTAAAATTGAACTACCAAAATTGCAAGGAGGAGGAAAATAAATTAATAAAACCATTTAAAATAGAGGAAATACAGGATATATTAAAAAATCTACCGAACAATAAAATGCCTGGAGAGGACAGAATCCCAATAGAATTCTATAAAACATTTAAAGACTTATTAATTCCTCCTTTCCTGGAAGTAATGAACCAGAATGAAGAAACACGAAACATGCCAGATTCATGTAAAACAGCAATAATTACAGTAATACCAAAGATGAGGAAAGATCCACTAACACCAGCATCGCATAGACCAATATCTCTACTTAACTCAGATTATAAGATCATAGCAAAACTATTAGCAAACAGATTGGCCGACTGTGTACCAAAATTAGTAAAACAAGATCAAACTGGATTTATTAAGAAAAGATGAACAATGGACAATATCTGTAAGTTCACTAACTTAATCCATGCAGTACAAGGAAATAAGACACCAACAGTGGCGGTTACTTTAGATGCAGAGAAAGCCTTTGACAGGTTAGAGTGGAATTATTTATTCAAAGTACTACAGAGGTTCAACCTACCAGAGAAATATATTAATTTGATTAAAGCATTATATAAGGGACCATTGGCGAAGGTGACAGTAAATGAATATATATTGAACCAATTTAAATTAAGCAGATCAACTAGGCAGGGATGTCCACTATCTTCCTCACTGTTCGCTTTAGCTATAGAACCTTTGGCAGAACTGATAACAACAGAAAATAAAATAAAAGGGATAAAAATAAAAGAGAAGGAATATAAAATCAGTTTATTTGCAGATGACATCATAGTATACTTAACAGAACCAGAAATATCAATAAAAGAATTACATAAGAAATTGAAGGACTATGGAGAAATATTGGGGTACAAGATCAACGCAAATAAAAGTGAAGCGATGCCAATGAATAATGTGGATTTCACAAATTTTAAGAAAGAATCACCATTTAAATGGCAAACACAAGCTATCTGATACCTAGGTATTAGACTAGATAATAATCTAGGCCATCTATACACATTAAATTATTAGCCATTAATGAAGAATTTACAAGATGACTTAGAACATTGGAAAGATTTACCACTAACATTAATAGGAAGGGTAAATTGCATTAAAATGAATATCTTCCCAAGGATACAATACATATTTCAATCATTACCAATTCTCTTAACAGAGAAATTCTTCCAAGAGCTAAAGAAAACAATAAGGAAATTCTTATGGAAAGGGCGGAAACCGAGGATAACGCTAGATAAATTAACAGAATGGTACAAACAAGGGGGCTTACAGCTATTAAACTTTAAGAATTATTATAGAACAGCACAATTAAGATATCTATCAGATTTTTATCAAACAAGGGAAAAACCAGATTGGACCAGGTTAGAGCTAGATAAAATAGGGGAGAAGGTACCAGAACATATACTTTATAAGTGGGATGAAAAACTGGTGCAACATAGAAGTTCACCAGTACTGCACCATCTGCTCAACATTTGGAAGAAGATTCACAAAGAAAGGAAAAAAAACAAATTACCAACTACCAAAATTATTATTGACACAAAATCAACTAATCCCTTTCACAATAGATAATCTTTCCTTTAGAGAATGGGAGAGAAAAGGGATCAAAAGAAAATTGTTTTTTTGAGAAATAATTTATTATCTTTTGAACAAATTAAGTCCAAATATGGAATACTCACGGTACAATGTTTCTATACCACCAACTGAAAACCTACTTAAAGGACAAATTCGGAAGCAGGCTAAGGTTACCAGAAGGAAGCAACTTTGAATATGTGATTACAGACACAATGATAATTAAAAGATTTATAACAAACATGTACATCAAACTGCAAGAGAAAGAGAATGAGGAAACAAGCTGTAAACCCAAACAAAAGTGGGATAAAGATCTAAACATAAAGATAAAAAATGAAAAATTGGAAAAGTTATGCTCCGGAACGATGAAAAATACAATAAACATGAGGTTTCGCATGATACAATATAATTGGTTACACAGGCTATATATCATGCCCCAAAAGTTAAATAAATGGGACCCAACAGTATCAGATAGATGTTTTCGCTGTAAGAAGGAAATGGGAACAACAGTACATGGAATTTGGGCATGTGAGAAAGTGGAAATGTTTTGGGAAGATCTAAATCAAGTATTAAATAAAATCACAAAAAGCAACATACCAAAAAATCCAGAGATATTTCTTCTAAGTAATATAAGAAGTAAAGAATTAGGCCTCAAATTGGATGAAGCACAAAAAAGATTTATTATGATAGCCTTAGTTGTAGCAAAAAAATGTATAATGTCAACCTGGAAATCAGAAGAGAGCCTGAGAGTACAGAAATGGTACATGGAAATAAATAAATGTATTCCATTGGAAAAAATAACATATAATTAAAAAAATAAAGTCACAGTATTCAAACAAATTTGGGAACCGTACATGGAACACAACAGAGAGGGCCTACCACGGACCTCCACCCCCTAAAATGATAGAATGAGAAGATGACGAAATGAACCGACCCAGTGTGTAAAAGTAGATGATACAATTTTCTTATTTATTTTCATTGTGTGATGACATTGTTTAATGGGTTTAGTGTAATGTATATGTTGAACGTTGAGTGGGTAGGGAGGGGGGTGGGAAGGAGGGAGGGAAGGGAAGGGGAAAAAGGGGAGAAAATGACATTGTGTACATTCAAGAGGGAAATGTTTGTGTTTATTTTAGTTAGTATGGTTTATAGTGTGAAAAAAAATAAAATAAGATGGTCGTATTCAGTTCTTGCAACTACAAGATGGTTGTATCCAGTTGTCTTTAAAATTAGTGGTGATCCCAGAATATTGATGGAGAATGATTCTTGACTGGTGATACAAATAAAAATCATGGAAAATTGATTGGACAGTTGTTGGGGGTAAGTTAACATATGGCAAATATGTGCCATTTCAGAAGCTCCTTGTCATCTTCTAATGAGGGGAAGGTAATTAATGAAGATGTTTGAACCCAGGAGAGAAAATAGCTCTAAATTTGAAGCCTTGCTACAGAGAAAACCCTGTTGGATATAGGCCAGATAAAAGAGATACAGTGGATGTTATGTTATGTTATCAGAGAAATGGCCTCAGCACTAACAGCTTTTATGTTCAAAATCAGTTTCTTAGAATTAGAATTATATGAGGTTAAACAATAGACCAAATATATTCATTGTGTGAATGAAAGAACAGACCTAGATAAATAAGGTCCAAATATGAAATAACTCACGGTACAATGTTTGCATACCACCAACTGAAAACCTACTTAAAGGACAAATTCGTAAGCAAGGCAAAAACTGCCTTGTCTGAATTCAATGTTACTCTTTCACGTGGAATATTGCAACTTATTGCATAGATTAGAACAATTCTCTGCTCTGAAGAAAACTGAATGGTAAATTCAGTAAATTAACATTACCTTTACTCATTGAGGTGAAACTTTGTTTGCTATTTATTTCTTCTCGATGTGTATATTATAACCTGACATTAGAACTTACAAACTGCAGATGGGAGGTTCAGTCGTCCTGCTGCCTCACAGCTCCACAGACCTAGTTTCGATCCTGATCTAGGATGCTGACAGTGTGGAATTTGTATATTCTCCCTGTGACCACGTAGCTTTCTCCTGGGTGCTTTGACTTCCTTCCTCGTGCCAAGTATATGTTGGCCAGTGGGTTAATTGGCCACTGTAAATTGCTCTTGTGCAGATGGATATTAGGAACATTTGGCAGAATTGATGGTGATATCAAAGAACATTGGAATGAAAATAAATGGTGGGCTGTTGGGCCTGTTTCATCTCTGTGATCCATGATATTGTTCAGGTCTAATTTACTATGTTGAGAATGGGTAATAGATGTTAAGACCTTAAGATCGATCATGAGACACAAAAACAGAAATAGGCTATTCAGCCCGATGAGTCTGCCCTGCCATTTAATTATGAACTTATCCATTTTTCCAACTCAACCCTTCTGCCTGGCCTTCTCCCCATAACCTTTGAGGCCTTGGCTAATCAAGAACCTACCAATCTCTACCTTAAATATATCTAATAACCTGGCCTCCAACACTACTTGTGGTAATAAATTCCACAAATTTGCCACCCTCTGGCTGAAGAAATTCTTGCGTGTCTCTGTTCTTAGCAGATAGCCATCAATCCAAAAGTTGTGCCCTCTTGTCTTCTCCCACCATGAGAAACAAGCTTCTGTCCATGCCTTTCAACATTCAAAATGTTTCAGTGAGATCCGCTGACATTCTTCTAAATTCCAACATTTACAGACCAAGATCTGTCAAATGCTCCTCCTTTGATAACCTATTAATTCCTGGAATCTGGACCCTCTCCCATGTCAGCACATCCTTTGTTTAATGAAGAGTCCAAAAATGCTCACAATACTCCGTGAGGTCTCACCAGTGCCTTATAAAGTCTCAACCTTACATCCCTGCTCTTATCTTCTATTCCTCTTGAAATGAATGCCAGCATTGCATGTTTCTTCTTTATCACCAACTCAATATGGAACTCCCAGGACCATTTCTATCTGAGTCTTTCAATGTCAGAAAGTGAATGGCCATGCATTTTCTCCCCACTGAAAAAATTGTCTGCCTGTTTATTTTTTCTACCAAATTGCATGACCATTCACTTTCTGACATTATATATCATTTGCCACTTCTCTGCCCATTTCTCTTAATCTGTCGAAGAACTTCTGCCGCCTCCTTGTTTCCTTTACACTACTGCTCCTTCACCTACCTTCGGCAAAGTTGGCCATAAAGCTATTCATTCCATTATCCAAATTATTAATATATAACAAAAAGACAAGTGGGCCCAACCCTGGCCCCTGTGGAACACCACTAGTATCTGGCAGCCAACCAGAATATGATCTCTGTATTGTGACTGTCTGCATTCTGCCAATCAGCCAATGCTCTACCCATACTAGTATGTTCCCTGTTTTACCATGGGCTCTTATATTATCATGTAGCCTCATGTGCAGCAACTTGTCAAAGGCCTTCTGAAAATCCAAATACATAACATCCACTGTATCTCTTTTATCTGGCCTATATCCAACAGGGTTGTCAAGCAAGATTTTCCTTTAAGGAAACCATTTCTAAAAATTCTCTCTTTTGAGATCCAGTCACAGCCTATCTTTCCCAAATCTACTTGCAAGTTAAAATCCCCCATGATTACCTTAACATTGTCTATTTGATGTTGTAATTTGTTGTCCACATATCAGCAACTGTTGAAGGTCAGTATATAACTGCCAACAGTGCCTTTTACCATTGCCATTTCTTAACTCAACCCACAATAATTCTATATTTTCTGATCCTATGTCATTTCATTCTAATGATGTAGTATTAATCCTTTCCAACAGATCACCCCCCTCTGCTTACCTGCCTATCCATTGGATGCACTGTGGATCCCTGGACATGAAGCTCCTAATCACATCCATCCTTTAGCATTGACTCTATGATGGCCAGTTAGTGTCATTTTTGGAATTATTCTTGTTTGTCAGTAGGATGTATTATGCCTATGCATGGAGAAATGATAAATGGCATGAATATAGGGGTGGGGAAAGGAGAAGCTGTTTAAAAAAAAACAAAAAAATGGCAGAGGGGTTATTGGAAAAATTCAAGAAGAATGCAAGGATATTTGGTAGGTGGAGTTAGAATGTGAAATGACACAAAGAGAGTCAGTACAACTTAGCAAGAGTTGGAGCAATAGGATTGACCAACATAGTAAATGCATTGTCCTTGAATGAAATGATGTTTATGGAGAATTGATGCACAAGAACAACTAAAAATGGAATTTCTGGAGCTGAAGTATAGAGTAGAAGTCAAATAGAAGTAGAGTTAACAGATAAATGCTTTGGAATTCATGCAAAATGAACTTAATCTTGGATAAAAGTCAACCTCCAGTTTGAGTCAGTGTAATGGAAGATTTAAACTGTGTTTTATACTTCTGCAGCTGCAAGGCTGAGAACCTGCTTGTTTTTTAGAATCAGCAGACATAATCTAATTTACACTATGGGGCCCAGGGATGCATATGAATCAGTAGACATTATCCAACTGTCACCATGAGGCCCAGAGATGCAGTTTTCTTTTGTTGGTTACAGACTGTCAGGAGACCTTGATAATTAAATCAGTTGTTCAAAGAGATAAGATCTGAAGTAAACAACTTTTGGGTAATATAAGCCATGGTCCCACTGCTGAAGTTTGAGACTCTCCAAGAGGTGGCAACATCTCTCAGCAAGAAGAACGTCCCGGTTGAGGGAGGTGGAGAAGCTGCTACCTACTACAAGTGTGCAGTCATTGCCTCGCTTTGGCAGTTGGGACCAGTCCAGGCATGGATAAGTATAATTGGGAAGGGCTTGCATATTGTAGTGTGAATTCAGCTTTAGATTTAGTAATAAAGACATGTATAAACTGAACTGTTCTCGGTGTGTGTCTATTTTCTTTCGGTAACTCAAACACTGTGACCAATCTAAAATGAACAAAATGAGAGGTATAAGTTTACCCAAGACAGTCAGTGGTGAAGAAGGTGAATGCAATGTTGGCATTTTTATCTAGAGCAGTAAGATACAAAAGCAGGGATATGACGTTGAGGCTTTATAAGACACTGGCAAGGCCTCACATCCTTCCTTAAATAAGGAGCCCAAAACTGAACCTCTATGGAGTATAGTTTTAGGCTCCTTATTTATGAAAGGAAGTGCTGGGATTGGAGAGGGTTCAGAGAAGATTCACAAGAATGATTCCTGGAATGAGGGGATTATCTTACGAGGACCATTTGATGATTCCTTGGAGTTCAGAAAAATGACAGTGCATCTCATAGAAACATTTCGAATGTTGAAAGGACAGGACAAAACAAATGTGGCAAAGTTAGTTTCAATGATAAAGGAGTCAAGGACAAGAGGACACAATTAAAGGGCACCCATTTAAAGAGATGTAGGGGAATTTCTTTGGCCAAAGAGTGATGAACCTTTGGAATTTGTTACCATGGGTGGGTGTGGATGCTAAGTCGTTGGGTGCATTTAAGGCAGAGATGGATAGGTGTCTGAATAGTCAGGGGGTCAGGGGCTACGGTAATCCTTGTCTTGAAAAATACTGGAGATTTTCCATACTTTTCAAAAGTTTTCAGTATATATTTAACACCGAATCCTTCGGTGGCCCTTCTTTGGCACAATGGGAGGGAATGATTCTTCTTTATCTCTGGTTCAGAGATGCACTGTTTCTTTTGCCTCGTTTGGCGAGACGAGCCGTTTTACTTAAATGGAAGGATGCTGCCCCATCTACTCATGATCAGTGGTGGCGTGACATCATGTCCTGGTTGAACATGGAAAAGAGTCATTATTCAGTTAATAATTCAAATACAGGATTCCAGACGTTATGGGGGATATTTATGGCTCACTATCTTATGGTATAATTTCACTTCAATGTAATTAAATTGTCTGACTTGTATCTTTTCCACATTCCTTAATTTTTTTAACCTTTGTTTTCCTTTTAATACTTGTCATATGTTAGCATCTGGCAACACGATTAGGTAAGGGGTTTCAGTTTTTCTCCTCTACTATTTTCTTGTTGTATTATTAGAAGTGTTTTTCAAAAAATGGTATATATTATTCAGAATATGAATTATGGACCTGATTTACAATTTATGTATGTTAGTTATATATAAAATATCTTATTTAGTTTATGTAACTATCTTATTGAATTGTACCATTTCTGTTTGTATGTTCTTTATTAAAAATCAATAAAAATATTTTAAAAAGTAAAAGAAAGGGTTATAGGAGGAAGGCAGGGGAATGGGGTTGAGTGGGAGAATGGATCAGCTTATGATGGATTGGCAGAATGGACTTGATGGGCCAAATAGTTCCCTTCTGCTCCTATATCTTATGGCCTTATAAATGCCTTAGGTTTCTTATTCATCTCCAGATGGCAATTTATTGATTCATTTCTGGAGGCTTACTGTCTTATGACCTTGGAATCCTGACCCAACGATCAATGCAGCAGAGAGAATTTACATTATAACCTGGTCTCCACAAATTTTCCAGATTGTAATCTGCACTAATTACTTATATACTGGAGTACAAAAAAAAAACATTGACAAGGAATGAGAAAATATCATAGATTGCTTTTAACCTCTTGTGTTCCAGGAAACAAATATATACATTGAGAGGCTCCTATAACGAATCTAAGGAAACAACCAAAATTCGTATTCGGATTATTGCACTTCTGATCACTCAACAGTAATTGCACTTTCCCTGTTCATTACAATAATAGAATTCTATTATGACAGCTGTAATGTAGCAGGCTCATAATCTGATGTTACTTTAGCAACCACCAATAGAAAAAGAGAAGAGAGCTGGCATTTCACTGTTTGAAGATGAATCACTCACTTCCATTTTCACGTCGAATGAACAGCCTGTGCCAGATTCTGAACGGCAGTATTTGTATCTTTATCCGTGGCTAACTCACTTTGACACAAACACAATGACATCAGCCAGTGTGTCTCTCATGTTGCTGTATCATCCAACAGGGAGTCGACTAACCACTGCATAGAAACCAGAATAGTCATATAGACCCTGTGCATATTAAAGCATTCCAGATAAATGCCACTCGATTAAATGCAGGCACAGGAATCAGGATAAGGCATCTTTGCGTTAAAACCAGCAAAAAATGTCATTAAGCTGAATGTACTTTGCTCAGAGAAACTGAGATTCATGGGTGAACCACTGAACCACAGGCTAAAAGTAGAGCATGATACACTTTGCTGACAATTTATTCCCATGAAACCATCCATTATGTACAAATAAATGAGACAATAATTCACAGTATATTCATTAAAAGTCAAGTTTTAATTTTCAAAAAATAATTCAAATGTTATGAAATATTTTATGAATTTATTGTAACCTTAGTAAGCTATGACTTCATATTTAAACATTTCAATACACATTTTAATATTCTATATATTAATTAACAACAAATGTACAGCTCATATTTTGATAGATGCAATTTGTTAAGGTTTTAAAAGAAGAGTGTGTGTCACAGCTTTTCCTATGTGTAACCATGGCACAAATTTTAAAATAATTTCTAAGTACCAAGGGAATCATTAGTTTGAAGTTATAATCATACCCCAATTTACTGGTATGGATTGGCATCTCAAATTTTAGATTATTAAGAATAAAATCAGAAAATGCTGGAAAAGCTCAGTAGGCTAGACTGCATCTATGGAAAGACAATCAATTAACATTTCAAGTCTGAGGTCTTTTATCTATACTCAATGAAGATTTAGATTTTTGCTGCAGATTATTTGGATAAATATTTGAGTTGACTTTTTGTTCTTTTGGAGATAATCCAAATCAATATTCCTCTAAGCTCGTGAAAGACCCAATCTAGATTTCCGTACTTGCCATTCCACCGAAGGATGAAAGCCCACTAAATTTTTAAAAATAATTTCTAAAGCATAAATTCATGAAAAAAATATATAAGCTCTGAAAGGAAAAGGTTATATACAACCATCATCATCTTAAGCAGAAGGACTTAAATAAAAATCTACACTGGGTGATGGTGAATGAAGCATTTATTGTTTAAACTTATAATACTTTTTTATCTGCTATTTTAAAATAGCTGCAGATAATTTGTCAATCACTGCATGCTGGGACTTTGGATGTTCAAGCCTTGCATATGTGTGTAGCTCTGATCTTAATTATCTTTTACCCTCAGACATGTGACTTGACATTGACAATGGAAAATAAGGCATGAGAATCCCAAAATGTATCAGCTGAAAACTTGTAGTCTCATATTAGTTCTCTCCACTGTTCATCCCATGAGATAAAGGGTAAAGTATTCGATCTACCTTGAGCTGAAAATGTGAATGGACTTGGGATACAACTCTGGACTCTGTATGCTCATGTGACTAGTTGATCTCATGCCTGCCTGATATCAGGTGGGATGGCCGTACCTAGGGTTGTTAGATACTGAAATCCTGGCCCCATCTGCTCTAACAAACTGGGATTAAAATTATTGGCTTGCCCTTTCATTAATTACACAGTCTGGTAATGCTAATCATGTAATTTTTGAGAATAATTCATGGGGTTTTATTTAACAGGGAAGAGAATGTTGTTTTCAGAGGGTTGTAGGTAGATCTGAGCAGATGACGAGCAACCGTCGACCCTGATTTCGATACCATTCCGTTCACTAGGGCTGCACCATCCTCCCAGTTCAATGGAATGCACTTCTTTGACAAGAGGAACTGGAGAACATTGTTGCTCTATCTCAGTATAAATGTCACAATATATGAAAAGTTTGTTCAAATTCTAGGTGTCCAGAATACTTCAAAACTAGCTCTCTAGCAAAGGGTCCATTCTTGCCTTGCAAAAGCTAGAACATTGCTCATGTGCTGGGTTGCAAAATGAGCTGATGAATTTGAAACTCTCAGAGAAGCAACCTTCACCATAGTTCTCCTTTACTGGATTTAAAAGTGAGCAGAATTTATTTGTCCATGTTTTTCAAATTCACATAAACACTTTAGATTCATGGGCACCAACCTCCCATCCACTGAAGACATCAATGTGAGGCGCTGCCTTAATTTAAAAAAATGTTCACATACAGCATGGTAACAGGACATTATGGCCCACAAGGCCATTCTGCCCAATTACACCCAATTGACTTACAAGCCCTGGTATGTTTTGAATGGTGGGAGGAAATTGGAGCACCTGGGGAAAGCCCATGCAGTCCTGAGAAGAACGCACAAACTCCTTACAGACATTGAGGGATTCGAACCCTGTCCTGATCACTGGTGGTGTAACAGTATTACACTAAACACTATATGCTAAATGTGCCACCCCTCAAGAAGATAGGCAACATTGTTAAGAACTCAATTACCCTGGTCACAGCCTATTTCATTGCTTCCTGCAGAAGGTACAGAAGCCTGAAAATCAACAGTAACAGATTTCAGTCTCCTGACACCACCACTCCCCCCCCCCCCCCATATTACCCTAAGCTTAACCACAAACTAATCTAAGACCACCAAAATAGCTGTTTTCACTCTTGAAATCACTTTTTCCTTTTTTCTCTACTTGCAAGTGTGAAGATTTCTAGACCAATCTTTTTTGTATTTATCATATCTTTTTGTCTTGGCATATTGTGCTAATTTAAAGAATACATTGTAGTTGAGGGATTGGCCAAGATGTGTCAGGACATCACTGAAGGATTGGCCAATGTATGTCAAAGTGTCACTTGCTCCACCTGTTTGACTGCAGAAAGAAGAATTTTGGTGCACCTGTACATGTGTAATATGTATATGAGAATAACCTCTCATTTCTCCTTAGATTATTTTCATATTTGCCTGTTGTGTGCCTCTGCATTTAAATTTGGGAATCTTCACAAGCTTCCTTAATGGTGATAACTCGGATTCAATGAGAATCAATATTGTGTACCATATATAACGGCATATATAGGAGCCCCGCTACCCCCCCCCACCCCCAGTCGCCTCATAAACCACCCCAGTTCCAACACACAAAGGTGTCATTTTGGTGTCACCATTTTGGGCACCAAACTACAAAGCGCACAAACTACTCACCCAGCTTCAAGAATCCTGCGGAGGTACTGCGGCCATCCAGGAAGTGGGCCCACAGCTTCGCGGACCATCTTCTCTCAGGTAGCCCATGCTTTCTGGAGCTGCCACCACTCACGTCCCCCAAGAGAAGGCCGATCACGGTGGCCCCTGCCAGCGGCGCAGTGGCCATGTTTGTAGTACATGCCAATGGTACAATCGATCCCTTGAGCCAATTGAGTGAGGCACGGGGAGGTGGCAGTGAGTGGGCAGCTTGTCGAGCTCAGCTTGAGGGGGGCTCAATTTGCTTGGGGGCCCATGCTCGTTGAACAAGGGCTCGGCGTTGAGCCTGATCATCGAGGTCCAGCGCTCCTATGCCCATTGCCCAAGTGACCGGCTTCTCGCCCTCCTGCCCTTGCTCGCTCACGGGTCCTGGTGTACCTGTCAATCAGTGGCTGCTTGCATGGGGGGAAGTGGCTCAAGGCTCGGCGTGTGGCGGGCGGGCGGACAAGTTGCTGTCGAGGCTTGTGTGCGAGGAGGTCTTGGCCATGGAAGGCTGGAGGGTTTTCATTGAGGTGGGTGAAGGCGCGCACACACACATGTTATCTGCCCGTGGCCTTGCCAGAGGAACCCGTTTGCCGGGTACCCGTAAATACATTAAAACTATTTTTTCCTAATACTTCACGCTAAAATTCGGGTGGGGGTGTCTTATATCCCTATGGGTCCTAAGTGCCATCAGATATGGTAATTTCTCCTGAAAGGTTCAGGTTCATAATCTCGCTGTTGATAAAAACACCAGAAATATTATGAGATCTTAGAGCAAAACAGTACCCTTTCACAGTCCAGTATATAGGAACAGGTTTTCTAGGGATTCTTTAACAGTGATTGTCATTGCTTTGTAAAGGTATGGTAATCAACAGTGTTTAGATCCCACGTGTGGTGAAGTATTCTCAGGACTACTGGCAGGGAAAAGAAAATAAACCCTTAATTGTTACAGTGATTTTCACAATCCTGGATGTTCTAAGGTTTTAGGACCACCCCCCCCCCCCCCACCAATCGCCTCATAAATCACCCCAGTTCTAAGTTCTACAATTAAGTAACTTTGTGAGAATATAAGGGTTTCTACTTTACCAGGACTCCAATCTAAATCAAAAACAGTTAGAGCTTAATAGCTAAAATAATAATTAAATGCCTTTTACCTTTTTTAATAACAACTGACCCGATCTCTGTGAACATAAGTTAACATGTGTCGACCATTGTGCTAAATAATAGTTCATTCAAAATAGTTCTTATCCAAGTACCCCCCTCCCACTGCAGCATAGGACCAGAAATTCTGGAAGGTCGATGCACATCCCCTTTTCTGCAGTCCAAAACCACTACTAGAGCTGTGAACACAGTGAGTGCACTTAGGCTATCGACATTAAACAGTTTATTATAATGATATCCAGTGGAGGGCAATAGATCATCAACGTGTAGCTAAATCTGCATCTTTCCAAGTTATTTTTACCTTGACTCCACCAGTGAATAAAAACACAATTCTTTATTTTTATAAACCAAGCTCTTCAAAAACAAGCAGAATTATAGCCTGAGTGATCAAGCTCTTTGTTGTGCATTAGAGGCTATCAGATTTAATAGGCAAGATAGCCTTTGAGACCATTACCTGCTCAAATGAATTGGTATTCAAATCATGCCCTGCTTTTTCATTAATTATACAGTCTGCTAATACTAAGTATGAAGCTGTTGAGAATAATTCAAAGGCTTTAATTTAATGGGGAGCGGAATGCCTCTTCAAGAGCTGTGGGTGGAACTGAGCAGACAGGCTGGCAATCAAACATATCAACCCTGCTTGGGATCCAATTCTGTTGCCTTGGCGGTAATAACCTCCACCACCTCCCCCCTCCCATGCCCAGTTTAATGGAATACACCCTGTTGAGATGAAGAGTGGTGAATAGGATGGCCGTTTCCAAGAAGGAGGGCATGGTCAAAGGTTACTGCAGTGTGTTTCAAAATAAATTTATAATTTTTGTAAAATTTTAACTATTGCAAAAATAAAAAAATGCAAACACACTGTATAGTATCCTATGGCCATGTCTTCCTTTTGGAAATGGCCACCCTAAAGCAGATGAGCAATGGAGCTTCTCTACAGTGCTCGAAATCATTAGAAATGCTTTTTTTTTGTTGATTTGGCAGACATAGAACAACATTAATGAACTGTGGAAGAATCCAAAGCCCAGAGCATCTGGTGCTTTCAATAGAAAGGCATCAAGCAGCAGAGGGCAGTATCTGTGGGAATAAAGGGAAGAAAATCAATTCACTTCAAGTGAGTTTTTGCATGTAAATAATTACTGAATTATTGTTCATGAACCCGTACAGTTTGCCAAGAACAAGTGTACGACTTGATGGCTAATATAATTGAAATAATATTGTTGTCAATTGTATCTTCTAGTGAATATGTTCATGTGAATAGGAAGTTTTTCTCAATTGAATTTCAATACGAAAGACTCATGACAAATATTACCTGGTGTTAGTTGTAACAGTGAGTAAGGCACTAGATTGGAAGCTGATAGATGCAAAAGGCAGGCTTCTCTAGGAGACCCTCTCAGTAGAATCTCTCAAAACTAAAAGTAATGAAGTTGGGATAGAAGGAGGTGATTCAACTCAATTTCAATAGCTACAATGATATTGTCTACTTCAATCTTTTGTGGACTCACAAAAGGTTCCTTTGAATTACATATTTGCAATGGTAGCACACTGTAACTAAATAAACTCCAATTAATACCTTTTGTTGGTCTGGACTCCTCCCCCTGCCAGTCTTCAGTCTTTATTCAGATGCCTTCCTGTTCTTTGCTTAGTACCTTGAAGGGCTCACTCCCGAAACTTTGGTCATATATCTGTTCCTCTTTCTATGTTTTCACATCAATGAGTGCCTGCAAAATTCCCCTCTTCTTCCCCACCCCCAACATTTTTATTCAGGTACCTACCTGTTTTTTGCTTATGCCTTGATGAAGGGCTCACCCTGAAATGCTGGTTACCCTATTCTTCCTACGTGACCCGCTGAGTTTCTCCAGCACTTTTGTGTATGGCACTCGACCCCAGTGTCTGCAGATTGTTTTGTTTAAATCCTTTTAATTTCAAATTACTATTTGTAGCTTGCACTTGAACAGCTTTTATTGAAGGTTGGTTCTTGTTAATATTAATACCTAACAATGCTTTCTCTCAGAACCAATAAAGTGTTAGAAAAAGACTAAACATGGTTGTCACATTTGGAATCCTTTTTAAATTAGTTTAAAAGTGTTCAAATAAATTTACAGTGAGATGTATAAAGTCCATATATTCGTCAAAGTTAATTGTGGCAAGATGTGCATACTACCTCGGGCTATAAGGCAAAGTAATGCAGAGTCACTGGTAACCCCAGTATGCTCATTCTGAACAGAATGTCAGTGAAATGACATCACCTGCTCTTGACACCTTTAGGTGCCCCTGTATCATAGGGGTCAGATCAACTTTCCTGAGATTTAACCCCCAGACAATGACTGCCCTGGATGGTTCCAGGCTGAATCCTCATAACCTGCATGGATCAGTCTTATTCCCAGGAACAAGTCTAGGAATTTGGACAGTAAAGAAAAATAGCTCCATCAATATGATTGACACAAATACTAACTTTAATCCCCACTAGGCAATATAGATATTTGCCTACCACTGCAACAGATCCATGGCCGATACCATCTGCCTAGCCCTATACTCATCCCTGGAACATCAGGATGAAAATGACGTCTTTGTCTGACTCCTATTTATTGACTATAGCTCCACTTTTAACCCCATTGTTCCAATCAAACTCACCTGCAAATTTCTAGATGTTGTAATGGTAACAGATTTTATTCCTTATGTACCTTTTGTTTTAAAAAAAAGCAATACTTTAATATCTCCCTTGTGGCCAGGGAGGACACAAAGTACATTGCCAATGTCCCAGAAATCCCTTCACTTGCTTCCTGTCATAACCTTGGGTATATCTTGTCAGGTCCTGGGGATTTAATCAATCCTAATGTTTTTAAAGAAGGTCCAGAATTTCCTTTATACTGATCTCACATTGATCAAGGTCCATCTCTCTGGTGAACACAGAAGCAAAATATTCATTTAGGACCTCCCCAACCTCCTCTGTGGCCAGACACTTTTTGCCTCCTTAAGCAGCTCCACCTTCATTCTCATAATCCTTCTATTCTTCACATGGATAGAACGCCTTAGTGGTTCCTTAATCTCTCTTCTAATTTTCCTAAGCCCTATCTTAAGTTCCTTCCTGGCTACCATATAATTCTCATGAGCCCTGCCTGTCTGCCTTTTGCTTCCTAAATGTTCTGCATACTTCCTTTTTCCTCTTAACTAGCTGTCTCACAATATTTTTTAATCAACCATGGTTCCCTTATCCTTTCATCTTTTCCCTCTCTCAGTGGGACAAACCTATCCAGAACCTAGTGCAAGTGGTCCCTAAATATCCTCCACATTGCTTTTCCCTGAGAACATTTGTTCCTAATCATCTTAACTATACTGCCATTTAAATCATTAATATAGATAACAAACAACAGTGGACCCAGCACCAACTGTTGCGACACAGCACTAGTCACAAGCCTCCAATCAGAAAAAACACACCTCCTAATTTTGCCCAAGATCATGCTTGCACTCCCACCATTGGTAAACCTGTTACACATTGTTCCCAACCCACAAAGAACAGCAACAACTTTTATTCATATCTCATTGTTTACCTACCAAAAAAATGTCCCAAGATTTCCTGTCCCAGGAAAGTCAATAAACAGAAGAACCCTTATAAAACCATAAGTCTCTGTGGGGAAACTTTACTGCCTTTGCCAAGTATTTCTCATTCAACAAGTATCAGGTTAGCAACTTTAAAAAAAAGACCGTCTTTGTCCTGTTACTCTGTCTTTTGCTTTGTAAGGTCTTGAGAGTAAAACATAGAAATATAGAAAATAGGTGTAGGAGTGGCCATTTGGCCCTTCAAGCCTACACCACCATTCATTTTGATCATGGCTGATCATCCACTCACTACCCTGTTCCAACTCTCTCTCCATATCCCCCTAGTCACAAGTACTAAATCTAACTCTCTCTTAAATATAGCTATGGAACCGGCTTCAATCATTTCCTGTGGCGGAGAATTCCATAAATTCACCACCCTCTGAGTGAAAAAATTCTTCCTCACCTCAGTCCTAAAGGACTTCCCCTTTATGTAAAGTAACACAATTCAAAACTGTAATTTACATTTGGCAAGAATATCTCATCAAATTTTTCAAAGTAGGAGACATGCTTACTTTGAATATGTTTTGCCATCTTGACAGCCCTGTGGTGAGGAAGAATGTTGATCTGAATCTGCAGATGTTTGTCATGTTAACACCTGCTTGAGAAAGAGAGCTCTAAGTTCAGGCGCATTCAGACATATTGGGAGAAAGCCTGGAGCACTGACTTTTGCTGTGGACAACTGGCTTCTGTGTATCAAAAATAATCTTTTGACTGGATGAGAGATGCTCCCAATAATGTCTGCCATCAGCCCTCAAGCATCAAGGTTTAGTCTTATGAATTTACAATATTTAACCTTCACCAACTTAATACTGTTGTAAAAGCTTTTGAGAATTAATGCTAACTACCAAGGGTATCTGGGCTGGGATTCAGGTGAGATGGAAAAATGTTTATCTCACAAACTCAACTCCAATGGATCTTCAAACTGACTGTTTATAGATGTAGCTCTAAGTGGTGATCTTGGAGATAGGTTAGCTATAATAAATATCACTGTGGTTCTGAGAGATTCATATGTGCATTTTTTCAGGTTTCAGTACTAACCCATTCAATACTTTCCTCCCATTTCAATATAATTCCTTTCATAGGTAATGGTTGTTCTTGTGTTTTACCCAATATTTCTTGTACTATCCCAGAGTTTGTTCTGAAGAACCAGGAAGCACAAACCATGTGATTAAAGTGTAACCTTTTGTCTGAAAAATTTTCAGAAATAATTTGTAAATGGAAGTCTTCAAATAGTCCACTTGGGTCATCACTCTTTAAAAAATATAGAGGAGAGCATTTCCTTTCACTCCAAGCTGGCCAGAGTGAAGGGTACTATTGTATTCACAGCTGCAGAATGGGAGCCTGGTCTTCTTGGTGAGGCAGAACATTGAATCTGACATTTAGGGTGATCTTTGTAGGAGTGATACTTTCTTGAAGGGAAAGTTTTTTTCTCTAAAATCTCAAATAATAATTGAAGGAAATGAAGAAGCCTTTCCTGTGGGACTACATTTGATGTTTCCATCACTTAGATCATTGAGCTGGGCCTAAATTTGTGAGAAGAAAATGCTCTCTTTGTTTACAATTTACATAGGTTAATGACAAGGTGAATTAAATTGAGCCTTTGCCTTCAGCAGATAGAAAAGAGGTTTCATTTCCTCTTGTGCATTTAATAAGAATTTATTTTTGTAGCCTGGAAGGAATTTTTGGAGCTTAGTTGTGTAAAGTTGCAATCTATAAGTGCACAAGTGACTAGACCAAATTAAACTGCAATCATCATGTTGAATCATTGTTGCAGGCTTTTTTGATTAGCTGCTCAATAACTTCTGTTAATAGTAAATGCTTTAAATAACTTTCACTGGATCAGCTCAGCTACGGAGCTCTCTATAATGTTTGGGACAAAGACACTTTAATCCTTTTTTTGGCCCTGTGCTCCACAGTTTTAAATTTGTAATCAAACAATTCACATGTGATTAAAGTACATATTCCAGATTTTATTTAAGGATATTTATATACATTTTGGTTTGATTTGACCATGTAGAAATTGCAGCACTTTTTATACACAGATCCCCCATTTCAGGGCACCATAATGTTTGGGACATTTGACTTTACAGATGTTTGTGATTGCTTGGATATGTTTAATTGCTTTATTAGTGCAGATATAAGAGAGCTAGGCTTGCTTCTAAGCTTTTGATAACCTTTGGAGTCTGTAATTGCCATTTTTCAATGTGAAGACCAGAGTTGCCCCAATGGAAGTCAAATAAGCCATAATGAAGCTGATAAACAAAGAACAGTAAGGGATGGCACCAAAATAAATAAACTGTTTAGAACATCATAAAGATAGAAGAAAATACTGATGAGCTCAGTGATTGTGAAGGGGCTGGTCTTTCAAGGAAGACCCCCACTTCTGATGACTGAAGAATTCTCATCATAATGTAGAACTTTCTCCAAACATCTGTCCAACAGATCAGAAACCCTCTTCAGGAGGCAGGTGTAGATGTGTCTGCTCGCAGAAGACTTCATGAACAGAAATATAGAGGCCACACTGCAAGATGAAAACCACTAGTTTGGCACAGAAACAGGGTGGCCAGATTATAGTTCAAAAATAAGTATTTTAAATGACCCTGCAGAATTCTGGAAAAAGGTCTTGTGGACAGATGAGACCAAAATTAATCTGTATCAGAGTGATGGGAAGTGCAAAGTGTGGCGGCATAAGGGAACTGCGCAAGATCCAAAGCAGACCACCTCATCTGTGAAACGTGGTTGGGGTGTTATGGCCTGGGCATGTATGGCTGCCACAGGTACTGGTACACTTATGTTGATGATGTAACTGCTGATGGCAGTAGCAAAATGAATTCCGAGGTCTATAGAAACATCTGCTCAGGTTTGAGCAAATGCCTCCAAACTCATTGGACGGCGCTTCATCCTACAACAAGACAATTATCCCAAACATACTGCTAAAGCAACAAAGGAATTTTTCAAAGGTTAAAAACTGGAAAATTCTTGAATACCCAATTCAGTCACCTGATCTAAAGCCAAATGAGCATGTCTTCCATATGCTGGAGAGAAAACCAAAGGGAACAAGGTCCTGAAGCAAACAGGTGCTGAAGATGGCTGCAGTAGAGGCCTGGCACCAGCAGAGAAGATATCTGGTGATGTCAATGAATCGCAAACATCAAGCAGTCATTGCATGCAAGGGCTATGCAAACAAACATTTGTGGAAAATGGCGGTGATGCCGGAGCCACAGTAGAGGCAGCACTGCTGCTGGTGCGGACCTGTGGGGAGTGAGGGAGTGGAGATGCAGCGCTCCTGTGAGGTCCAGCCACCCAGTCAAATGCCACTAGCTCTGCATGGGTTTTAAATGGCCCATTGAGGGAGCCAACGGTGGTTTTATTTGAGATTCTAAGACTGCGGTGTCTGCACCCAAGATGGTAGCGCCTTTTGATCGGCAGCAGCTATGAGGAGTTGCAGGCTCTGGGGAAGTGGAGGTCTGGAGCAGGGCACCAGAGGATGGGAAGATCATTCCCCCAACCCCTCCAATGTCTGAGTAGGTGAAGCAGAGGAGACGACCCATGGGACAGTGACCACAGTGGCAGACCTGTGAGGGGCCCAGTGCTGCTGGTGACTTGAGGCGAGGAACCCATGGAGCTGTGGGCTGCTGGAGACTGCTGTTGGGAGACATGCGTTGGACTGTGGACTGCTGGAGTCTGGCTCGAACTGGTTGGAGGGGTACCAGGTATCAGAACCAGGATGCAAGGGGGTGCCGAGGTCGCTGGAGGATTCCTGACCATGTCAGAGGTTTGGATCTGGAGCTTGAGTTTCCATTAGCTTAGACTGGACTCTAAGTGGCCACAGAAGTGCTGGAGATAAATCTACGGACACCTGGTGACTCTGGAGCTTCTCTTTCTCTGACTGTATGTCTGACGGTAAGAGGTGCTTAGACAATTGTTGCCGGTGATGAACCTGTCTGCCTTGCAGCAGGCAAAAAGAAATTTCATGTAATATGACGCTATTTTATTACTGTGATAATAAATTGAATCTTGAAGAACTAAACTTGACTACTTTGATATACATAGTATTGCTATGTCCCAAAAATGTTGATGTCCTGAAATAGGGGAACTAGGTATAAAAAATGCTGTAATTTCTACATGGTCAAACCAAAATACATACAAATAATCTTGTATAAAATCTGAATGTGTACTTTAATCACATGTGAATTGTTTGATTACAAATTTAAAACTGTGAAACAATGGGGAAAATAAAGAAAAAAAAGTGTCTCGGTCCAAAAAATTATGAAAGGCGCTGTATGGATTGTAGATGAAGATAAATCATGAAAAGTCCACCCAACTGAAAGTTGGTACCTATATATTGCCAGACTTCATACAATTGCTTAGATCAGCCATTCTCAATGGGGGCCTAAGGGCTACACATTTGGTGGGAGGGGGGTGGGGTTGGGGGGGGGGAACAGAGTTTGGAGATTGTGCCCTGCAGCATTTGGAAGGCTGGGAAATGGGAGTTATACTGGGAATGTGTGGTGGGAATCCGTCAGGTAAAAGTGAAATCAAAGCAATTATAAACAGGTACAAAACTGATTCTGTCCAAAGGTAAAACAGCAGTGCAGCTCCAATGCAACTGTATGAAAACTGGTAACACACAGTTGTGATGGTATAAGGTGAGTGCCAGCAACAACATATCTAAAGGCATTTAAGTTATTTTCAATGGACAGGAGGTCAGTGCCTGTGATGGCTAGGTTTGCCTCTTTCTGTATCCTCTGCATTCATGGACACTTAAATTTCCAAGCCAGGCTGTGATCAAACCAGTCAATATACTGGTCAATACACCTGTAGTAGTTTAATAGAATATTCAACCGCATGCTGAATCTCCTCAGACTTCATAGAAAGCAGAGGCCTTGATGTGCCATCTCCATTGTTATGACAATGTGCTGGTTCCTGGAGTGGTCCATTGAAATGTGCCCAGGATGCACCCAGTTGATACCCAATTTGCTGCCTGTGGCAGCAAATTCCAGAGGTCACCACTCACTGGCTAAAGAAATTCCTCTGCATCTCTGTGTTAAAATGGACACCCTTCAATCCTGAAGTCATGCCCTCTTGTCCTTGACTCCTCTACCATGGGAAACAACTTTGCCATATTACTCTTGTCCAAGCTTTTCAACATTTGAAATAATTCTATGAGGCTCCCCTTCATTCATCTGAATTCCAAGGAGTGCAGTCCAAGAGCCGTGAAACATTCTTCATTTCAGGAATCATTTGTGTAAATCTTCTCTGAACCCTCTCCAATGCCAACACATCCTTCCTTAAATAAAGAGCCCAAAACTGTACTTCTTTCTCCAAGTGATGTCACACCAGTGCCTCATAAAGCCTCAACATCACATCCCTGCTCTTGTATCCTATTCCTCTAGATATGGATGCTAACATTGCACTTCTCTTCTTCACCATGGGCTCAACCTGGAGGTTAACCTTTTGGGTATCCTGCACAATGCCCCCCAAGTCCCTTTGCACCTGCAAATTTTGAATTTTCTCCCCAGCCAAATAATAGTTTGCCCTTTTATTCCTTCAACCGAAGTGCATGACCGTACACTTTCCAAAATTGTCTTTCAATTGCCACTTCTTTGCATATTCTCCTAATCTATCTGTCTTTCTGAAGCCTCTCCATTTTCTCCTCAATACCTGCCCCTCAATCTATCTTTGTATCATCTGCAAACTTCGCCACAAAGCCATATATTCCACAATCCAAATGATTAACATAACAACATAAAGTGGCCTCCACGCTGACTTCTGTGGTACACCACTGGTAACTGGTAGTCAACCAAAATCAGATCCTTTACTTCCACTTTGTTTCCTGTTGATCAGCCAATGCTCTACTCATGCTCATATCTTTCCTGTAATTCCATGGACAGCCTCATCGTTAAAGATCTTTTGAAAGTCCAAATATACAACATCCACTGCTCGTTCTTTGTCTAGCCTGCATGTAGTTTTCTCAAAAAATTACAGTAGGTTTTGCCTTAAGGAAATCTTGCTGCCTTTGGCATATCTTGTCATTTATTTCCAGACACTCCATTACCTTGTCCTTGACAATCGAATCCAACATATTCCCAACCGCCGGTGTAAGGCTATAATTTCCTTCCTTTTATAAATAGCAGAGTAACCTTTGTAATATTCCAGTTCTATTGAGTACTCCAGTTGAGTACTGTGTGCAGTTTTGGTCACCAAATTATAGGAAAGATATAAACAAAATAGAGAGAGTACAGAGAAACGTCAATTCATTTTGTCCCTTTGTGGTCTCGTTTCTTCTTCTATGATCATGGAAAACCATTTATCTTTATGTACTCCAGGAAGACTTACTATTAAATATTCTTTTAACTTTCATATCTAAGGAAAACAATCCATATGTGCTATGATATAATCTTCTTTGAAAAATGAGGAGAGCAAATATGGATTAATAAAAATTGGATCATGGAAGAGAAGGACTGGGATGTATGCACAATTGCCATTGAAGGTAAAAAGATTAGTTTAGATGGTTAATTAAAAGAGGGTTTATTACCCATGACTGCTCAAGTGGTTTAGATTGGAATGATTTTAAAACTTATGGGAAACTACAGAAGAGATTTACTTGACTGGTACTAGGACTGAGGGACGACAGAGCAATGGAGAGGCTCGGGATGCTCTTCTTAGAAATTAAAATGGTAAAGGTGACTGGGCAGTGAACAGAAATTGTTTTGATAAATGTTCATAATGTTTTGAATGATGAGAGATGACTGAATAGAGATATAGAAGATTAAGAGGGGCTTAGATAGGGTGGACAGCCATCACTTTTTTTCCAGAGCGACAACAGCAAATATCAGGGGACATCTGTTTAAGTGAGTGGTGGAAAGTTTTACACAGGAATGGTGGGCATCTCACTCAGTCAATTTGCAGCTCACTGCTGTCTGCTGTTCTCCCTGTAAAAAAAAATCTGGGACTCTTGGGTTGTTGCCATTTTTCTTCAGCAGAAAATTAAGTGATTTTGCAAGGATCTGTCCCATTTTTGGCATCTCATCTTCTGCACATTAATGGACCTCAGGTGTCCGCAGTGTTATTGTACTAAGACATATACATATCTTTACTTTATCTCAAAGTTGGGCATTAAATTCAGCTGGAAAAGAACATCATGTTCTCTATACATCAATGTATTTCTGCTCAAGTCAAATTTCAACCCTATATATTTTTTGAGAACACAGCCTATGCAGGCATATTATTAGTAAGAACTGCATTCATAGGATGAAAGCTCAGGCCTCAGTATTACGTAACCTTCAGAATCTTCACACTTTAAATTTTCACAGGATTTAGTCACTAAGAAAAGTACCATTGGGATATTTCTCTGAAGAGGAGTAAAATAAGCAACTGTACATGTTAGGTTGCAAGAGAGTGGTGCCAAGCTTTTAAGCTGGGGTTTGAAACAAGGCAAATGGATGTAGGAGAGAAGAGTTAACCTGGAGGGAGCAATGAAAGAGACAATGACCACCTCTGATGGGCTGGAGTTGCAGGGTACATGCAGACAGCGTCAAAAAAATGTCTGACAGGACTCATTCAGAAGGCATGCAAAAGTGGCCACAGAGAATTTCAGAATCCGAATTTATTGTCAGGAACATGCTACAAAATTCATTGTTTTGTGGGAGCTTTACAGAATTTGACGTGAGAGCAAGGGAGATTTATCGGGAGGTATTTGATGCTAAGCTGAAGTACAAAGAAAAGATCAGGGAAAATTTCCACACATTTCATGGATTCTGATTTCCTAACAGAAGGGTTTGGATAATACCAAAAATCAGCTATTTCTAATTTTGTGACAGAGCTGTTGTTATCTGTTGAAAACCCCATTACCTTACAGGAGGACATTTAATTAATCTCACACCAAATGTATCTCAAGCTGATTGGATCTAATATATTTATATCGCATTCTATGTCTTTCATCCGCTAATTTTTTTTTCTACCAATTGTCAGTGGGTAAGAAGATGAGTAGATAGATTGAACTTACAATTAATTGTTTGAACTTGAAGTATACAGAATGGTTTTATATGTGTAAGTAACTTCATTGCCTGAGACATTTTCTTTTGAAAAGGGAGCACTGCAGTGTTTCTGTAGCTAGCATTAAACATTGGGCATGATACATTGTTGTATCCAGGCATTGACCTTCAATTCAGTTATTGCCTTTCATAAAGGATGCCATGTGCCGGCTCTGGCTTAATCTGATTATCTTTCTTTTGGAGCAACACAAAATAAAGTTATAATGTATTACTCTTTATTAAAGCTTTAACATACACAAATTTCAGTCATATCGCTTATTCCAAAATGGCACTCACCGAAACATGAAGTAAAACATAATAAGACTTGTGCATTCGCATAACAAAAGTCTCAAAGACTATAGATGACAAAGATAAAAGCACAAATTAACCACCTCTGAAAGCGATTGAATTGGAACTGTACACCGAATGGACTTTGATAATGATGTGAAGTTCTTCTCTCAGAGCTCAGAAGAAAGCCATCGTTTGAAAGGCAAATTCTCATGAGATTTTTCTGGGTTTTTTCCCCTTACATTTTAATTATAATCATGTGATGGTAGCATTGAAACACAAATATAATGGGAAGATGGAAGATAGACTTACAATACAAGAAGCTCAACATATGTTTGGAGTTCCAAGAATTATTAAAAGAAGGCCATTAGGAAGGCCTCCTACTTCAACTACAAGAATCTTCAATGGTATATTTAGACTGATGCTTGGGCTGTCTGTATGCTCTTTACTTTTGATGTGTAAATTTGATGTGGCATGGTAAGTACCACACTATTGCTAACAACCTGGGTTTGAATCCAGCACTATCTGTAAGGAGTTCATATGTTTTCTCCAAGACCGCGTGGGTTTCTCTGGGTGCTCTAGTTTCCACCCTCTATGTATGGGATTAGTAGGCTAATTAGTCGCATGGGTGTAGTTGGGTGATGTAAGCTTGTGTATCGCAAGGACCTGTTAACTGTGCTGTTGCTCTAAGTTACAAATTAAATATGTGCAATTATAAAATATGCATTTAAAATCTGAATCATAAATTTGACTCATTTCCCTTTGGCAGTTTGAAACAAAACTGAGTAGATAATTTCCACATTGCATGTTGTGCATTATTTTATTCATAAATGGAGTATTAATGTTTGAATAATTTTGATACATTGGCTATCAGTTCCATGGGTGCAATAAATCTTTATCCAGCTTGCCTTCTAGTGAGTCCCAGGAAGTGACTGCAACGTGGAGAGAATGTGTGAAAGCAGAAAGGTCAAGGCTTGTATTTTTATTGTCATATGTATTTAACCTGCATGGATCATAAAATCTTGTGAGAAGTTGCATTCGAACAGGTTGAGTAAATGATCAAAATATTTGATTATCTCAGAAATACAGATAATGACTTACCATAGCTGAAGGTAAAGAGGACCCGAGAAAATTAGGAAAGTTGAAGAGCATGAGAATTGATTGATTATTGAACAAAAAAATGCTTCAGAATGGCAAAATAATTTAATGTAAGCACTAAATGAAAGAAATGATAAATTGCATTGCAGGAATCAGACCAGAAGGACATTGAAGAAGAGATGGCAAATCAGAATATTGCAGGGAAGAATAGCGATGGCAGACTTGATCAACTTAATGAAAGACAATGATGTTCCTTGTCATAAGAATATAAGAAATAGGAGCAGGAGTAGGCCATTTTGCCCCTTGAGCCTGCTTCACCATTCAATGTGATGATGGATGATTTGATGATAGGCTCATTTCCATCTACCTGCCTTTTCCCCATACTCCTTATTTCCCTTACTATGTGGAAATCCATCTTAAATATATTTGCTGAGGTACACTCCACTGTTTCAATGGGCAGAGAATTTCATAGATTCACCACACTCTGGGAAAACATACAACAATTAAAGCATGGAAACAGTTCAGTCCATGCCGAACACCTTCTCCCACCTAGTCCCATTAACTCATACGTGGACCATAACACTCCACATCTCTCTCATCCATAATACCTATCCAACTTTTCTTTAAATATTAAAATCAAACCTGCCTCTACCACTTTGGCCGAATGCTCATTCCACACCCCCACCACCCTCTGAGTGAAGAATTTCCCCCTCACGTTTCCCCTAAACTTTTCCCCCTTCAATCTCAATCCATGTCATCTTGTTTGAATCTCCCCCACTCTCAGTAGAAAAAAGCCTCTCCACATTGACTTTATCTGTTCCCTTCATAATTTTAAATAACTCTATCAAATTATCTTTCAATTTTCTACACTTTCCCTCTAACTCAAACCCTGAAACCCAGGCAAATCTCCTCTGTACTCTTTCTACCTTGTTTATATCCTTCATATAATTCGTACATGTGACTCCACTTTCAGGGAATTATCTACCAGAATTCCTAAATCCCTTTGTTCTACTGCACTCCTCCATTGTTTACCATTTAATGTGTATGACCCTCACTGATTAGTCCTACCAAAATGTAACACCTCACATTTATTAGTATTAAACTCTATCTGCCATCTTTCAGCCCACACTTCTAACTGGCCTATATCCCACTGCAAGCTTTGAATACCTTCCTCACTGTCCACAACACCACCAATTTTCATATCATCTGCATACTTACTAATGCTATTTTCTTTGGCTTGGCTTCGCGGACGAAGATTTATGGAGGGGGTAAAAAGTCCACGTCAGCTGCAGGCTCGTTTGTGGCTGACCAGTCCGATGCGGGACAGGCAGACACGATTGCAGCGGTTGCAAGGGAAAATTGGTTGGTTGGGGTTGGGTGTTGGGTTTTTCCTCCTTTGCCTTTTGTCAGTGAGGTGGGCTCTGCGGTCTTCTTCAAAGGAGGCTGCTGCCCGCCAAACTGTGAGGCGCCAAGATGCACGGTTTGAGGCGTTATCAGCCCACTGGCGGTGGTCAATGTGGCAGGCACCAAATGTAACACCTCACATTTATTAGTATTAAACTCTATCTGCCATCTTTCAGCCCACACTTCTAACTGGCCTATATCCCACTGCAAGCTTTGAATACCTTCCTCACTGTCCACAACACCACCAATTTTCATATCATCTGCATACTTACTAATGCTATTTACCACCCTATCATCTAGATCATTAATATATATGACAAACAACAATGGATCCTTACCGATCCCTGAAGCACTCCTAGTCATCAGCCTCCAATTAGAAAAAAAAATTCCACCACTACTCTCTGGCATCTCCCATCCAACCATTGTTGAATCCATTTCACTACTTCAACATTAATACCAAATGCTTGAACCTTTATAACTAACCTTTTATGTGGAACCTTGTCAAAGGCCTTACTGAAATCTATTTAGACAACATCCACAGCCTTCCCCTTGTCAACCTTTTTAGTAACCTCCTTGAAAAACTCTAAGATTTGTTAAACATGATCTACCACATATAAAACCATGTTGACTACACCTAATCAATCCCAGTCTTTCCAAATAATTGTATATACCATCTCTAAGAATACTCTCCATGAATTTAGCCACCACTGATGTCAGACTCACACCTGGCTATTATTACCAGATTTACTTTTGGAGCCTTTTTTCAACAGCGGAACAACATGAGCTACCCTCTAATCCTCCAGCACCTCCCCCACGACCAGTGACATTTTAAATATTTCTGTCAGAGCCCCCACTATTTGTACACTGACCCCCCCCTCAGGGTCATAGGGAACAGCTTGTCAGGACCCAGAGATTTATCCACTTTTATTTTCTTTAAAATAGCCATACTACCTTCCATTGGTCTGTATATTATCCATGACGTCACTACTAGTTTTCCTTACTTCACCTGTCTCAATATTCCTTTCCTTAGTGAGTACTGAAGAAAAAAATATCATTTAAAATTTCCCCCCTCTTTTCTGACTTCTCACATAGCCTACTTCTCTGATCCTCAAGGGGACCAATTTTATCCCTCACTATTCTTTTACTTTTAATGTACCTGTAGAAACTCTTTGGATTTATTTATTTTTTGCCTTGCCTGCCAAAGCAGCCTCATATCTCCTTTTAGCCGTTCTAATTTCTTTCTTAAGATTTAAAAAAAAATACTCCTCATATTCCTCAGACACCTCATCTATTCTCTGATGTCTGTACCTGTTGTACACAACCCTCTTCCTCCAAACTAAATTCCCAACATCCTTTAAAAACCAAGACTCCCTATATTTTCTAACCTTTCCTTTAATCCTCACAGGGACCTACTGACTCTATACTCTCAAAATTTCCCTTTTGAATATCCTCCATTTATCTGTTACATCCTTCCCTGAAAATAAATTATCCCAATCCACACCCCCTAAATCCTTTCACATCTCCTCAAAACTAGTCTTATTCTAGTAAAGAATCTCAACCTAGGCCAAGGCCTATCCTTCTCCATTATATACCTAACTAATAGTATTATGATCAAAAGACCAAACTCAAACCTGTTGCCAGACCTATTTCGTTCCCCAATAGGAGATTCAATACGGCCCCCTCTCTAGTTAGTTCTTCTAGGAAACATCAGAAAACATTTAGAAAATATTCCTGAATATATTTGACAAACTCCAACCCATCCAGCCCTTTTACCATATGGGTGCCCCAGTCAATGTGTGGAAAGTTAAAATCTCCTACAATCACCACCTTATGTTTATTGCACATATATGCTATCTCCTTACAAATATGATCCTCTAATACAATCAGCCCATTAGATGGTCCATAATACACTCCCATTAATGTTTTCATGCCTTTCCCATTCCTCAATTCCAATCTATCCTCTGTAATGTTTTGTTTAACAAACAATGTGACTCCTCCACCTTTTATCCCCTCCCCCGTTGTATCACGCCTAAAACAAAGGAATATTTAGCTGCCAATCATGCTCCTCCTGCAACCAAGTTTCACTGATGGCTACAATATCATATTTCCATGTGTCAGTTCATGCTCTAAGCTCATCCACCTTTCTTACAATGCTCCTTGCATTAAAATATATACAGTCCTTTGATTACCATCTACTTTTATTGTGATTATCCATTGTTATGTATAATTGTCTGGTCAGGAAACCTATTGGCTGGTTATATCTGTGGCCCCTCCCCACAGGATCAATTTTGAGTAATTGATGGTGCATCAATTTTATTCATTTAGTTTTTTTTTACAGTGAGGCAGATCCTCAAACCAGAAAAGCTGGAAATTGACCCTTAATCACCTGTGCATCCACCAAATTTGTTTGAAGCATTCCTGCAGGCCTCCTCTACCATTGTGCGATTGAAGACTGACAAATTGCAAGGGTAGGCACCCTGGTGTACTCCATGATCACGGACGCCTCAATGTATGCCAGATACCTCCTAGTGACTCAAAAACAATGACCCTGTGAGTCCAATGCTGAATATCTTTGGATCCTGCGAGCAGTCAGCAGGTCCTGTGAATGCAAGGCCATGTCCACTGTGGAGTACACAGAGGACCTGATCCGGGATGCCTATATCACGGGGATCAAGCTGAGCTACATCTGACAGAGACTCCTGCAGCAAGGGGAACTCAGTTGAGCTGGCTGGTACGCTGGAGGAAACGCTGCCCAGTGAAGGATTCAACTTGCTGCAGCTGTGGGAAGAAGGGCTACTATGCCAAAGTGTGTACATCCAAATCCCTTCCTAGCAGTGCCACATGCAGGTTGTGAGGGTCGCCATTCCAGACACTGTCATCACCTGGAGCCAGCAGCACCATGTGTGATCCATGGGGGCTGCTATCTTGGTTGCCATCTTCAGAACCCAGCAGTGCCATGTGCGGGCCATAGAGGCTGCCATCTTGGGTGCCATCTTTGGGACCAAGTAGCACCGCATGCAGGCCCTGGGGCCGCCATGTTGTACACAGCTTCCGCCCACAACAGTGACCTGGCCCACATCAATTCATCAGGTTGATGATGGATATTCAGGTAAATGGCCATGTGATGAGTTGCTTATTCAAAAGTGGAAGCATGGAGAGCTTCATCCACCTGGACACAGTGGAGCGTTTTTCTCTCCCAGTACTGTTGGTGAACCAGAAGGTTTCCTTGGCATCCAGGTCACACAGAGCGGACGTCCAGGTCTCCTGTATAGTGATTCTAACAGTGTGGGGAACTGAATATAAAAACTTTAGACTAATGGTAATGTCGCAGCCCTGCGCTGCTGTACTGTTGGGACTGGATTTTCAGTGTCACCTTATAAGTGTGGTGATGGAGTTTGATGGGCCCCATCCACCTCTCACTGTATGTAATCAACAGTTTTCGAACTGGCAACCCTACCACTCACCACACATGACCTGTGGGTTCTCCACACTCAAAAATCACCCCCATTATTATTTGCCAACCTCACTCCTGAATGTAAACCTGTCACCACCAAAAGTAGGCGGTACAGTGCTGGGGACAGGGCCTTCATCCGGGCAGAGATACAATGCTTACAGGGGGGGGGGGGGGTTGGGCGGTCATTGAAGCCAGCACCATCCCCTGAAGAGTGCAGGTAGTGGTAGTACGGAACAAGGAAAAGAACAGGATGGTTTTCGACTATAGTCAGACCATCAAAAGATGCATGTAATTGGATGCATATCCCCTTCCATGTATTGCAGATGTGGTCAACCAAATTGCTCAGTATCAAGTCTTTTCGACCATTGACCTGAAATAGGCATATCATTCAAATCCCTATCCGCCCAGAGGAGCACCAGTATACGACATTCTATACCACTTCCTGCAGGTCCCCTTTGGAGTCACGAAAGGTGTATCAGTCTTCCTGCAGGAGATGGACCAGATGGTGGATCAGTATGAATTGCGGGCTACCTTCCCATAACTTGAT
This sequence comes from Narcine bancroftii, assembly GCF_036971445.1. NCBI lineage: Eukaryota > Metazoa > Chordata > Chondrichthyes > Torpediniformes > Narcinidae > Narcine > Narcine bancroftii. The sequence continues at coordinate 38,641,886 of NC_091470.1, forward strand.
AACATCACCATCTGTGGCCATGACCTGCATGACCATGACACCAATCTCCAGAAATTTCTTGAAACAGCCAAGCTCCTTAAACTTACATAAAATAAGGCCAAATGCATGTTTCGCACAACCCGTTTGGCCATCCTTGGCTCTGTCATGGAGAATGGAGTAACCAGCCGGGAGCTTGAATGCATGTGGCCGCTCCTGGAGCTTCCCCTCTCACACAGCCTCAAGGCCCTGAAGAGGTGCCCTGGTTTTTTTTTCTTACTATGCTCAGTGAGTCCCCGATTATATGGACAAGGTCTGCCCCCTCATCAAATCCACTTTCTCCCCCTGGTGGTGGAGCCCCATGTTGTCTTCAATCACATTAAGGCAGATATCGCTCAGGCCACAATGCCTGCTGTGGACGAAGCCAATCCATTTCAGGTGGAAAGTAATGTGTCAGGTTTCGCCTGAGCAGCAACCCTCAACCAGGCAGGCAGGTCAGTAGCCTTCTTTTCACATACCCTACAGTGCCCCGAGATTTGGCACTCCTTGGTCGAGTAAGAGGCCATTGTTGAGGAAGTGTGGCACCGCCATTACCTGGCCAGTAAGAGGTTCACCTCGCTGACTGATCAATGCACAGTTGCGTTCATGTTTAACAATCAGCAATGGGGTAAAAATCAAAAATGACAAAACACTGAAGTGGAGGATTGAACTGTCCACCTACAATTACGATATTCTGTACCGCTGGAGAAATTTAATGAGCTGTCAGATGCCCTGTCCTGCGGGACCTGTGCCAGCGCACAGATTGACCAACTGCAAAAACCTCCACAATGCCACCCTGAGATACCAGGTTTTATCTCTTTGATAAAACATTCAACCTGCTGAACTCCATTAACAATGCAATCTTAAATACAAATGTAGGTGAAGTTAAAACCTTCAATATTATTCACGTTAAAATAGTCAACCATAATGTAATTAAAGTTTAATTGAATTTTAAACCCTCTAATTCAGAATACAATGATAGAGTTTCAATTTTATTTAATTCAAGTCATGAACATAGAAACTGTCTGTGGTTTTGCTATTAAAATGTTATTAGAAAGTGACAGTAAGGTAATAATTTCCCATGATTAAAAATGTGTGGCATGTATGGCCATTTGTCATTTATAAATGACTTAAAACAATTTTGTTCTCTTTATAGTTTATGAAATACCTTGATTTTAGATAAAAGGACAAATGTCTCATTCAGGAACCCTACATTCACTTTGAGTAGGTTTATAAATGACTTATCAATGACAAATCAATGAATATAAGGCTGCTGAGAGGAAGTAGACATTTCTTTGAAAGATCAGGGAATTGAGAGCCACAGGGAATTGGCAAAGAATTTGGGGCAGTCAGCTGTGAATATGACAGAATGGTGGGTTAGGCTTGAGAAGCTGACTGGCCTACACCTCCTCCTCCTAATGGTTTTCCTTTAATTGGTGTACTTAGTTAATTAAAGGGGAAATAAAGGGATATTTGTGCAGGCTCACCATTTGTCTGTATATTCCAGAAGCACCAGGGAGAAGTGCTTCTGAGATAATAGAGTTATACAGCATGGAAACAGGCTCTTCACAACTTGCCCAGGACAACCAGTTGGTCTTTCTGAACTAATCCCATTTGCCTATATTTAGTCCATATCCCTCCAAACCTCTTCTGTCCAATTACCCTTGTCGAGGGCGGCACTGTTGGTGTAGTGGTTAGCGCAACACTTTTACAGTGCCAGCAATTGGAACTGGGTGGGGGGCAGGTTCAAATCCCGTGCTGTCTGTAAGGAGTTTGTATGTTCTCCCTGTGTCTCCATGGTTTTTCCCTGGGGGATCCAGTTTCCTCTACTGTATGAAACGTAACGGAGATGCAGGTTAATTGGATGTAAATCGGGCAACACGGATTCATGATCCAAAATGGCCTGTTACCATGCTGTATGTCTAAATTTAAATGTTTTTACAAGATCACCTCCACTGCTTTCTTTGGCAGTTCTTCCAAAATGGAGAGTAGGGAAATTATAGGCAGTTAGAGTAAGTTATTAGGTCAGCACAAGATTGTGGGCCAAAGGGCCTGTACTGTGGTGTAGATTTCTATGTTCTATGCCCCCACCCCTTGTGTGAGGAAAGTCCGCTTAGGTCCCTTTCAAATCTCTCCCCTCTCACCATAAATATATACTCTCCTAGTTTTAGACTCCCCTACCTTGAGGAAAAGCCTATCTGAACCCCTCATGGTTTTATAAGGCCACCTCTTACAATCCAGGCACAAAAGTTCCAGCTTATCCATCCTTTCTTGTTAATCAATGCAGTAGCTTCATTTATTTTTATTGGATAACAATGAGGAATCAATCCAACAACAACCTCTGTCTCTTTCCCCATGCATGGTAAAACAAGGTCATTTGGAAACCGCTATTCCATTTGACCTGTTCTTCCTTCTCCACCTTTGCAAGGTATAAAAGATCCATCTGAAAAAAAGGTCATATGATTTTGTCTCAGAAGAGCAGTGCACAAATAGTCCAGCTAAAAACACCAATCTGTTCCCAAACAATGGGTTTGGGATGAAGAATATGGAGTGACACCATGGCGAATATGGCAAGGCATGATGAAATAGAAGGGACTTAAATAAGAAAGCCTGCAGATGGTGGGGTCGAGTGCAATGCACAAACGTGCTGGAGAAACTCAAAAGATCACACGGCATCTGTAGGAAGTAAAGAATAATCAACATTTTGGGACCTGCTGAGTTTCGCCACCATGTTTGTGACTTGAAGTAGAAGGTCATAGGTGAGGAATCTTTCCATCAAAAAAGTGGGGGAGGGTAGGCTGGGATGTTTGGCTTGAGATTTTTGCTCAGATTAGATGGGATAAGAATTTAAGAGGCATTGGAAACTGGCGTGTCACTGCACAGAGTTAGTGGACCTGAGAAGTTGGAGAATGTAGATCTTATTCAGGAGGAGGTGGTCTGCAGAGTTCCAGACTATCTGAGATATCGACAGCCAGACAGCTGAAGGTTGTTGTAAGAATGAGTAATTGCACTTGAAAACTTTTTGTTGGGTGTGAAATGTATTTAAATGTAATGGGAAAGCAGGCTACTGTAAATCACTTTGCTAACAATATTCCTCAATAAGATAAAATTATCAATAATTGAATAATTTAATTGGTATTGTTCAATAAATTATGTGAAATCCTTCAAGTAAAAGAAAATATGTTGACACATCAAATAGAAATATAACAATGAGCTCTCACAGAAAACTTATCTCCAGAACCAAGAAAAAAATCTGCAATAGAAAAGTAATAGGAGGGTGACTTGTTTCAGTTTTGCTGAGAGGCACAAAGTGATATCTCACTTGCTGGTGTTTTCACTGGCTGATCGAGCAGTTTTACTGTTGGCCCAAGTGGATTTGTACTTGGTTCAAATATAATTGATTGTAAATTGAAAAATGTTTGATAAGAAATGCTGAGGAATCAATATGTGGTTCTAAAGATAGGGATCAGTTTGAAACTCTTCACAGAATGGATGTTTGTTTGTTTGTTATTATCTTGGAGTGTTTTTAAAGATCTATAAGGAAAAGAGGCTAATAATTCTGATTAGATTTTCTGCTTGTCAGGTCTGTTATTTTGTGTTGTTCCATGAGATGAGCAAAAAATAAAACCAGACTACTGGTTAAAAGTTGAAGGTTTTAAATTATTTGGTAATGCTTTTGATTTGAAGTACAGTGCTCTTTATATTTGTCCTTGGATAACCAGGAGGTATTTAGGAAGAGAGGCACCCTGTTTTATATTTCTAATGATCCTTTAAAGCAACAGCACAAGGAGATAAACTGGTAAAGAAAGTGCAGAGGAAAATTATTTCTGAGTTCTATTGACTCCATGGCTGTGTGGATGTCTGGATTTTGGAGTTAAAGCTAGTAAGGATTTATGTGCAGCTGTGGAACGAGAATAGCAACAACAAATCAGAGAGACTGGACACAGACTGGGAGATGGCTTTATTGAGCATCTCGGCTCTGTCCACTGCCATAGAGTGGAGCAGGGATCTCCCAGTGGCCACCCATTTCAATTTCCCATCCCATTAACGTGTCTGACTGTGGTCTCTTCCACTGCCAGACTGAGAGCACCCGTAAATTGGAGGAACAACACCTCATCTTTCGACTAGACACCCTCCAACTGGATGGCATTAATATCGCCTTCTCTGGCTTTTATTAAACCCACCCCCCACTCACTTCTCCCCCCCCCCCCACCTTCCATTATTGCCTTCCCCCAGCTCTGTCTCTCTCTCTCCCTCTCCCCTTTTCCTGCTTATGAATAAATCCAAATTACCATTGTTTTGAAAACATAACATGAAGCTCATTCAAAATATAAAATGACTAGTTGTTCAAAATTGTTTTGTTTTGTTCTCACATGCAAAAACAATATATTGTAATAGATTTGCAATAGAGCAGAATTTCACCACCCATTGCGAAAATGTTTGGATATGTTTGCACATGCAAACCAAATCTATTCATAACACAATGTGTGAAGCCAGTTAGGGTAAAGCCAAGTGAATGCACTGAGCCAGTTTGATTTAAGCTTATGTAAAGAACAATGGAAGTGGAGCTGTGAAATAAAACAGGAATTTTGCCAGGAAAGTCTAAATTTTCTGTGATTAAAATCAAACTCAGTCACTTACCACATTGTGATCAAATGCATCAATTATCCTCATTTTGTCTGGGATAAGCATGTCCATGAAATTTGCCTTTTGTCAGAACATCGAAGGGAGAAACTTTTACCCTGGAACAGTAATCTGTAATAGTATGTTCACCAAATATACAGATGAAATTCTCAGGCTGAATGAAAAGGTTCAGTAAGTTTCTGTTTTATGATTGAGCAATTTTAAATTATTTAAATGAATTAATGGAACAAAACTGAAGCAAGCCTTGGAAATGGAGATTATTATATTCAACTTTTAGTATTTACAAAGCAGTGGACTGTGTCTCACTTGCTAATTCGGGCAATTAGACTGCTGTAGATGCTGGACTTCTTGACAGCACAGACATGGATGTTCAGGGCCTGGTGGCTGATTGGCTTTGTTCAGCCAATGGACTCCAAGAAGAGATTGGGAAACTGCCCCAGAACTCTGTCTCACATCGGACCTAGTATATGATCCAAAACCTCCATTCACTTGCATTAGTTGTCAAAAGGAAAATATCAGATTCTTTAAAAAAAACATTTGTTACAAATGATTTTGGATATTTTAAGTTGTCTTTTATTTACACTACATGAAACATGTAATAATTTTCTATTCTATTTTAATAGCTGTTAAATGTTATGGAATGTCAGACATTTAAAGCTATTAAAACTATTTACATTTTAAATTTGAGATGTGTTTTGTTGGAGACTTCACTCCATGGTTGAAGGTCCTGCCGCCAGTCAGACCATGGTGGGAACATCTCAGGACAGTCTCTTCATTTTGGCTACTTGAGTGAGGGAATGTGATGACTCCACAGGGCCATTCTGAACTGGAGGGACCAAGCTCCCAATAAAACAATCATCTTCATGTTGAGTATCCTGCATGTGTAGTGTTGCAGTTCAGTTTGAATTGCACACTCAAAATTGAGAAAAATATAAAGAGTCAGCCCTGATTTAAGAAGTTTTGTGAGAAAAAAAACTCATCAACCAACACATTTCACTTTTAATTACATTTCTCACATTTTTTAAGAAGTGTTCTTCCTTCATTTGAGTCTAAAAGTACACACATGGATGCCTCATTAATTAGTTGCTGGTCTAATTATTAATCACTGGATCTCTTTGTGAGATCTCCTTGAGTATATTTCTCTTTAACAGATACAGTACAAGTCCTAAAATCCGGACCACTTGGGGATTGGGTCATTCTGGATTTTTGGATTTTCTGGATTCTCGAGCAGTACTTTTAAAATTTAGATTTAAGGAGGAATAAAAAAAGAGATGAACAGGTAAATTTTGATAGTTTATTCATGAGCAAATGCAGCATGTGTCATTTATCAAAACAACTAGTTTTAAAGAAAAATAAAGCAACACTTAACAAAAATTCAAACATATAATGTTTCACTGAAAAAAGCATGTAATGCTTGAAATTGTATTTAAAACTGAACATTGTAAAACAAAAATACAGCATACAAATGAATTTCTTTGTGATAAGATTGCCCATGTTAAGCGTGGTTGGTTGTTGCCGCTGTGCATCTGTGCCACTTATGTATGCAGGCGCGTGTGCACACACACGCACAGCCTGCTAAATTTAAAAAGTTTGAGTCGGAATTCTTGCCTGGTCCAGATTTCTGTCATCTGGATTTTTGGACTTTTACTCTATTAACCTGAAGGCAGTTGTCACAATCACACTTCAACATAGAGCCTGAAAGAGTTGAATAATTTCCCAGCATCAGAGAAGGTTTGAATTACAAACCACATTACCGAATCCAAGTTCAGTTGACAGCTTGTACTGATCTGGAACTCTCGATATTCCTGGCTTCATTAAATTGTCAGTACCAAGCAATCATCCTTCTCCTGGTAAAGAGAAAGTTTGTCACAGGAAACAAGGTTTGCAGTTGAGGGTGCTTTATTTACTTCTGGTATTCACTGTACAATATTATCAGAAGATTTTAGACACAATATAAAGTATTGAGATAGATTTAATTTCAGCATTTACCTTTGATTCAGGGCATGCTGGAAGTGCAAGCTGAGGGAATCAGGGAGTTACCATCCCTCTCCCGATCTATTGGGAGTCAAAGAAACATTAGAGGAGGAAATATGGTGAATTAAACTTGAATCCAATTCACAAAGAGGAATTAAAGAAAGGAAGGAGTAGGCAGGCAATGGACCTATGGGATAATTGATGTAGGCCCAGGAGTGTGAGGAAAGAGAGGGGAGTCAAGGGTGATGGGCTGGGGCAGAGCCAAAATGTGGGTGGTGGTCAGGCCCAGGTTTGGGAGGGACAAACCAGGGGATGGGGGTCCAGGAGTCATAAAGCCTTATGGCATGGAAACAGACCTGTGGGCCTGGTGGGACCACATTTATCACCAAACGAATTAATCATACATGAATCCTATTTTCTCTCTGCTTCCTCCCATCAATACCAGCACCCCATTCCCCCATCCCAATTCTACCACACTCAAGGAGAAACTTGAACATCTTTGAGATGTTTGAAAAAACTGGAGGCCTCAGGAGAAACCCCACTCGGTCATGGGGAGAATGCGGAAATAACACGGAAGATCAGGACTGCACTGGGGCCTCAAGACCTATTAGGCAGTGGCTCTAGTGGTTGTGCTTCTGTGCTACCCCAAGGAAAGAGGAGAGTAAGCAGGGGACTGGGACCCCAGAAGTCAATAGCAGTCTGTGGATCAATACCCAGGGACAGTGGGGACTGGGACCCCAGAAGACAACAGCAGTCTGTGGATCAGTAGCCAGGGACAGTGGGGACTGGAGCCCCTGAGGAAGCAGGTGGATGTGTCACCAGGTCTCAGTAGGAAGGCAGTGTATTGTGGTAGAATGGTTTTCGGGCCTAGTGCGGGTGAGGTTCAAGAGGCTGGAGTGGTTGCATCTGGGCAATGGAGAGTGGTTTTCCCAAATCCCAGAGAGAAGAAAAACGCCTTAAACAGTCCCTTCAGTTCTAAATTCTTTCATGAGGAATCATCTTCTCCATAATCCACCCTCGCAAGACAAAAAACATTCTAACTCTATTTGATTAATCCGTACCTTCCAAAATGAAGTTTCCCTTTGAATTGTCAATGATGGTTAACTAACTAACTGACCTAAAGTCATGGAGTTTATCCCTTCTCTTTCTAAAAAAAAGCTGCAATACCAGCAGTGTTCCATGGTGGCACTGCCGGAGCTGACGTAATGGCAGCACTGCCACTGGTGTTGACCCGCGGTGAGCAGGGAGCAAAGCCACAGCACCCCCGCAGGATCCAATCACCCACTCCATGCTTTAAACAACCTGTAAATGGAGCTGATGTTGGTCTTCTATAAAAATACTGTGACCGCGGGGGTCTGTGCCCAAGATAGCGGTGACTATGATCGGCAGTAGCCATGAGGGGGTTTCAGACTCCAGGAAGCAGAGGTCTGGCACAGGGCACCAGATAATAGGGGAGACCACACCGCCTTTGAGAAGGAGATGCAGAGGGGATAACTCACAAGACGCTCTCCATGGCGCCGGACTAGTGAGGGGTTCTGTGATGGATGAAACATACAGGTGGCAGACTGTTGTTGACTTGAGGTGTGGAACCCAGGCAGGCTGTAGGCCGCTGATGGCTGCATTCAAGGGATTCCCACTGGATTGCAGATTGCTGGAGACTGGCTGAAGGGGAACCAGGTATTGGAACGGGGATGCGAGAGGACGCTCAGGGCTTTGAAGGGTTCCCAATGGTTTCGGACGTGCGGATCTGGAGCTTGGGCTTCTGATGATTTGGACTGGAGTTGGTGTGGATGTGGGGGCTGCGGCAGCACTGGAGGTGAAACCACGGGGCACTCGGTGACTCTGAGGTGACTCTCTTTTGCTTCTTTTTCTCTGACTATAGGAGACACCAGGCTACTTCTGTCAATGGCGAATCTGTCTGCCTTACAGTATACAAAAACAAATTCTGTGTAATATTGCACTGTCTTCATTGCACAACAGTAAATTGAATCTTGATTTGGAACTTTGCCCCCCCACTCTTAGAGGTAGAGAACGTATGTTCTTTGGTTTCTCCTATGAGATCACTGGATAATGGAGCAGCTTGTTTGCAACGTAGGGAAGGAGATTGGTCAAAAGAGCAATATTTATAAGAGAGCAGAAAGGTTGCAGATTTTATTCCGGGGCGGTATATTATCTCCTTGTGTCTGGGTTAAGTATATCACTACATGGTGACAGAATGTTCTGTAAGGGAAAGCCAACCAGCAGAGATGCTGATATGAACAAAATAGATGGGAAAAGAGGCACAATCCTACAGAAAGATTTTAAGTGGGAAAATAAATTAAGAAGAACCTGTAGAGCAGCAACCTGTTGAGAGAATATGAAGAGGAGGTCAATGCAGATGAATGCATGGCTAGAAAGATGGTGCATGAGAGAAGGCTTTAGATTCTTGGTATTGGGACTGGTTCTGGTGATGTTGAGCACTGTGTAGGGCAGACAGGCTGTCTCCCATGTGGTGGGGGGGAAAACCAATTTCCTTGTAAACACTTTGTTGATGCTGTAGGGGAGGAATTAAATTTGGTTAGCAAGGGAATGGGATGCTAAAGGTCAATTCAGGAAGATGATGCCAAATCTGGAAACAGAAGGCAAGAAATTAGTGAAAGATGTGGAAAGCAGAGTGAACAGTTTGGAAAAGGACAAAGAGGGAAATTGGCTGTCTTAAAGATAGGAGGAGTGAATAAAGATGATGAGCTGAAGGCACTGATAGACATTTGGATGTATGATAATTTAGCAATCACTCAAACTTTGGTTTCAAAAAAGATAGGACTGGCAACTGAACATTCCTGGTTTCACATAGAGAAATGGATTTTAAAAAAGTTGAGGAAGGGGGAGTGGTAATATTAGTTAAAAAATCATCAAATGAGTGTTGAAAATTTGAAGTGGAAAACAAAAACAGTGCAATCATTTGCTGTAAGTATACTGAAGAATTCCAGATAGTCTGAGGGGGAATAAAGAGCATCTTTGTGGACAAGTTCATGATGTGCAAAGTAAAAAATAGAGTATTTACAGTGGGGAATTTTAAACTATTTAACTGGGATACCATCATTACATTAGACTGCATTTAGGAAACTTCCCAAGACACTTAATGAGGAACATAAGAAGAGAATAAGAAATCTAAAACCTGTAAAATGGAAGTCAATGTTGGGGAGGTCAAATTTTATTAGGTAGGGAAGTGACTTGGAAAAGTGGACTGAAATGACTAGTGTCAACACAATGGGAGGCTTTCAGGAGGGGAGACTCAATCAGTTTAAGGTAAACCTATCTGAGGAAATGAAAAAGGTGCAACTGACAAACTGAGGGAGGACAAAATGGGAGGGAACAAAGAGCTCAATGCTGTAGAAAGTTGAGAATGTAATAGACAGTGCAAGGATGATATATATATAAAAATACAGGGCATAAAAATTACTGGAAAATAAAATCCAAATTGTTCTAAGTGGGTGAAAAGCACTGGGATGGTTAAGGAAAATGGATGTTGACCAGGGACCAAAAATAAACGAATTACAGAAGCAGAGTATATAGAAACATAGAAGATAGGAGCAGGAGTAGGTCATTCGGCCCTTTGAGCCTGCTCCGCCATTCAATGAGATCATGGCTGATCTTAAAGTTCGGTACCCCGTCCCCGCCTTCTCTCCGTAACCCCTAATTCCATAATACGGGAAGGGTTGTATTGATTAATATCCAGAAGTCCATTACATTCAATGACTAAACCTCTCCAACCCTTCACAGTAGAGAATTCCAAAGACTAACCACCCGAGTGAAGAAAAATGTCCTCTTCTCAGTCCCAAATAGCTTGCTGCTTATTGTAAAAAAAAATGTGACTCCTAGTTCTGATATTTTGAATCAGGGAAAGCATTCTTACCCATTGAGCCAATGTTAGAACTTTGTAAGTTAAAGTATGATCATGTTTCATTCTTTTAAACTGTAGGAAATACTGATTTTGTCTATTCACTCTCTCCCATATTGCCTTGGCAAGAACCAAACCAGCAAATCTTCATTACATTCTCTCTGGGACAAGCATTTTTTTGATGTAAGAGGCTAAAACTTTATACAATACGCTAGATACGGCCTTACCAAACTCTTGTATGAGTAGAGTAAGAGTCCTTTACTGCAATACATAAATCACCTTACAATGAAAACCATTTACTTTCCTTATCGTTTGCATGTTGAGGGAGGATAGACACTGTTTGACCCTTAACTCCATTTGAACATCAACATTTCCCAATCTTTCATCATATAAACAAATATCTGCAAAGGATCCAATCATCATTTTCCAACCTTCTCTGCCGACAAGAGAGGTGTCAAGGTATTGGAGGACTGCCGACATTTTGGCTTTGTTTAAAAAGAAAAGGGATTAACTGAATGACTACATGCCAGTTAGTTGGTTTACCATCAATGGTGGGTAAATACTTGGAAGGAATTCAAAAGGAAAGTAGAAAACTTCATTTCAGAAGGTACAGATTAATGAAGACAGTAAGAATAGATTTGTCAAAGAGAGATCTTGATCAGTAAACTTGATTAAATGTTTCAGAAGAGAAAGAAGGCAGTTGGAGCAATGCATTTGATGTAATGTCCATGGACTTTTGCAAGGCTTTGAGTAATTTTTATCAGTAAAGTCCATGGGATACAAACAATGGGGCAAATTGATTACATTATGTTTTTTTTTGTGAAAAGGAAGCTGTTTGCAGGTAGTTCCCTTTGCCATTTGTAAACTGCAGTAAGGATTTGGATTTAAATGTAGGAGGTATTGCCTGTATAACAAAAATCCAAAAGCAACTTTAACCAAAATGTGCTACTTGTAATAAAGACTTGAATTTTAATTGTTTCTTTTCTGGGCTGATGAAGGTGACGGCCTTTGAAGTAAAATAAATCTCTGCACTTAAAAGGAACTTGTGGCAGTAAGTAAGCAACTTTCTCTTCCAAGTTTAATTAGTTTCAATTTATAAATATGGCAAATTCACATGGATCAGAGAGATTATGACAATGAGCTTGTGCTTTTTTATTAAGGGTAGCAGTGGATGTGCTGAGGAGCTGAGATTGGTGGGGAAGCCCCTCAAACAACAGAAGGAGGGGGAGCAGGGGGAGTCACACTAGTGGCAATGGTGCTGGAAATGGTTAATCCTACAAGGTACAATAATAGAATGTACAAGCAAATATGGCACTATAAATGTAATAAAACCTGTGAAACACTGGGATTGGAGCAAATACAGAAAATCACTGTTAAAAACTCAACTGGTCCCATAGGAGAAAAAGATATATAACCAAGATTTCGGGTCTGAGACCTGATCAAAACAGCTGTGGACAAGTGTATCCCCAACAAATTGTTCATGGTTTTCCCCAACCAGCAGCCATGGGTAAATAATGAAATCCAGAACCTGCTGAGAGATAGATCACAGGCATTTAAGAGTGGACATCCTTAGGAGTTTGCAGAGGTTTGGTACGACATTAGGAACTTTGTTGGTAGACTACTTTAAAAAGTATGTAGACCAGCTGCATCATAGCCCGGTATGGGAGCAGCAATACCTTTGAGCAAAAATCCCTGTGGAAGATAATGGACAGAACCCAAGACATCACAGGCAAAACTCTCCCCACCATCGAGAAAATCTACAGAGAACGCTGCCATCAGAGAGCAGCAGTGATCATCAAGTATCCACACCATCCAGGACATGCTCTATTCTCATTGTTGCAAAGAGGTATATGTGCAACAAGACTCAAGGTACCAGGTTCAGGAACAGTTGTTACCCATCTACCATCTGACCCTAAAACAACAGACTCAATCAAAGACTCACTTAAGGACTCTTGCTTTACACATTACTTATTATTGAATATTCTCTATTTTCAGTTAGTTTGTTTACATTTCTCGCTTTTCTATACATTTTTTTTTGTTTTCTCTGCTCATAAGCAGAAATTCTGCCTGTCCCACAGGAAAAATAATCTCAGGGCTGTATATGATATTATCTATGTATTCTGACAATAAATCTGAACTGGAACTTGAAGATATATAACCAATTTTTCGCTCAGACCAGAGACATTGACCACATATTTTGCCTCCTATGGATGCAACGAGACCTACAGAGTTTTCCCAGCACGTTTGTGTACTTATTATCAAACCTTGCATTCTTTTCCTTTGTGTGTATATGAATATGACCCGGCACTGTTGCTGTGCATGTGCGTGTGTGTTTGTGTACGTGTGTGGTTCTGTGTTCTTTTTTCAATAAAGTGTATTTTGAATAAAAAAATAGCTTTGGAAATGCAAACTGACCATAAATTTGTGGTAATTGGCAATTCATGCTGTCTTATCTCCTTTCACAAATTGCTGGGAGATTTGTACTTTCATAAGGGTGAGTGCTATTTAACACACTCATTACTTTGACAGGAAATGCAGGCCATTACATTTCAAAAGGAATGTGACAGTGCTGCAATGGAAAGGAAAGAGAAACATCAAAAGGAAAATATGTAACACTGGTGCTCTCTTGTGGGATGACAAATCCTGGATACGTTTTTTGCAAACTTTATTTAAAAGATAGTGATAAAAAACATAACATACAGTATAGAAATAATCAAGAAAAGATTTTACAATAATACCCCTCCCACCCCTACAGCCAACTCCCTTAAGGGGAGCATTAAAAAAAATAGATTATATTTATAAAAAGAAAAAATATTAATAACATTTCAAAGTATATCTATTTGCATATATTACAAATACGGAGACCACTTACTAACAAAAGAAGAATAATTAACATGTAAATTATAAATAATTTTTTCCATGGCAATCCATCCTTTCAATTCTTTGTGCCAGCATAATGTATTAAGCTCAGTATCATCTTTCCAAGTACTAGCAACACATTTACGTGCTACTGATAACACCAAACATGCAAAAGCAATTTGAACTTTGTCCAATCCCATTCCCATTAATGAATACAAATTTCACAACAAAAAAATTGTTGGATCTAACGATAATATAATTTTTCCAAAATTACTTTGATTCCTTCCCAAAATGATTGAACTTTTAATGCAAGTCTAAAAGACATGTAGAAAAGTTCCAGTACATAAACCACATCTAAAACAAGAATCTGAATTACTAAACCCACATATTTTTTTAGCTTTTCCAGGGTCAAATATAATTGATGTAAAAAATTATAATTAACCATACTATATCTGACATTAGTCAGTTTAATTACATTGTCCTGACACATATTCTCCCAATCATCTTCAGGAAAAATAAATACTAAATCACTCTCCCATTTAAGTTTAGATTTCTCCCAATTTGACTTATCCATACTATCTTGGAACAAATTATACGTAACTGAAACATAACCATTTTTCGGTATAGAGGAAATCAAAGATTCAAATCTTGACAAAGTAGGTAAAATCATCTCTCTACCATAATTATCTTTTTTCAAAGCTCTAAGTTGCCGCTGCAATCGTGTCTGCCTGTCCCGCATCGGACTTGTCAGCCACAAACGAGCCTGCAGCTGACGTGGACTTTTTACCCCCTCCATAAATCTTCGTCCGTGAAGCCAAGCCAAAGATACAAAGAAGTTGATAATACACAAACAAAGAATTTGCAGGTATATCAAATCTTTCTCTCAATTAATTAAAAGAAAGAAATTGCCCCTCTACAAAACAATCTTGTATTGTCTTTATACCTTTAGAGTCCCAAATCTTTAAATGATTATTAAACATTGAAAAAGGAATAAGCTGATTATTATACAATGGAGTTAAAATTGATCATTTATCTTTCGATACCTATTTTTAAAAATCTTAATCTTTAGCAAATGTTTCAATATCAGCACATCATATTCTGTAACAAAATCAAATTCCAATGAAATATAAATTCATGCATCTCAACCCTAGAAATACACGCCATTTCCACTTTAGCCCAGCTCGGAGGCTGATCTAAATCCATCAATCTTTTAATAAACTTCAACTGGGCCGCTTCATAATAGTTTTGAAAATGTGGTAATTGTAATCCGCCCAATGCATACTTCCATGTAAGTCTTTGCAAAGCCACTCGAGCTAATTTACCTTTCCATAAAAACTCTCACACTGCTTTATTAAAATCTTGAAAAAAGCCCTTAGAAAGTAAATAAGGTATTGACTGAAATAAATATTGAATGTGAGGAAAAAATATTCATTTTAATACAATTAACCCAACCAATCAAAGTTAATGGAAGATCTTTCCACTTAATCAAATCTGCTTTAATCCATCTTAATATAGGTACATAATTTAATTGATATAATGATTGATAATTAATATCCATGAACACAGCTAAATATTTAATTTTACTTGTCCATCTTAATTGTGCAATAGTTTTAAATTCAGAGTAATCTTCCACTCCAACTGGTAAAATTTCATTTTTATCCCAATTAACTTTATATCCCGATAATTCTCCAAATTTCAACAAACACTCTTGCAATTGTTTTAATGACCGTCCCAGTTCCATCAAATATACCAACACATCACCCACAAATAAATTAATTTTATATTCTTCATTCTTAACCCTCATCTCTCTAATTTCTTCATTTTGTCTAATAGCCTGAGCTAATGGCTCAATAACCATGCAAATAAGGCTGGTGACAATGGGCAGCCCTGTCGAGTTAAACGAGTCAATTTAAATGGTGAAGAAATCTGTGCATTTGTCACCACCCTAGCAATTGGGTTTGTATATAAAGCCTTAACCCAACCAATAAAAAAGGACCAAATTTAAATTTCTCTAACACTTTAAATAAAAAATTCCACTCAATCCTATCAAAAGCTTTTTCTGCATCTAATGCAACCATCTAATGCAACCATCTTTCTCTAACTCAGCAAACTGATTTTCTAACTCTAAACTTTCTGTCATATATTGTTTCTTAACATTCGTAGAATAACTAATAATCTGCCCTCTCAAATAAGCTTTTAAAGTATCCCATATGCGTTGACCATATGATATTAATATTTCTAATAATCAAAATATATTGTCTGATGCATTTCTTTCTTAATAAAAACCTATTTGATCAATGTGTACCAATTTGGATAAATATTTAGTAAGTCTATTAGCTAATACTTTCGCTATAATTTTATAATCTACATTTAATAAATAAATAAGTCTATATGAAGACACTTTTAATGGATATCTATCTTTTGTT
Organism: Narcine bancroftii; assembly: GCF_036971445.1. Lineage (NCBI taxonomy): Eukaryota > Metazoa > Chordata > Chondrichthyes > Torpediniformes > Narcinidae > Narcine > Narcine bancroftii. The sequence goes on from NC_091470.1 coordinate 38,657,684, forward strand.
GGAATGACAGTTATTAAAGTACTTGAATATGATTCTGGTAACTTCTGATCCTCAGTAACTTGATTCAACACTTCTCCAAATTCATCAGAAAAATCATCATAAAAGAGTTTATAAAATTCCACAGGGAATCCATCATCCCCTGGGGACTTTCCATTAGGCATTTCCTGAAAAGCTTCCTTAATTTTAAATGGAGATTCCAATTCCTGACCATCATTTCCATCTAATTTAATTTAGATAAGTAAGAGTCAATAGAACCATTATCCTGCTTCCCCTCAGAAGTATATAATTTTAAATAAAATGAATAAAACTGGTCATTGATTTCCTGAGGTTTGTAAGTAACTTTTTAATTCTTCTTAACAGCATTAAATGTCTGAGATGTCTGTTCATCTTTAAATTGCCAAGCAAGTAACTAATGAGCTCTTTCCCCCAATTCATAATAACGTTGTTTAGATCGATTAATTAAGTGCTCAAACTGATAAGTTTGTAAAGTATTATAACGTAATTTCAACCTTGCTAATGCAACTTTTTAAAATCTTCTGTTACACCTTTCTGAAAATCTTTCTCTAACTCAACAAACTGATTTTCTAACTCTAAACTTTCTGTCATATATTGTTTCTTAACATTCATAGAATAACTAATAATCTGCCCTCTCAAATAAGCTTTTAAAGTATCCCATATTACAAAATGACTATCAAGAGAATTGTCATTTTCAGTCAAAAATAAAGGAATATGCTCTTTAACAAAAGTAACAAGCTCTGGTTTTTTCAATAACATTGCATTAAACCTCTATCTAACTGACGGACGTACTACCTCTGAACTTTCACAAGAAAAAAGTAATAATGAATGATCTGATATAACTCTACTTTTATATTCAGCTCATAGTACTCGACCTTGTAAATGTGCTGATACCAAAAATAAATCAATTTTAGAAAATGAATCATGTCTTGAAGAATAAAAAGAGAAATCTTTCTCTGTAGGATTAACTTTTCTCCAAATATCTGCCAAATTTAAATCTTTCATTTACACATTAATTTGTGCTGCCATCTTTGATTTCCTTATACTCTTTGGGTTTCTGTCCAATAAAGGGTCAAGAACACAATTAAAATCACCACCAACTAAAACATTTTCATTAGTTTGAGTTAACAATAAAAAAGCTTCTGAAATAAACTGCTCATCATCTATATTAGGGGCATAAAGATTCAGCAAAAATTTTACAGTTCACTCTTAATACACTGCCAGCATACCCCTCTGAAGATTCCAATTCAAATGGTAAATTTTTATGAATCAAATTCTCTACTCCTCTTGCCTTAGAATTAAAAGAAGAAAAAAACATGACCAACCCAATCTCTTTTCAATTTCAAATGTTCTTTTTCAGTCAAATGTGTTTCTTGTAAAAAAGCAATATCAATTTTCATTTTTTTATATAAGCCAATATTCTCTTTCTCTTAATTGGATTAATTAATCCCTGAACATTAAAAGTTGCAAAATTCAAATTAGACATCCTTTTTAACTACTAATATATTTACACTCTATAAAATAATGCTCCCCTCTATAATTCTTCAAAACCCCCCCTCAAAAACAAAAAAAAAACAGAAAAAACACCACAAAAAGGTAGTAATGCCCTAAAAATCTGGGTGTGGTAAACCCATTAGCGGCAGATGACTATCAAAGTTTTCAGTGTCATCCACCCCCCCCAGCCAGATACATATATATTATTTAATTAAACACAATAAAATATAGTCCATATATTCAGCCCAATGATTCCATGCCCAACGACTGCTCTGAATCTTCAACATCAAGAAGACTTTGTGTCAACTCTTCTTTCTTTCCATTCTTTCCATACTTTCCATTCTTTCCATACCCATGTCCATTTCCATTTCCATTTACCCTCCTCTTAGGAGGCAACAGAAGAGAACGCCCATTTGTTTGCAGTTCCGGCAAAGAATTAGCAAGAACCAAAGCATCATGATCATTCTCAAAAAATTGAGATTGGAAGTTTCCATAAAAAAACCTTCAAAATTGCAGGATAGAGGCAGGATTGGTGCCGAGGTCAAACTCGAACGAGCTGGAGTCCTCTGAGCCTTGGAGTCTCCCAACGATGATTCCGTGGATTCAGCTATGCAGGTGGGCCTCAATTCTTCCGAACTTTTGTATGGTAATTTTTTTCTGAAGTTGAGGTTTAAATTTTTTTACATTTGATTCCATCATAAATCACTGTTATTTAAACAACTATAAGTATTATTTTTAACCACTTATATGCTTTTAAAAAACTGGGTATTTAGTAATCCAGCTGGGGAAAGGTGGAGTACACGTCTTTCTTCTATGCCATCTTGCCACGGCCCCCCTGGATACGTCAAGTTGATAGAAAACACTGTATTTATATCTTTTCCACTCAACACATAATCTCTGATAAATTTTCTTTTGCTGAAAGTAAGCCTATTAAAGTAATCTTTGAGGAAAGTTAATTCCTACATTTTGATGTAATTTGGCTTAATTCACTTTGCTGATTTTCATCTTGTTTTGCAAACCAGACTTAGCTGTTAGTGGCATTGATTTCTCCACATAAACAACAAAGGCTGCTCTGTCATTTGCCATCAGTTACAATTCAATTAGGGCACCTTATGCATATAAATTAGTCATGATGATGGATTGCTTAAGGTGGTATGTGGGTGGAAAGAAAAAGGTTGAAAACTGCTGTTTAAATCGTACCTAATTGACTCGTTATGTGCACGGTTTCATAACTCCAAAGGAAATGGGCCAATGACAATTTTTCTCAAGCAAAATATTTCAGTAACAACTGGGTCTAGAGCAGTGATTCTCAACCTTTCCTTCCCACTCACATCCCACCTTAAGCAATCCCTTACTAATGACAGAGCACTTATGGCATAGGGATTGCTTAAGGTGGAATGTGAGTGAAAGGAAAAAGGTTGAGAACCATTGATTTCAATGTGCAATGATGAAAATCTTTTTACAACAATGGTAGGAAATATTGGAGCAACACACAAATGGCAGGAAGTACTCAGCAGGCCAAGCAGCAGCCATGGAAAGCAATAGACGTCAACATTTCAGGCCAAAAGCCCTTCATCAGGAATAGCAAGAACCAGGTGGATGCTCCGTTTACCTCTGATGGGAAACACCAGGTATGAACACCAACATCTCCACCAAAATGAAGTGATTTAGACTACAGCCCATGTCAAGAAAAGAAGCTGCTACAAATTGCGCATGCCACAAATAACTTACTGGTGCCTTAATTTAATAGAAATGTGTAAGGTTATAATGAGATCTGCCTGTAAGCTGAGTAAATGGGCTGTAGGTTTGGCAACTGGAATTTGAGAAACACACACAAACTAGAAACACAACACGCTGAGATCATGAGGTCAGGAATCTGACAATGATGACTTGCACAGCATCTGTCAGCTTCTGGTTCAATGGTCAGGCTCAGAATCAGAATTTATTGTCATGAACATGTCACAAAATTTGTTGCTTTGTGGCAGCATCACAGTACAAACATTTATATAAACCACATTACCAAATAAATAGTGCAAAAGAAAGAAAGAGTATCATCCAGAGTGTTTGCACCTTTGTACCAGACAGTGATGCAACCTGCCAGAATGCTCTCCACGGTACACCTGAAGAAGTTTTTAAGAGTCTCTTCAAATACCTCACAAAGTATAGCCACTGATGAGCCTTCGTCGTGATTGCAGGGAAAATGGGAGATCATTGGTGTAGAGTGCATCAAAAGAACCAAAGACTTGTTGATCCAAACCAAGGCTTTTATTAACTAAAAGACTGGAGCATTTCACAAGTAGGTCCACCAGTCCAGAATGACCTGGTCTGGCTAGGAGCAATGCTTTAAGACCTGCCAGTAGGTCTGGATACACTCTCAGCCAATCACAGTCATCCTACACTACAATCTGTACATATACACATTGGTGATAGAATCTGTACTATCACAATTGGTTTGCCTCTCATCTCTATGGCAATTTTTTATGCAGCCATGGTTCAAGGCCTGATGTCTTTCCCACTAATCAATGCGACAATATCTTGGCTGCTGTCGGAGCTACGTAGATCCTGCTTTAGCATGTGATTCCATGTGTTAAAAATAGAAACACAATGCTGGAGAAACTCAGCAGGTCACACAGTATACTTTATATAGCAAAGATAAAGATACATAACCAATGTTTCGGGCTTGAGCCCTTTATTAAGGTATGAACAAAATGTTGGGCGGGTAGTGGTAGGGAAAGGAACACAGGCAGGAGGTAATACAGGGAGAGAGGGCATACTAGCAAGCGGGGAGGGAGGATAGGCTCTGTTTGACCTGCTGAGTTTCTCCAGCATTGTGTTTTTACTTCAGTCATGATGTATGTAGACTTCTGTGCTTCACTCAATTCCATGTGTTAGGCCCATAGAGTTGCATTAAACCCGTTATAGGCTAATTTTATAAATTTTAGCTGGAACTACCTGGACATTGTCCCTGTATGTTACATGTTTAGCACACCAGGGCTATGGATATCATTGGGTCATTTATTGTCCATTTCTAATTGCTCTTGAGAAGGTGAGCTACCTTCTACAACCTCTTCAATTTTTGTAGTAAGTGCCCATGAGTTCCAGGATTTTGAACAAACAATTATAAAAAGAAAGACAGCCTATACTCATCAGAATAAAATATGACTCAGACAGGGGTCTAGGAGATGCTGGTACTGCTCCTCCCTTGCTTCTGCTGCCCTGGTCTTTCTGATAGTAGAAACTGTGGAAGATGCTGGGGTGCCTGTAATCCGACACAATTCACAGTGTGCTGGTGGTGAATGGGGTTAAGATTTGGATTGAAAAATTAGGTACCACTAAAAGGGCTGTTTGTACTGAATGTTGTGAGCAAATGGAAAGTATGTCATTATCCTCTTGACTTGTGTCTTCTAATTGGTGAAAAGACTTTGAGGTGTCAATAGGTGACTCAGTCTCCATGGGATACCCTGCTTTTGATGTGCTCTTGTAGCTGATTTAGTTAAGCATTTGGTCAATAATAATTTCAAATAGGAGAAAGATTTAAATATACAAAATCACGAGGAGATTTTGTCAAAAAATGTGTTATGAATACAGTAAATGTTATATCAAATGGTTCAATATAATTTTCTTCCTCATTTATATTATACGGCATATAAGTTAAATGGACTTAATTCCAGTTACTCAAATAAGTGTTTTCGATGTATGTAAGAAATAGGGGACTTTTTAAAATTCAGTATGGTCTTGTGAAAAAGTGGGAAAGTTTGGAATGAAATGAGTTTATTATTAGGACAAATTATGAGGATAAAGATACAAAAGAATCCAAGAATATTTATCTTGGGGATATTTATGAAAAGGATACAAAATTGAAATTGGATAAATATCAAGAAAAAATTTAAAGTATTGCAATAGGAATTAGATGGTAATAATGAGATGCAAAATTGTGTATCTTTGGAAAAAATTATGTATAGTTTAAGGAATGGAGTTGAAAAATTTTATAGTATTTGGAAACCATATATGGATTTTATGGATAATTTTCCATCCACCTCTTCTACCTTATCCACTCCTCTTAATCAGAAATTTTAATAATAATTAAAGATTGTATATAGTATTGTTGTATATGAAATGGTAGGTGTTTTCTTATTTCCTTTCTTTTTCTTAATTTTGGGTGGAAAGGGGGGGGGCGGGTTGTGCAGAAAAAATATAAAAGTAGTTTTTTTGTATCATTGGATATGGATATTGAATTATGTTTTCATTGATTTTTTTCCAGAATGATACAAATAATTAAATTTTAAAAAAAAATCTCAAAAATAAATAAATAATCCCAAATGGTTGTAAATGGGGAAAAAAAATAATTGTCAAATGTCAAGGAGATACCTCCTGTGACTTTCACTTATGTGCTCTGAGAATGTTATCCGTTTCTCATCAGCTCATTTTTGATTTTGCCCAGGTGTTGCAGAGTGTTTTATTTCTGAAGAACCAATTGAACATTGTGGTATCATCAACAAACATTCTCCCTTCTGACCTTATGTTAGAAAGAAGATCATTAATGTAGCAGTTGAGGGTAGTGGTGTTGAGGACCTTATCCTGAGGAACTCCTTCCCAGAGAAACATCCTGGAACTGAGGTGATTGACCAGCATGTCAGAGAAGGTAAGACGTTGACTTCATATCCTAACTGCACAGAGAATCTCAGCATTTAATAGAATTTGTAAAATACCAATGAATTTAAGCTTTCATTGTAAGTAATTGCAATAACGAAGGAAATCAGTTCTAAACATTCAATTATACCTGCTGATTGGATAACCAAAATCCACCTCTAAACTTCAATTATATTTCCAAGAGGATAATGTTGAGATAACATTAGTGCTGTGATAATTTCAAAGGTTCAAAATTAATTGAATGATGGCATTAATTTCCTGAAACTCACTGAAGAAAAAGATGCAAAATTTTGCTGAATTTTATTACCTTGAAATTCCAATTATAGCAACAGTCTAAATACAGAATTAGATCTCCAGAGAAACAGAGAGTTGGATATGTTGGAATCTTATGCAAACAATGAGCTCCAGTAGGAAGTTAACGGGTCAGACAGGGTCCATGGGTAGAAATGGCCTGTCATCATTTTCAGTCGATAGCCTTTATCTATACTAAGATAAAGAGTTATGCAATCTAAAGAGTCCTTTATGTAATGGCACAGGTGTCAGTGAGGTCTGAGGTGTTTGTAGTCTATTCCTTGGACACGGGACAGGTGTCAGTGTGGTCTGAGGTGGTTGTAGTCAGTTCCCTGGTCACGGGACAGGTGTCAGTGAGGTCTGAAGTGGTTGTAGTCTGTTCCCTGGTCACTGCTCAGCTGTCAATGAGGTCTGAGGTGGTTGTAGTCTGTTCCCCGGTCACTGCTCAGCTGCCAATGAGGTCTGAGGTGGTTGTAGTCTGTTCCCCGGTCACTTCTCAGCTGTCAGTGTGGTCTGAGGTCGTTGTAGTCTGTTCCCCAGTAAGAGGACAGCTGACAGGCTCAATGAAAAATATATTTTAAACTCAAATCATTTATGTGTTGGAAATCTACTCTTTCCTCTGTGGATTGCAATTTTATACCTGCATATCATTAAAAAATTGCTTCCAGATCTTACTGAGATATGCAATGTGAAACTTGAATAGCCACATGATATATCAAACCATCATGGAATTTAACTATCAATCCTAATGTAGTTACCTGGTTAGGCGCCCTTAAAATCTCAAGAGGAGAGGTCCATAAGTGGGAATTACTTTTTGTTAAAGTATAGGCGTACATACTTGAAGGAAGTAAATGGTTAATCTTTATTGTTATTGCGGATTGAATCAAACTGAAAATAAATCTCACTCTTGTGCACACCTTGGCTTTCAGAAATTTGGATTCCAGTTTGTACGTTAAATATGAAATGTTGAAACAAAAGTACTTTTGTACCATTACCTACTCTTGTCCAGAGAAAGATGCAAATAACACAAGTTATTTAAGGCAAGATGCAGGAAGATGATAATGTGAAGTCTTCTAAGGCAGGAAGTTGATGGTCATTAAGCTTGGTTTTATGTCATCTCACTGAAGGGTTGCCTAGGCTGTCACTGGGGCAGAACTGCAAGAGCACCCTGCTGTCACTGGGGCAGTGCCGCAGGAACACCCCCCCCGTCACTGGGGCAGTACTGCAGGAACAAGTGCCATCACTGGGGCAGTAGTGCTGGAACATTCTGCTGTCACTGGGGCAGTACTGCTGGAACACCCCCCCCGTCACTGGGGCAGTACTGCAGGAACAAGTGCCATCACTGGGGCAGTAGTGCTGGAACATTCTGCTGTCACTGGGGCAGTACTGCTGGAACACCCCGTCACTGGGGCAGTACCGCAGGAACACCCCTTGTCACTGGGGAAGTACTGCAGGAACACCCCCCCGTCACTGGGGCAGTACTGCAGGAACAAGTGCCATCACTGGGGCAGTAGTGCTGGAACATTCTGCTGTCACTGGGGCAGTACTGCTGGAACACCCCGTCACTGGGGCAGTACCGCAGGAACACCCCCCGTCACTGGGGCAGTACTGCAGGAACAAGTGCCATCACTGAGACAGTACTGCAGGAACACCCCGTCACTGGGGCAGTACTGCAGGAACAAGTGCCATCACTGGGGCAGTACTGCTGGAACATTCTGCTGTCACTGGGGAAGTACTGCAGGAACACCCCGTCACTGGGGCAGTACCGCAGGAATAAGTGCCATCACTGGGGCAGTACCGCAGGAACACCCCTGTCACTGGGGAAGTACCGCAGGAACTCAGCAGGGCAGCACAAAGAAAATGCCTGGTGCCATAATAGGGCAGCATTGAGGAAACATCTAGGCTTGACAAGGGAGCAGTGATGAGATTAACACTAAGGGAGCTCTGGGCTGGAAATAGTTTAATCTGATGTACATGGTACCTATCAATCTGAAACATGTATAACTCAACTTTTATTATACTTGGTAAAAGTCAGACATGATGTTTTATTGTATCTGAAAATACATGCAATAAACTTTTAGCCAATAATATTAATTCTTAAAGTTGGTTTTGTGCATTTTATTATGAAGGTATGGACTAATTTCAAACAATTATTTCTGCTTTTTAAACAACCAAAATAGCTGGAGGGTGGTAAATTTGTGGAATTTGTTGCCAAAAATTGTTGTAGAGACCACGCTATTGGGCATATTTAAGGGAGATGTTGATATGCTCTTCATTACCAAGGTGATGGGGAGAAGGCCAGGCAGAGGGGCAGAGTGGGAAAATAGATCAGTTCATGATTGAAAGGCAGGGCAAACTCGATGGGCTGAGTTGCCTTTTTCTGCTCTTATGTCATGGTCTACGGTCTTAACATCTATCACCCATTCTCAACATAATTAATTAGACCTGAACAATATCATGGATCACAGAGATGGAACAGCTCCAACACCCCACCATTTACATTCATGCCACTGCGTTCTCTCGCATCACCATCAACTCTGCTAAAGTTTCCTAATATCCATCTGCACAAGCGCAATTTACAGTGACCAATTAACTTACTGGGCAACATATACTAGGCACGTGGAAGGAAGCCACAGCACCCAGGAGAAAGCTATATGGTCACAGAGAGAATATACAATTTTTTTTCCAAAAAGAATTTTTTTCACAATTATGTACAATACAATACCAAAAGCTATTCCACACTTTACATTCATAATTTCAATCCTGTTCAGTAAGGTATTTACAAACTTTTGCGTAGTGTCAGTTATCTCGTATCGAGGAATTTATTTACAACACAGGAGAAGCTGTTCAGAAACTTTTTACATTTTGTCAGTCATCTCATCGATGTACCTTTCATGTTTAAAGTTGTCTTAATGCTCAATCACCATCCCTGTGGAGCCTTGTTTTTTTCTGGCCCTCTTTGTTGTTTTAAGGAGCTTCCTCTCAGTGTCAGCCCCTCAGATCTCAGTAATGGGGGGGGTGCTCTAAACTGTACACCTTCCCCACATTGTCCTCGCATTGCCTGCACCAATCCCCAGCATGTAGTCCTGCAGCCTGGAATGTGCCAGGTGCCAGCATTCCTGGACCAACATCTCCATGTGCTGATAAACCACCAGGTTTCAGGCTGACCAAAGGGCATCCTTTATCGAGTTGATGGTTTTCCAGAAGTTCTGGACGTCGGAATCAGAGTGGGTCCCCAGGAACAGTCCATAACTTAGGGAGTCCTCTGTCACGCTGTCGCTAGGGATGAACCGTGACAGAACGCCCTGCATCCCTCTCCACACCCTCCTTGTGAATCTGCATTCAACAGAGGTAGACAACGGTCTCCACCCCACCGCAGCATTGCGCATTGAGGGTGATGTTCTGGTCATACTGGAAGGATCTCACTGCTAGGGGCCCTCTCACCACCAGCCAGGCCAAGTCCTGGTGCTTGTTAGTGAACCCTGGTGATGAGGTGTTCTACCGGATGACCTAGACAGTCTGGTCCAAGAACCATCCCACTGGATCCGTCAAGTCCTCCTTTCTCAGTTTCTGTAGGACATTCCATGCTGACCTAATGGCCCTGTGGTCAAAGGTGTTGTCCTGGAAGAAATTTCCCCACAAAGGATAGGTAGTGCGGGAAAATCCAGCTAACTGGGACATTGCACAGCAGCAGGGCCAGACCTATCATTTGCAACACCTCAGCCTTAGTGCCTTTGTACCTTGTTCCATGCACAGCTTGATGCAGCCACACACAAAGGTGGTCATCAGGATGAGCGCCTTGCTGGGTATTCCCTTGCCCCTGTTTTCTGGTGACTAGTACATGGCAGTCGTTCTCACCCTGTCCATTTTGGAGTCCCAAATGAATCAGAACACTGCTCTGGTGACTGTCTGTGTGTAGGTGTGGGGGATAGGCCACACCTGCCCCATACAGCAACACTGAGAGCACCTCACACCTGATGACCAAGTTATTTCTTGTAATCGAGAAGGGGCGCCTCACCCACAGTACCAATTTTTGGTGGACGTTAGCTATCCACTCTGTCCAATTCTTATTGCACGTCTCAGCCTCTCCAAACCAGATCCTCATTATCTTCAGGTAGTCCATTGTGACTGTGAAGGGGATGGTGGACCGTTCAGGCCAGTTACTGAACAGCATTGGCTGTCTCTTCTTTTGGTTGATCTCGGCACCCGATGCAGACTCAAATTGCCCATTATGCTGGTCATCTTCAGACTGATTGTGTGTCTGAACAGAAGACTGCAACCTTGTTCATGTACAGGGAGGCCTTGACCTGGGTGCCTTCGCTGCCTGGCAATGTCACTCCTCTTATGCCCTCATCCTTCCTGATGGCCTCGGCAAAGGGATCTACACAAATAAGACTGGAGACAGAGGGAAGCCTTGCCTAACTCCAGATTTAATGGGGAAGCTATCTGTCTCCCACCCATTGATTTGGACTGCACTACAAATGTCTGTGTAGAGCAGCTGGATACAGTTTTGAATTCCCTCCACAAAGCCCATTTTGGAGAGTACATCCATCATGTATGTGGGCAAAATCTGGTCAAAAGCCTTCTCATGGTCTAAGCTGATCAGGCAGGCGTCCACCACCATCCCCCCTGTCCTGTACTTAAGCGATAGTGTTCCTGAGCAGCACAAGGCTATCAGAGGTCTTCCTGCCCAGAACCATGCAGGTCTGGTCAGAAGGGATCACCTGTCCCTGAGCAGACTTTACTCGATTGGAGATGGCCTTTAACAGGACCTTGTAGTCTATGTTTAGCAGTGAAATAGGTCTTCAGTTCTTGATGTTCTCCTCCTCCCCTTTTGTAGATGAGGGTGATGGTGCCCTTCTTTCTGGAGTCTGAAATGCTTCCTGCCAGGAACATAGCATTGTATACTTCCAGCAGGTCTGGGCCCACCCATTCCCACAGAGCCATGTACAACTCAGCCGGTAAACCGTCACTTCTGGGAGTCTTACCTGACTCAAAGGAACTGATGGAGTCTGTCAGCTACTCCAGAGTCATTGACTGATCTAGATGTTCCCTTGTGCTGTCCTCCAAAATCTCCATGATGCAGGACAGGAAGTCTTGGGAAGTCGTTCTGCCTGTAGCCTTTGAGTTGTACAGGCCGGCATAGAAGGATCTGCTGATCATTTGGATGCCTGTCTGTGAGGATGTGACCAAGCCATCCTCTTCCTTAAGGCCATGGATCACAGAGCTCTGTATACCTTTTGGAAGAAGAAAAGTGAGCACTTCTCATCCTGCTCCACTGTGCGGACTCTGGATCTAAAGATGATCTTTGAGGACTCTGAAGTGAATAGCAAGGTTTGCTGGATCTTCATCTCTCGGATTTCCTCCCTCACATCCGCTACTCTTGAATGCAGAAGGAGGAGTTTTTGGAGGTCAGTCTGGAGTTGGGTTCACTGTCTCTGTTTTTCCCTCTGAACACCTTAAAGGAAGAAGAACCCCTTGATGTTCTCCTTGGTCACTTCCCACCAGGTCACTGGGGAATCAAAGAAGGGTCTCATGGTTTTCCAACCGACATATACAAATTCCACATGGATAGCAACCTAGGTCAGGATCGAAACCAGATCGGTGGAGCTGTGAGGCAGCAGGATGACTGAACCTCCCATCAGCATTGTGTAACTTCAAATGTTGGGCTATAAAATATACACATCGCGAAGAACTAAGTAGCATACAAAGTTCCACCTCAATGAGTGAAGATAATGTTAATTTACCGTTGCTCAGATGCAGCACATGGTATTACCATTCAGTTATTCAAATGTTTTCTTCAGTCCAGAGAATTGTTCCAATCTGTGCAATAAGGTGTTGCATTCCAAATGAAGACAGTAACATTGAACTGACACAAGGCAGTTCTTGCAACAATGATTTCTGGGTCTGTTCTTTCATTCACAAAGTGAATATATTTGGCCTATTATTTACCTTCATATAATTCTGATTCTAAGAAACTGATTTTGGACATAAAGCTTTTGGTGCTGAGGCCATTTCAGTGTGAAGGTGTCTAGCAAGGCTTCAAAATTAGTGCTATCTTCCATCCTGTGTACAAATACATCAATGACCTTCTCCTCATTAGAACATGACAAGGAACTGTCTGAAATGCCATGTAATTGCTATACATTCACTTTCCCCAAGAACTATCCAATCAATTTCCCATGATTTTTATTAGTATAACCAGTCAAGAATCATTCTCCATCTGTGATATTTCTGAACCCAACATGTTTTCCATATTGGCATGAACAAAGATGTGATTGCTTATTCTAATCTCCTTTTGAATCATTGTGTGAATCATGGGCCATGTTGCACTGGGTGTCTGTTGCTGGGCATTCCAGGGGCGACATGATCTTACTGGTCCAGTGCCAGATTGAGACCTTTGGCAGGTAAATAAATTATGTCTCTACATTCTTGGCTGTCCTGCCCTGCATTGAACCAATCACCTTCCTCTTTGTCATGTATAACCTCCAGCCTAACTCCCTGGTCTCCTGATCTACAAGCACCAACCCTAAAGCCTTCCCTCCCCCCCCGCCCCACCCCCTGAACTCTTCTATTGAATATCGATCCACCTGCCCTCATCACCACCAAACGACATGCTCCTGATCTCACTCTAATGCCAGAGTCTTGTCATGAATGTAGGACATTGGATAGGATTGACTGTATGAATGTTCAGTGACTTGTCTCTTGAATTTGAGACTCGAGGCCAAAATGGCCATTGGGGTCTTTTCTGCTGCTTCCTTTTGCAGCTATGAAGATGTACAAGAGCCCCAGAAATGCGCAACATTAACAGGTCACAACCTGTTAAATATCGCCATGGGTTAGGGTTCACAGTATAAACTGCCCTGTAACTGGAGCTAAAATGTTGTTACTTATTTTGGACAATATTAATACAGTCACTTCTGTTTCCTGAGAAACCAGAAACCCAACTTTTGGTTCCATTTTGCAGCTTCTGCTCCCAAAAGGAAGTCTAACTTTCATTCTTCATTATGCTTGATTGTTGATTGCTTAAAATATATGCATTCTGTCAAACAGTTTACACAGTAGTATTTGGAAAAAGTAAAGACTATTTAAGAGCTGGCTTTATGCTGTGGCATACCCTTTCCCTTCATGTTCCAGCATTAATAATTCAACAGCTCAGTAACTAGCAATTTAGCACTCAGGAGTATTGATGTTCCATTTTGTATGCAGAAAGTTCCTTTAGAGGAATAATTAGACGTGCCTCAGTGTAAACCTTGTTCACTGCACAAGTTAGCATGGACAAAGACCCTGTCATACACACAATGCATTAACATAGTATTTCACAATTTTCGCATCAACCACATGCGCTTCTGTTTTCACATCTGTTTCAGATTCCTGTGTTAGTTTGAGGATTTAATGAAATAAATAAGATACAAGCGATGGGTTACATGATTCATAAAATGAAATTGTGTCATGCATGGACATTCTATGAACCATCTGGTCTGAGAACTGGTTAAATGAAAATTTCTCCAGGTGTGAACCAAAAATGATGAAGAGCAACTTGCTTGACAGCGTGTAAAAAAAAATGTGTAGTTGTATCCTTCCGTTAGAACAAACCAGTAATTTTTCTGTGCTGATGTACAGTACTCTTGAGTTGTGTTGAGAAAACAAACAGTATAAACATTAAAAAGAAAATCATACAGATTTGCTCCAGAAACTAATTATAACAGCAGAACCATTTCTAAGCATAATATTTTATTAATTCTGTGCAGAAGGAAAGAACGTACTTTTTTTTCCCATTTAGTTTAATACTAGATATAGCATCAGCAGACTCCACAACCAGATTAACATTCGTTCAGTTCAAGTTTAGTGTCACATCTGCCAAGATGCAGAGATAGAGTTGTTTTGTAAGCAGTCCAGCTGGCTAACTCATACGTTGCACAGCATTTAAGTCACATCACAAAAGTGCAGAGTGACAGGGAGGTCAGTGGCTACAGAGCAAAGGCAACAGAGGCTTTCTATCGTGAGGTTCATTCAGGAGTCTGATAATGGCAGAAAAGAAACAGCCCTTGAATCAGGTGGTACGTGATCTCACACTCATGAATCTTCTTTCTGAAGAGATGAGAGTGAAGAGAATGTGGCTGGTGTGGGAGGAGTGTTTTAATATGTTGGCTGATTTTCCAAGACAGCAGGAGGTATCTAGATGGAGTCAAAGGAGTCAAAGTATGTATGATGGCCTGAGTCACATTCACAGCCTTCAGCTTCTTGAAGACTTGGGTGAAACAGTTCCTGTACCCTACAGTGATGCACCCTGATAGGATGCTTTCATTGGTGCACCTGTAGATGTTGTTTAGAGATGTGGATGATATGCCAAATTTCTTCACGCTTATGAGGAGGTAGAGGCACTGGTGCACTTTCTTGGCTATGGGATCAATGTGGATGGACCAGGCCAAGGCACTGGAGATGTTTACTCCTAGGAACTTAAAGCTGTCTCCTCTCTCCAGCTCATCACCATTGATGCAGACTGGGGAGTGAGCTTTGCTCCTGCTCCAGAAGTGTATAACCAACTCCTTGGTCTTGCTGCTATTGATGGGATTTCAAAGAACATTCCGAAGGTAGCCAGAAGGATCCGGACCAAGCCAGTTGTTCCTCTCTCTGCAAGCAACACAAGACAACTTCGAATTTTGTGCTCTCTCTCTCTCTCTCTCTCTCTCTCTCTCTCTCTCTCTCTCTCTCTCTCTCTCTCTCTCTCTCTCTCTCTCTCTCTCTCTCTCTCAAAGATCTTTTGGCTTCAGTTTACCAAACAAACGAATTTTGTTTATGATCTTTGCTTCGGTTGAGATCGAAGTTTTGTGGTCTTGTGTGTTTTGTGTTTGTTTTGTGCCTAAGTTTTTCTGTGGGCTGGTTGGAAGTGTAGCTTAGACTTTAATTACATATGTTATATTTAGGCTTGGGAATTTATTAGTTTTACACTGTTATAGAAATTTGCATAGTAGCCAGTGGGCATTGTTATAAAAGGGGGGATTTTGAATTAAAGTTTGAAGGTGAATTTTTGTTAATAAAGTAATTGTTCATCTTTACCCCTGTGTGATCTGCCTTCTTTGTGGTTGCTGGTTTGATCTTGTAACATAATTTGGGGGGAATCATCCAGGATCAAACCAATTTGGAAGCTTTAGGGGCGATTGACTTGTGCTTAGTTATCAGTCGTCTGAATTTGACTCAACCTCCAGCTTGAAACTAAAAATAAACGGTGAGTGTATAAATCACCAGAAGAAAAACCAGCAACTATGAATATTGATCAGTTCATCGCGAACCCTTCAGTGGTTAATTTAAAAATGGCTAAAAAGTCAGAACTGATGGTTATAGTTGGCAAGTTAAAACTTCTTACAGTAAGAAATGGGATGAAAAAAAAGGAAATTGCCCGAAAGATTGTTAAGCACTATGTAGGAAAGGAAGAAGCTTCATTAGAACAGTTTCCAAAGGAAAAAACTTCAGAGGAAGTAAAGTTGGCTTTGAGAAAACTCGACTTAGAGGAAAAAAAGAGAGGCAGAAAGGAAAGCCGAATGGGAAGCAGTAAGACAGGCAGAAGGGGAAGAGAGAGAGGAAAATAGAGAGGCAGAAAGGAAAGCTGAATGGGAAGCAGTAAGACAGGCAGAAATGGAGGAAATGGCAGCCACAAGGGAGGAGAGAGAGAAAGAATGGAAACATGAGCTAGAACTAGCTAAATTGAGGCAGACCTTAACCCAAGGAGAGGGAAAAGCCCAAAATCCACTTGCTGGTCAGGAGGAGAGTGTTTCTGGTCAGTAGAGAAGTGAGGTTGGTTCCTCCATTTGAGGAAGCTGAAATAGACCAGTATTTTCAGCATTTTGAGAAAGTAGCTGTAAATTTAAAATGGCCACCAGACCAGTGGTCACTCCTGCTACAAAGTGTTCTTAAAGGGAAAGCCCAACAGGCGTATTCGTGTCTCACAGTACAACAAGCAGTTGATTATGAATTTGTAAAGCAGGCTATACTCCGATCTTATGAACTAGTCCCAGAGGCTTATAGACAAAAGTTCAGGAGTTTAAAAAAGGCAGCAACCCAATCTTACCTGGATTTTGCTTAGAGGAAGGTTGTGTTTTGATCGGTGGTGTGCCGCAATGAAAGTAGAAAATCACTTTGATTTATTGAGGGAAATCATTCTGATTGAGGAGATTAAAAATTGTGTTCTTGATGATACTCAAGTGTACTTGGCAGAGAAAAATATAAAAACTTGGCAAGAATTGGCTAAATTTGCAGAGAAATATGCTTTAACTCACAAGCCTATGTGGACATCAGGGAAAACCTTTCAAAGGAATACTACTGATAATCCAAGTAGAGTAGAAAGAAAATCTAGAAGTAAGGTTAAAGGAAGAGAGGAAGAGAAATTGGTGAAGGAAAAATTTTTGAGTGTTATTTGCCACTATTTTTTGTTAATAAAGTAATTGTTCATCTTTACCCCTGTATGATATGCCTTCTTTGTGGTTGCTGGTTTGATCTTGTAACACTATTGAGGAAGAGGCACCAATTGTACACAGAAATTACCCAATTACCAAATAATTTATGTTTTTAAACTTTTTTTTATATTTAGAAATACAGCATGGTAACAGACCGTCTCAGCCCATGAGTCCGTGTCACCCCATTTTTCATGCAATTAACTAATAACCCTGGAAAAATCCACGCTGAAGCAGGGAGAATGTACAAATTTCTTACAGACAGCACGGGATTCGAACCCTGGTCCCGATCGCTGGCACTGAAAAGATGTTGCGCTAAATGCTATGCAATAGATGCAATAATTACAATAAATTACAATACATTTTATTTTTTACAATAATCTCACAAATGGGAATAGAAGTTAGCTAAATAGTTATTTGAACTTGGTCTGCTATAAAATACAAACATGGTTGATTTGGTTATTTTCCTACCAAAATCTAGTGATCTCAGCCCACACTTGGCTTCTCCAGGGCAAAGATTTGAAAACCATACTGAATGCAGAGACCTCCACTTCTCAGCCTTAAATGGTTAAGTGGTATGCTGAGATATTGCACTTAATTCCCATTGAGGGAAATATTAAGCCCACTCAGAGTTATACATGTTTTAATGGGATTTCTTCTTTTTCTTCCAAACTCCAGTCTTTACAACCTCATGCTGTAGTGTGGCTCATCATTTCTGGAAATCTATGTTGTGACTTTTCACTGTGCACTCTCCAAGTTAAATGTATTCCTTAAATAAGTAGATCAAAAGTAGATCAGTGACCAGCTACATTAGTAAGTGTACTGATGACATCACTGTGCCCAAGACATCATTACTCACTCTAATCAGAAGTCATGGAGGTACACATACTGCTCAGGGACCAAGAGACTGGCTTCAGAGTGGACGACAAGGTAGTCCTAGCTATTGCAAGACCAAGCAGTCTAAGGCCATCAGGGAAGCAAAGTGTGCACATGCCCAGTGCATTAATAGTCACTTCCTGGACAGCAAGGACACATAACACATGTGCAATGGCATACAAGATATCAGCAACCACAAGACTACACCATTTGCCTGTGCTGGAGAAACATTCCTCCCAGATGCACTGAGCAGCTTCTACTTTGAGGCGAGAAATGACATGGCAGCAAAGAAGACCACCTCTCCTCCAAATGATCAGTGCTGTGTCTTGCAGTGGGATATATGAATAGAGAGTTAGTCAAGGTTAACCCAAGGATAGCAGATGGACTGGACAACTTTCCTGGCAGAATGCTCTGGGGATGTGCGGCTCCCTAAGAAGCACCACGGCCCAAAAGTCCTTCAAAGTCTAACCATTGTCTCCGTGTCGAAGTCGGCTGTGTCCTGCTACAAGACCCTCTAGAGCACACATGTCAAACTCTGGCCCCCGCGATATAATTATATTTGGCCCGCAAGATCATATCAAAAACGTATTAGAGGTGGCCCGCTGGCCGCCGCGCCAGTATAGCGCATGCACAGTAACCGCTGTGTCCCAGGGTGAGAGAGAGAGAGAAAAATCCTGGTCCTTGAAAAGTAGTGGTGGATGGGTTTATAAACACGCTGTTGTGTCCCCCCGCCCACCACCCCCCCCACCGCAGCGCGGCCTGGCCAGTGTCAGGGGAAGCCAAGGCCGCTTCCCAGCGCCCGGAACCCCAGTGGCACAGTGTTTCTTGGAGCTGCAGATGGAGTTGGGACGCCGGAGGGAAGATTGGGGCTCCCCGCCGGGCGATGGGGGCGCCGGCCACCGGCCGCCCTGCGCCTTCCCACCGGACCAGCGGCGGGTGCCCGGAGTACACGTGGAGAGCGAGGCTGGTAGGGCAGGTAGGGTGGAACCCCCCACCAATCTTGGGAGTGGCGTGGGCTGGATCGGGATTGGCCGCGCTCACCTGCTCCTCCACCGCTGACCGGGATCCCAGCGCGGTCCTGAGCGCGGAGACTGCCCTGGAAAGGTCCTGGGACACCGGCACGGAAAGAAAAGGGGGTCCGGGAGAAACTCAGCAGGTCAAGGGGGGTCCGGGAGAAACTCAGCAGGTCAAGGGGGGTCCGGCAGAAACTCAGGGGGGGCCTGACCTCGCCAGGACCGTTGCCCACTCCCCCTCCCTGCCGCAGGCCGACCCGCACCTCACGGTGACGGGGCCGCTGATCCGCCGAGATGCCGCCCTGCAGCGAGAGCCGATGCCCCCACACTGTCGTTGTCCAACCCGATCGTCTGCAAACCCCGCCCTCCCGCACACAGGCCTGAGTAAGGATTATGAACTTTAATCTCAGGATAAAACGATCTTCCAATAGTTTCATGTCACGGTGATAAATATATTCCTGGTTAAAAATGGTCCTGCACCTGGATACAAGCTCATTAGGCATAAAACTTGAAAAGTGTGTAAATCAAAGGATATCTGTACCAATGGAAAAAGGGCATGGCAAATAACCCTGCTAGAATTCATGCCCACAATCATTTGATTGTTTCAGGAATCATGTTATTCTCACACATTCTCAATAGCCCTCAGATTTTACTATTCGACAGCACACTAGCAACATTTGACAAATCCTCTATAGAGAAATATTATTTATTGAATATTTTATTTCTAATTTGTTAATGCTTCTGGAAAGAGTTTATCCAAAACAATTATTAAACATTTATTTTAATAAGAAAAAGTTTAACATTACATATGTTGAAAGAAGAGAAAACATGCAGATGTTGTTGAAAATTTTCAATAAATATTTAGTTCAGCCCTCGACTTAGTCCAAGTTTTTAATTTTGGCCCTCCGTGAATTTGAGTTTGACACCCCTGCTCTAGAGGATAGTGAAGTCAGTGGAAAAGATAATTTGGGGCTTTATTCCTACCATGAAGGACATTTACAACACTTAATGCAAGCAAAAGGCAATAAACATTGTGAAGGACTCCACACACCTCTCAAGTAAACTTTCCTCTTCTGCCATCTCGAAGGAGGTACCTTAGGACTCAGATGGCCAGATTGGGCAAGTTTTTTCCCCAACCAACAGGCTCCTGATTTCCCAGAACATATGTGGATAGTATACAGTGGACTTTTACTATATATGTCTTAATATTTTAATATTTCAATGTGTTTAACTTCTATTCTAACTTATATTTATGTAAATATGCTCCCTGGTTCTGGAGAAACACTATTTCATCTTTACCGAGAGAGCATGGTATGAACAATAAATAAAGGATACGTGACTTGATTTGATGAGGGCAGCACAGTTAGTATAGCAGTTAGTGCAGTACTGTCCCAGTGCCAGCAACCCAGGTTCTAATTTGGTGCTGTCTGTACGGAGTTTGTACATTCTTTCCATGTCTATGTGGGTTTCCTCTGTGTGCTCCGGTTTCCTCCTACCCTTCAAAAATGTACAGGGGTGTCGGTCCATTGGGTGTAATTGGGTGGCATGGACTTGCATGCTGGAAGGGCTTATTTCTGTGCTGCTTGTCTAAATTTAAATTTAAAACTGTGTATAATACTATAGTTGTGGTTCCACCAAAGCCCTGCACAGTTGTAGCATGGCTTCCTTGATCTTGTGATCCATCCTATCTTACATTAAAGAGAAGCATTCCATTTACCTTCTTACTTATGACTTTGGGAGATGTGTGTTTCTTGTACAAGGAATGTTCAGATATCCTCTAAACACCAATACTTATGATCTCATTCATAGTGATGGAGCCATACAGCAAGGAATAGGCCCTTCAGCCCAACAATTCCTGCTGCCCAAGTTGACACTGGACTAGTCCCATTTACCTGCATTTAGTCCATATCCTACTGAATCCTTCCGTTCCATGTCTCTTTACATGTACTTCCTATACATTGAAATTGTATCCTCTTCTTTGCAGCTTGTTTCAGATACAGACTAACCTCTGACTGAAAAAAATGCTCCTCAGTTCTCTCTTAAATCTCTCTCACTCTCATCTTAAACCTATGCCCTCGAGTTCCCGAAATGTCCACCCTGGGGAAAAGACTGCAAACATTTTGTTTCAGTCATGCCAAACTGTTTTTCCATTCTTTTGATCTCAAATTTCCTATAATTACTCTTGTCTTTTTATGACCACTCACCTAGCCTGTCTCTATCAATTTTGCAGAAATTTTAACCTAGAATTTACCCCATTTTGTAATTTTGTTGGCATAAAGACAGTGGTGTAGGTTACCCAGTCTGAACTGTGACAGTCACAGAATGATTCAGTATTGAAGTTCACAGAGTTCTGTTGTCAGATTTTCTTGTAAAACTTCCCACTGAAATTGATGTAATTGGGATTAGTGCAATATTCCTGACTGATGTGTTGCATTTTCACTCTATTCCCACTCGGTAGGATGCCTAGATGATGAAATGTGTGCAAGCCAGTCTTAAAGGGAAGTTTAAATTAGATCAGCCATGATCGTATTGAATGGCGGAGCAGGCTTGATGGGCTATTTTTGGCCTACTCCTGTTCCTACTTCCTATGTTCCTATGTTCCTACTACAACACAAGTGATATGCTTCCAACAACTGGGGATCGATGCTGCTGAATAAATAGGAATGATAGAAAGGGCTCTAAAGTGTTCTGAGGTGGACAGAAAGACCCAAAGAAGATGGCAAAAAGTAGTGCCAACAGGAAACTGTGCATGGGGGATACAGAAATTCAGAGCCATAGCCAGTCATGCCCAGCAGTAATTTGGCAGAGAGATCTTTGTAAGGAAGCAACTACAGTCTATGGAAACTGCACTTTGGGAAATCTCACAGAACAAACAAATAGCCATCCCACTCTGCTTGCTCCTGTAGGCTGAAGGAATCATAGAGGAAGACTGAGTGTGGAATTTGGCTCACCTTCTCAGATCAACAGTGAGCAACACACTGCGCAGTGTGGCAGAGACCAGCAACAACAACCTGGAATTACCTTGAGGCTACAAAGCTGTAAGTGGGTGTGGCCTGGACCCCCATGGACACAGAAGCATGTGGGAGGTCATGTTCAAGTTTGTTGGGGCTCCGAGGTCTCAGTAAGGGCAAAGAATAACATTTGAATGTTGGCTCTGAATAATATGGTTTTGAGGAACTTGGTTCAGAAAAGCTAATGTTGAATAAGTAAGAACCATTGTTTTTCAGAACGGTGAGGTTGGAAAATCTCATTGCAGAACAATTTGGCCTGTTTCAGTATGTTTATGCCCTTTAGGAAAGTTTTCTGCTGGGAAAAATTTGTCAGGGTACCACTTTAGATGAACACAACTTTCAATTCACAAGATTACAAGGTACAGGAACAGATGTAGGCCATTTGGCCCATTGAGTCTGCTCTGCCATTTCACCATGAGCTAAACCATTCTCACATCTACTTCCAATTTCCAGCCTTTTCCCCCAGAGTCCTTGATACCTT
Organism: Narcine bancroftii; assembly: GCF_036971445.1. Classification (NCBI taxonomy): domain Eukaryota; kingdom Metazoa; phylum Chordata; class Chondrichthyes; order Torpediniformes; family Narcinidae; genus Narcine; species Narcine bancroftii. Next base: position 38,679,966 of record NC_091470.1, read on the forward strand.
GACTAATTAGATACTTATCCATCTCCTCCTTAAACTCCCCCAATGATCAAGGCTCCACAGCTGTGGAGCAACAAAATCCACAAATCCACAACCCTCTGGCTAAAGAAATTTCTCCTAATTTCTGTTTTAAATGAGTAACTTCCGATTCTCCACCAAGTGCACTCCAAGGAACTGTGCCCTCTTGTCCTTTTGCACTTTTTATTTCTACCAACATGAATTTTTCATCCCTTTTTGTTCTCCTTACAATTTGGCTTCATTGTAAAAATTAGAAATATTACACTTTTTCCCTTTATCTAAAACATGAATAGTGAATCCCCAGACATCATCTCGGGATGAAAATTAAAAGTTCACCAAATCCCAATGACTTTCATTCTGTCTGGTTAATAATCCATAGCAACATGTTACTCAACCAAATGAGCAGTTGTTTTGTGAAGTAATATTTCTTATTGTATCTTATCAGATGCCTTTTAGAGATACACACATACTGAATCCACTGGGTTAAATTTATCCACTGTATTAATCACATCTGTTAAAAACAATCAACTGAATTTGATTAAACTGTTTATTTCATAAAACCATATTGACTCTGTATGTCCAGAGTTCAGAGTTCAGATTTATTGTCAGATTACATACATGACATCACATACAGTCCTGTGGGCGATGCAGAATTAACACATATTGGTAATGAGAAAAAAACTGTATTTAAGAAGATATGTATACATGTAAGCAAATAAAAATAAACAGACTGCAATACAAAGAGAAAAAGTCTGTAAAGTGCAAAAGTAAGTGTCCTTAAATGAGTCCTGCGTGAGTTTGTTGTCAGGGCGTCTGATAGTGGAAGGGTAGCAGCTGTTCCTGTACCTGGTGGTACGAGTCCTGTGGCACCTACATCTCTTTCCTGATGGTAGCAGCGAGAACAGAACATGTCCTGGGAGGTGTAGATCCTTGATGATTGCCTGTTGCTCTCCAATGGCAACGTTCCCTGTTGAGGTTCTTGATAGTCGGGAGGGTTTTGTTTCTGATGTCCTGGGCTGTGTCCATTACCTTTAGCAGGGCTTTCCACTCAGGGCTATTAGTGCCCCCATACCAGACTGTGATGCAGCACACTTTCGACCACACATCTGAAGAAATTTGCCAGGGTTTCCATCTCCCTTCTGTATGCTGACTACCCCTTTTTATACAACCCACTACCATGGCTTCATCAGTGAATTCTACATGATGTTGTTGTACCAAGCCACACAATTAAAGGTGTATAGTGAGTAGAACATGGAGTTAATAGCAGAGCCCTGTGATGTTTTGGTGCTGATGGAAATTGTGGAGATGTTCTTACCAATCCTGGACCTAGTATCATGCCTTGTCATGCTTTTCTATGTGTTCTGTTATTCCGCAGTAAACAATTCCTAGAATTTCCCTATATTTGACATTAAGATAAGCACTTACTTGTGACAGGAGGAAGTAAATCTGGGACTCTAGCACTAATAAATTTGCTGGCCAGATGCCCTATTGGTGATTTGCCAGCTACTCACCAATGTTCTGCTGGATCTCTGCTAGGAGACACCAGTGAGCCAATTGTGTGAAAGGAGAATAACGGCTATTATGAAGACGGGTACTTGAAATTCACCTTTATTTCAATATCATTCATATCATTCAAATTTATTGTAATTTTTTTAAAGATGGAAAATGCTATAAATTATTGGTTTTCTATAAAATATTTTTCGTGTTCAATTGATTTTTAACACGAACTTTTAGAAACTTATGAAATTTAGATTTTTAAAAATTTAGACATACAGATTATTACAGACCTTACGGCCCATCAACCCTTGCCACCCAATTACACCCAATTAGTCTACAGGAACCCTCTACAAGGATGGTGGGAGGAAACCTGAGCACCCAGAGGAAACCCATGTAGACACAGGGAGAACATACAAACTCCTTACAGACAGCATTGGATTCAAACCCCAATTGGGGGTGCTTTACCAGCATTGCACTAACCACTACACTAACTGTGCCCCCTATCACTAACCTTGTCACCCTATAGTTAATATTTAAGGCTTTGATCGTCATTTTGTGTATGGTATTTGTTCTGGCCCATCAGCTATGGTGATCTACCACACAAGGCTCTTGCACCAGAAAGGCCGCATCTGGGCTTGGACCTTATTAACAAGCACGTCAATATCTATAAAAGGTAAATCTGAACTAATTCCCTTCCTCCGTTGTAATCTCCTGATTTCCACACATCTGCTTTGGACACAGCTGCAGTGATCAGCTGGGTTTCCCATGCTATGCCGCTGCCCATTTTCTGGGATGGATAAGCTAACTCAGCACCAGTGAAACAAATGATTCTTGATGTTGCTATTGTGAGACATGTGCAAGATGGCTTGAGATCATGCCTCATTCTGTAACATCCCATTTCATGGCCAAGGTGCAACAAAAGGATGTGAGTGCAAAAATAAAGGAAATCTTTTAAATCTCCAAAAAAGAAGAAAAAAGTATTTTCTTAATTTGTTCTCAGGATCTGGCTGACTGCAGGGAGACCTGTGGTAGAAGTGCTCTCCAAAGTTGGTGCAAGCTTCAAACACGTGGATTTTGTCTTTGTAGTGATGGGGTAAAGCATTTTGAAGTTGTTGCAAGTTGACGCAGATTTACAATGGAATGAAAACAAAGTTCATTGCTTCTTTGTCGCTTGGAAAACATTTTATTTTGCACATCTTGAGTGAAAAATAATAATATGTCATAATTATAGCATGTGATTTTTTGAAAAACGTTGGCTACAGCAAGCAGCTTTCTCAATTACTGCCTCCCTTTTAACAACAGATTGTGGGAGGATGTAATCGTTCTGTTTCTTTGGCAGAATTGTTCTAAAGAGCAAAACGTACAAAAACTAAATATGCATGCAATCAGTCCACATGCATATAAATTATTTTCCTTTGACACAGTAAAGAGAGCTCTGGGTGGATGTTAATCTGGAGTTTATTGTTGAATTGATGAGCCAATTTTACTAGGGTCATTTTATCTTCAGGCAGCCATTTCTTGCTTTGGAAAAATGGATTACATTTGGAATGTATTTGACAGCATTGACAAAACCTATCACACCTAGTCTAAACAGGAAGGAGGCTCTTTTCTCCCGAGACTTTGGGCTTCAGGTCAGGTATAAACACAATGTTGGAATTATGCTATTCATGCAAGTCTCATTTGGATTTTAATTGCTTAAAGTGGTCCAATACACTCAAATGGGTCTGCCTTAGCTAAACAACTTGGACAACATGAATGAATTGGGCCATGGGAGCAAGTTTCTGTGCTATAAAACATTATGCCTCCATGTTCTTTTCACAATGAATACTCATCAGGATATCAGCACTCATCATTATCAAGGATTAAATTGGACAGAAGTTTCCAGTGTCTGCAATACATGGTAAAATGTGAATGCAGACATGTCCAATTTACTCTGCTCATCTACAAATACATTGCAATGACAACTTGCTGAGAGATTTGTCACTGAACCCTATGAAGGGTGGTACTTTGCTCTACTTCTCCACTTGTAATTTTCTTTTGGTATCTGAAAAATCTAGTTTGCTCATTCTAATATCCATGGGTTTTCAATATTATGCTTTAATTATTTTCAAGCCTCTGATCTGGGAATGTATGCTTGCAAGTCTGATATCTTCTGGGTTCAGATATTAGCTATTAATGATAGTTTTCAAATGAACTGTTTTCATTGAGATTATTTGCTTCCTTTTACCAACCCCTCCCATTTATTTTTCCTCTCTCTACTTTGGTTTCTGAAGATGATTTTGGTCAGATCTAATTTGTAGTTTCTGGTTTTGGCCCTGCTCATTGCAGTCGCAATTCTTCAGTTTTTTGGTTGAGAGCACCATTATTGCTTGCCGTTTCTACACATGCCACCTGGAAAGAGGTATAGGTGTCACTAGGCTCAGGGGCAGTTATTACCCCTCCAGGATCAGACCCCTAAACATTTAAGGACTCTTAATTTGCACATTATTGATTATTGAATATTTATTTTCTGTATTGGACTGCCAGTTTGCACTGCCTTGTTTACATCTCTCTCTTTTGTATAGGTATCTTTTTTTGAGGACTGTTTTTTTTGTATCGCCAATAAGTAGAAATGTTGCCCACAGGAATCTCAGGTTGTACGTGGTGACGAATTTATTGTCAGAGTACATACATGACACTGTGTCATGTATGTACTCTGACAATAAATATGAACTTTGCACTTTGATCATATCACAAATCGATGTACATGGTTCCACTGCAAGATGCGTTACGTGGGATATTGCATAGGGATTTGTGTGGTAAAGTCAATAGGAAAGCTAATACTAGATCCAAGATTCAAGAGATTACATTTATTTTCATGTAATAAAACAATGTCATATTACACAAGATTGATTTTGTCTACTTTAAGGCTGACAGATTCACCATAGGCAGAAATTGCTTGAAGCGCCTCTTACAGTTAGAGAAAGAGAAGCAAAAGAAAGTTCCCTCCAGAGTCACTGATAGTCCGTGGATTCGCCTCCAGTGCTCCTGCAGCTTCCGCAGTCAGAGTCCACTTCAAACCACTGGCAACTCGAGCTCCAGATTCAAACCTCCGGTAGGATTAGGAACCCATTAACGCCCTCAGGACCCTCTCACATGTTGGTTCCGATAAGGATGTCAAAATCTGATTGTTCTCCACTGACCTGGGCCATGACTCTTTTTTTTTTATGTTTTAGGAAGAGTAAATGGAAAGTCAAATGAAAAAGTGAATGACTGTAAAATATGATCTGCCAGCTGTTGCTTCCAGCCTACACACCAGACAAGAAGCTAATAAAATGTAATGCATGTCATCACATTAGCAACAAAAATTGTACTTGTTTCTTCACATTGTACCATATATGGGTTTTATAACCTTGGCTTTCAGAAATGACAACTAAGGAATAGTTGGCTTTCAAAGTGATTTATGCTATAGATTAAATGCCAGCTGTAAAAAGTTGTAGTTTAAATCACTGTCACCCTCTAGACATAAATGGAGGAGGTTTTGACCGCAATTTAAACAGTTACTTTCCTCGCAACAAATTTAATAGAGTGCACAAATTAAAAATAACTTTGAGGCCTGAGACTGGTATTCCAGATGTATCATGAATGATCCCAGTCTGATTGTAGATGCAGGGATAGCAAAGATTTACATTTATTAGCTCTCTAGCTATTTAGAAAAACCTCCAATTTTGTGGTTCTTTCATAAAAATAAATTAATTTGGGTTTTCTAGTGATAGATCCAACTATGGAATGTCAAGTGTTTAAAAACTGCTAACAGTGAACATGAAAATCAAGAATACGATCACTTCCTGAAGATTTGATCCCACTTAAACATATTTAGGAAGGATTCTGACCTAGAGGCTTTCATCTTAATCCCGTGAATAACTTCACTATTGGATCTTCAGGCAAGCACATACACTGTTTGAACCCCCAGACTGGGACGCACTCCTGGGGGTGATGGTGGAGCCTGGTGCAATAGGGACATTCAAGACTCTTAGTGGATATAAGAAAAATAAAGGGCTCTGAATGTGAGGATGGAAAGGTTTAGATTGTTGTGGAGTAGGTTTAAAAGGTCACAACATTATAGGCTGAAGGGCCAGTACTTAGCTGTAATGCTCTATGTTCATCTGATAGCGACAAGGACTTTCCTTCATTGTATAAGTTATAGACTTAACATTGGATGCTTAAATAATTTTTGAAACTTGGGCTCTCCAATTACCAAACCTTCAATACTGGAATTTTGGAAGCAAATGTTAAAGTGGTAAGATGATGTTCAAATCAACAGAAACATGAAGAAGATAGCCTTTGAATGAGTACTTGCTTCTCTCTGACACATTCCCAGTCAGGGGGCTTAAGGCACCTGAGCAATTAGATCTGCTGTTCCCCCATAATGGAGACAAAAATGTCTTTTAGTACTGAAATCTAGAATAAAAATCAGAAAGCTTGAAGAACTCAGCAGGCCAAACACCATCTGTAGAGTCAAAAAGAGTAGTTCAAGGTTTAGGGTTGAGACCCTGCACCAAGATGAGTGAGAACAGGAAAGATTGTCAATATAAAGCAGTGTGAAGTAAGATAGAGGCTAGGTGAAGCAAGGGATGATGAACAGGTGAGACCATAAAATCACAAGGCTTAGGAGCAGAAGTAGACCTATCGGCCTTTCAAATCTGCTCCGTCATTCTAATCTTGAGCTGATCCATCCTCCCACTCAGCCCCAATCCCCAGCTCTCTCCCCATAACCCTTGATGCCCTGACTAATCAAATACCTGTCAATCTCTGCCTTAAATACACCCAACGACCTCTCTTCCACAGCCCCCTGTGGCAATAAGTTCCACAGACTCACAACCCTCTGACTAAAATTTTTTTCCACATCTCTGTTTTAAAATGATGTCATTTTGAAGTTTTGTCCTAGAATCCCTTACCTTGGGAAACATCCTTGCCACATCTACTCTGTCCAGGCCTTTCAGCATTCAAAATGCCTCTACAAGGTCCCTCCTCATCTGTCTGTACTTCAACGTGTACAGTCCAAGAGCCGACAGTCGTTTCTCATTTGCTAACTCTTTAATTCCTGGTATCATTCTAGTAAATCTTCTCCGAACATTCTCCAATGCCAGCATGTTTTTTTTCTTAAATAAGGCGCCCAAAACTGTACACAGTTCTCAAAGTGAGGTCTCACCAGCACCCTCTAGAGCAGTGGTTCCCAACCTTTTTCTTCCAACTCAGATCCCACTTTAAGTGTTCCATATGCCATAGGTGCTTTGTGATTAGTAAGAGATTGCTTAAGGTGGGATGTGGGTGGAAAGAAATAAATTTGAAAACCACTGTTTTAATCGTGCCTAATTGAATTGTTATGTGCACGGTTTCATAACTCCAAAGGAAATGGGCCAATGACAAATTTTCTCAAGCAAAATATTTTGTTAGCAATTGGGTCTAGAGCAGTGGTTCTCAACCTTCCCTTCCCACTCACATACCACCTTAAGCAATCCCTTACTAATCACAGAGCACCAATGACATCTTTTTCTTTCTTTGGCTTGGCTTCGTGGACGAAAATTTATGGAGGGGCTAAATGTCCACGTCAGCTGCAGGCTCGTTTGTGGCTGACAAGTCTGATGCGGGACAGGCAGACGCGGTTGCAGGGGAAAATTGGTTGGTTGGGGTTGGGTGTTGGGTTTTTCCTCCTTTGTCTTTTGTCAGTGAGGTGGGCTCTGTGGTCTTCTTCAAAGGAGGTTGCTGCCTGCCGAACTGTGAGGCGCCAAGATGTACAGTTTGAGGTGATATCAGCCCACTGGCGGTGGTCAATGTGGCAGGCACCAAGAGATTTCTTTAGGCAGTCCTTGTACCTCTTCTTTGGTGCACCTCTGTCACGGTGACCAGTGGAGAGCTCGCCATATAACACGATCTTGGGAAGGCGATGGTCCTCCATTCTGGAGATGTGACCCAACCAGTGCAGCTGGATCTTCAGCAGCATGGACTCGATGCTGTCGGCCTCTGCCATCTTGAGTACTTCGATGTTAGGGATGAAGTCGCTCCAATGAATGTTGAGGATGGAGCGGAGACAACGCTGGTGGAAGCGTTCTAGGAGCCGTAGGTGATTCCGGTAGAGGACCCATGATTCGGAGCCGAACAGGAGTGTGGGTATGACAATGGCTCTGTATACGCTTATCTTTGTGAGGTTTTTCAGTTGGTTGTTTTTCCAGACTCTTTTGTGTAGTCTTCCAAAGGTGCTATTTGCCTTGGTGAGTCTGTTGTCTATCTCGTTGTCGATCCTTGCATCTGATGAAATGGTGCAGCCGAGATAGGTAAACTGGTTGACCATTTTGAGTTTTGTGTGCCCGATGGAGATGTGGGGGGGCTGGTAGTCATGGTGGGGAGCTGGCTGATGGAGGACCTCAGTTTTCTTCAGGCTGACTTCCAGGCCAAACATTTTGGCAGTTTCCGCAAAACAGGACATCAAGCGCTGAAGAACTGGCTCTGAATGGGCAACTAAAGCAGCATTGTCTGCAAAGAGTAGTTCACGGACAAGTTTCTCTTGTGTCTTGGTGTGAGCTTGCAGGCGCCTCATATTGAAGAGACTGCCATCGTTGCGGTACCGGATGTAAACAGCGTCTTCATTGTTGAGGTCTTTCATGGCTTGGTTTAGTATCATGCTGAAGAAGATTGAAAAGAGGGTTGGTGCGAGAACGCAGCCTTGCTTCACGCCATTGCTGTATCTAACCTGACCTTGTTGGTTTTCGTGCAGTTGGATAACCATGTTGAGGAACTTTGGGGGGCATCCGATGCGCTCTAGTATTTGCCAAAGCCCTTTCCTGCTCACGGTGTCGAAGGCTTTGGTGAGGTCAACAAAGGTGATGCAGAGTCCTTTGTTTTGTTCTCTGCACTTTTCTTGGAGCTGTCTGAGGGCAAAGACCATGTCAGTAGTTCCTCTGTTTGCGCGAAAGCCGCACTGTGATTCTGGGAGAATATTCTCGGCGACACTAGGTATTATTCTATTTAGGAAAATCTTAGCGAAGATTTTGCCTGCAATGGAGAGCAGCGTGATTCCCCTGTAGTTTGAGCAGTCTGATTTCTCGCCTTTGTTTTTGTACAGGGTGATGATGATGGCATCATGAAGGTCCTGAGGCAGTTTTCCTTGGTCCCAACAAAGCTTGAAAAACTCATGCAGTTTGACATGCAGAGTTTTGCCGCCAGCCTTCCAGACCTCTGGGGGGATTCCATCCATATCTGCTGCTTTGCCACTTTTCAGTTGTTCAATTGCCTTATATGTCTCATCCCGGGTGAGGACCTCATCCAGCTCTAGCCTTAGGGGCTGTTGAGGGAGCTGGAGCAGGGCGGAATCTTGGACTGAGCGGTTGGCACTGAAAAGAGATTGGAAGTGTTCTGACCATCGGTTGAGGTTGGAGATCTTGTCGCTGAGGAGGACTTTGCCGTCTGAGCTGCGCAGCGGGCTTTGGACTTGGGGTGAGGGGCCGTACACAGCCTTTACAGCCTCGTAAAAACCCCTGAAGTCGCCAATGTCCGCGCTGAGCTGGGTTCGCTTGGCGAGGCTAGTCCACCACTCATTTTTGATCTCCCGGATATTGTGCTGAAGATGGCTGCATGCGCGACGAAAGGCTTGTTTCTTCTCTGGACGGGACGGCTTTGTAAGGTGAGCCTGGTGGGCAGCTCACTTCTTTGTCAGCAACTCCTGGATTTCCAGGCTGTTATCGTCGAACCAGTCCTTGTTTTTCCTGGAGGAGAAGCCCAGTACCTCTTCAGTGGATTGCAATATGGTAGTCTTCAGCTGATCCCAGAGGGTTTCAGGGGACGAGTCCGTGAGGCGGATTGCATCGTCGAGCTTTGCTTTGAGGTTTGCCTGTAAGTTTCCTCTCACTTCGTCTGACTGCAGGTTTTCAACATTGAACCTCTTTCTGGGGGCTTTACTGTTGCTGGCCTTTGGCTTGAAGTGAAGGTTGAGCTTGCAGCGAACCAGCCGGTGGTCACTGTGACATTCCGCGCTGGGCATGACCCTGGTGTGGAGCACATCTCGTTTGTCTCTTTCTCGCACCAGGACGTAGTCCAGGAGGTGCCAGTGTTTGGATCGGGGATGCATCCAGGTAGTCTTCAGGCTGTCCCTCTGCTGAAAAAGGGTGTTTGTAATGACAAGCCGCTGTTCTGCGTAGAGCTCCAACAGGAGGCGCCCATTGTCGTTGTACTTGCCGACACCATGCTTGCCCAGGATTCCTGGCCAGGTTTCTGAGTCTTTGCCGACGCGAGCGTTGAAGTCGCCAAGGATGACAACCTTGTCGGCTGTAGTGGTGCGTTGAATGAGTTTGCGCAGTTCAGTGTAGAACTTGTCCTTTTCTGCTGGTTCCGCCTGGAGGGTTGGAGCATAGACACTGATGAGGGTGATGCGACGCTTGTTTTGAAGGGGGAGTCGCATGGACATGATCCGGTCCGAGTGGCCTGTCGGGAGGTTTTCGAGTTTGGAGGCAATGGAGTTCTTGACCATGAAGCCTACACCAGATAGGCATCGTTCATCCAAAGGCTTGCCAGACCAGTAGAGTGTGTAGCCTGTGCCGTGTTCTTGGAGGCTGCCAGGCGGACTTCACTGAGAGCGGCTATGTCGATGTCAAGTCTGAGGAGTTCATGTGCAATGAGGGCAGACCGAAGTTCAGGTCGGTGGCTGTCAGCCTTGTCTAGCATGGTTCTGATGTTCCAGCATGCTAGCTTGAGTTTGTGAGCATCTTTTGAGGGGGAGGACGTGGAGGGGGAGGACGTGGAGGGGGAGGACGTGGAGGGGGAGGACGTGGAGGGGGAGGACGTGGAGGGGGAGGACGTGGAGGGGGAGGACGTGGAGGGGGAGGACGTGGAGGGGGAGGACGTGGAGGGGGAGGACGTGGAGGGGGAGGACGTGGAGGGGGAGGACGTGGAGGGGGAGGACGTGGAGGGGGAGGACGTGGACCTGTCCTCGGGCCTGCGCAAAGGAGCTTTTAGGTGGAGCGCAGAGTGCGCAGTACTGGCCCCACCCTTTACACCCATGGTTCGTGTGCCGTGGCCAAGCAAGCTGGGACGTGGCAGCGAGGTCCTTGGGTAGTAGGTTTTATAATGGAGTGGCCTTCTCCTGGAGGAGTCGCAAGATGTGTTCCTCTTCACTAAAATTGTAACAAAAAATATCAGATAGAAAATAAATACCAGTATTCGTTATTCCCATAGGGGAGGCGGCGGCCCCGGCCTCGGTCGAGTGAGGCAGGCGGAGGTCCCGGTCTGGGCAGAAAGTTGGAGATGGCGGCCCCAGTCCGGGCACAGGGAAAGCAGCGGCGGCCCCGGCCCCAGTCCGGGCAGAGGGTAGGCGGCGGCGGCCCCAATCTGGGCAGAAAGTTGGAGGCGGCAGCCCCAGTCCAGGCACAGGGAAAGCAGCGGCGGCCTCGGCCCTGGTCCGGGCAGAATGGACCGACCTGGGAGGGGAGGCAGACCCCTCCAGCCCGGGTAAGAAACCTGCATAGGAGAAGGCCACTCCGTTATAAAGCCAATGACATAGAGAATACTTAAAGTGGTATGTGAGTGGGAAGAAAAAGGTTGGGGACCACTGCTCTAGAGTCTCAACATTACATACCTGCTTTTGTATCCCTGCCATCTCACTGGCTTTATACAAAGCCCTGGATCACCTGGACAGTAAAAATGCATACATCAGGAGGTTCTTTATTGACTACAATTCAGCTTTTAACACCATCATCCCCTCAAAACTGATAGCAAACTCCAAGACCTGGGAGCTAACATCCCACTGTGGAATTGGATCATGGATTTCCTCACCTCCAGACCACAATCAGTGAAGATTGGTAAGAACATTTCCTCTACAATCTCTATCAATACTGGAGCATAACAGGGCTGCATCCTTAGCCCCCTGCTCTACTTACTTTACACCTATGACTGTGTGGCTCAGTATGACAATAACACCATCTACAAATTTGCCAACAATATCACGGTGGTGTGTTGTATAAAGAAAGGCGATGAGTCAGCATACAGGAGCGAGACTGAAAACTTGGCTGAATGGTGTACCAACAGCAACCTTGCACTCAATGTCACCAAAACCAAGGATCTGATTGTTGACTTCAGGATGGGAAAACCAGAGGTGTATGATCCAGTGATCATTGGGGGATCAGGGGTGGAGAGGGTGAGCAAATTTAAGTTGCTGGGAGCCATTATCTCGGAGGATTTTTCCTGGACCCAACACACCAATGGCATTGTGATAAAAGCATGTCAGTGCCTCTAATTCTTCAGGAATTTGCAGAGGTTTGGTATGACACCAGAAATTCTGGCAAATTTCTACAGACTAACTGCATCATGATATGGTATTGGGACACCAATACCCCTGAGTGTTAAGTCCTCAAAAGATAGTGGACGCAGCTCAGGACATCACAGAAATCACAGTAGGTAGGCAAAACCCTTCCCATTATTGAGTATATGTACAGGGAAAGCTGCTGTCACAGGACAGCAGCAATCATCAAAACCCACACGATCCAGAGCAAGCTCTGTTCTCACTGCTGCCATCAGGAAAGAGGTCTAGGTGCCACAATACTTGCACCATCAGGTTCAGGAACAGCTGCTACCCCATCACCATCAGACTTCTCAATGACTAAGTGTAGTGCGTGTTGAAAGAACCAAAGACTTGTTGATCCAAACATAGAAGATAGGAGCAGGAGTAGGTCATTCGACCCTTCGAGCCTGCTCCGCCATTCAATGAGATCATGGCTGATCTTAAAAGTTCAGTACCCTGTCCCCGCCTTTTCTCCGTAACCCATAATACCCTTATACTAAAGATATATATCTAATTCCATCTTAAATATATTTAATGAACCTGCCTCCACTGCCCTCTGTGGCAATGAATTCCACAGATTCACCACCTTCTGGGTAAAGAAATTCCTCCTCATCTCGGTCCTAAATGGTTTGCCTATTATCCTCAAACCATGGCCCTGGGTTCTGGATTTTCCCATCATTGGAAACATCCCAACTGCATCCATTCTGTCCAGTCCTGCCAGAATTTTATATGTCTCTATGAGATCCCCTCTCAATCTTCTAAACTCCAGCGAGTACAATCCCAATTTGCACAATCTTTCCTCATAAGTCATTCCTGCCATTTCAGGTATCAGCCTGGTGAATCGCCTCTGCACTCCCTCCATTGCAAGAACATCCTTCCTTAGATAAGGTGACCAAAACTGCACACAATACTCCAGCTGTACAGGCCCTGTACAGCTGCAGTAAGGTATCCTTGTTCCTATACTCAAACCCTCTTGATATGAAGGCCAACATACCATTTGCCTTTTTAACCTCCTGCTGTACCTGCATGCTCGCCTTCAGAGACTGGTGTACAAGTACCCCTAGGTCTCTCTGCACTTCCCCATCTCTTAATCTATTGCCATTCAAATAGTAATCTGCCCTCTGGTTTGTATTACCAAAGTGGAAAACCTCACATTTATCCACATTGTAGTGCATTTGCCATGTATCTGCCCAGTCCCTCAATTTATCCAAATCACACTGGCGCTTCTTGACCCATCTTCCGTGCACACAACCCCTCCTAGCTTAGTGTCATCTGCAAATTTGGAGAGATTACATCCAATCCCCTCATCCAGATCATTAATGTAAATTGTGAACAGCTGGAGTCCCAGTACAGATCCCTGTGGTACCCCACTGGTCACTGCCTGCCACTCAGAAAACGAGCCATTTATCCCAACTCTCTGTCTTCTACCTGCCAGCCAGTTCTCAATCCACATCAATACTTTGCCCCCAATTCCATGAGCCTTGATTTTGGAAGCCAGTCGTTTATGCAGGACCTGAACGAAGGCCTTTTGGAAGTCCAGGTACACCACATCCACTGGCTCTCCCCCATCTATTTTACCTGTCACCATCTCAAAGAATTCCAATAGATTTGTCAAGCACGATTTACCTTTTGTAAATCCATGTTGACTCCGTTCGATCCCTTCTCTCCTAGTCATATACTCCACTATTACATCCTTAATAATGGATTCCATCATTTTGCCCATTACTGATGTAAGGCTCACAGGCCGTTAATTCCCCACTTTTTCTCTACCCCCCTTTTTAAATAGTGGGGTAACATTAGCTACCCTCCAATCCATGGGTACTGATCCTGAGTCTATCGAGTTCTGGAAAATAATTCTTAAAGCATTTGCTATCTGAATGGCCACTTCCTTAAGTACCCTAGGATGTAGATTATCAGGCCCTTGGGATTTATCTGCCTTCAATCCCATCAATTTCCCCAAGACCATGTCCTTAGAGATACTGATTTCTTTCAGTTCCTCCCTTGCATTAGTCTCTATGTTTCCCAACATCCTTGGGAGGTTATTTGTATCCTCTCTTGTAAAAACAGAACTAAAGTAAGAATTTAATTGGTCTGCCATTTCCTTATTCCCCATTATATATTCCCCTGATTCCGACTGCAAAGGACCTACTCTGGTTTTCACCAATCTTTTCCTCTTGACATATTTATAAAAGCTTTTGCAGTCGGTTTTTATATTTGTCTCAAGCTTACTTTCGTAATTTATTTTTGCTCTCTTGATTAATCCCTTTGTCCTCCTTTGCTTCATCTTGAACTGCTCCCCGTCTTCGGTTGCGGCACTTTTTTTGGCCAATTGATATGCTCTCTCTTTGGACCCAATGCTGTCTCTAATTTCCCTTGTTATCCACGGTTGAGTCACCTTTTTTGATTTATTTTTATGCCAAGCCGGTATAACCGCCTGCTGTACCTGCATGCTCGCCTTCAGTGACTGGTGCACAAGAACTCCTAGGTCTCTCTGCACTTCCCTATCTCCCAATCTATTGCCATTCAAATAGTAATCTGCCCTCCAGTTTGTATTACAAAGTGGATAACCTCACATTTATCCACATTGTAGTGCATTTGCCATGTATCTGCCCAGTCCCCCAATTTTTCCAAATCACACTGGAGCTTCCTGACCCCCTCTTCAGTGCGCACAACCCCTCCTAGCTTTGTGTCATCTGGTAATTTGGAGATATTACATCCAATCCCCTCATCCAGATCATTAATATAAATTGTGAACAGCTGGGGTTCCAGAACAGATCCCTGTGGCACCCCATTGGTCACCGCCTGCCACTCAGAAAATGAGCCGTTTATCCCAACTCTCTGTCTTCTATCTGCCGCCAGTTCTCAATCCACATCAATACCTTGCCCCCAATTCCATGAACCTTGATTTTGCATGCCAGTCATTTATGTGGGACCTTATCGAAGGCCTTTTGGAAATCCAGGTACACCACATCCACTGGCTCTCCCCCATCTATTTTACCTGTCACCATCTCAAAGAATTTCAATAGATTTGTCAAGTACAATTTACCTTTTGTAAATCCATGTTGACTCTGTCCGATCACTTCTCTGCTAGTCGTATGCTCTGCTATTACATCCTTAATAATGGATTCCATCATTTTGCTCACTAATAATGTAAGGCTCACCGGCCTATAATTCCCCACTTTTTCTCTACCCCTCTTTTTAAATAGTGAGGTAACATTAGCTACCCTCCAATCCATGGGTACTGATCCTGAGTCTATCGAGTTCTGGAAAATAATTCTTAAAGCATCTGCTATCTGAATGTTCACTTCTTTAAATACCCTAGGATGTAGATTATCAGGCCCTTGGGATTTATCGGCCATCAATCCCTTCATTTTCCCCAAGACCATGTCCTTAGAGATATTGCTTTCGACTTGGAAGGGAATGGACTCATCGATGGCGTGCAGCATGCAGCAACGATGTCCAATTTGATGCGGTTGAAGGCCGCTCTGACTTTGGTTGACAGGGGGAAGGAGGTGGTCTTGATGAGTGGCCGTGCCTTGTCGGCATAGTGTGGAACCCATTGGGCATAGTAAGAGAAAAAGCCCAGGCAGCGTCTGAGTGCCTTCTGGGTGTTGGGGGGGGGGGGGGGGCGGTGCAAGTCCATGAGGGGACGCATGCGGTCAGGGTACGGCATGACCACCCCGTTCTCCACCATACAACCCAGAATTGCGAGCCGAGTGGTCCAGAAGACACACTTGTCAAAATTGTAGGTCAAGTTCAGCCGAGTTGCTGTCTGAAAAAAATTCTCAAGGTTGGCATCATGATCCTCCGTGTCATGGCTGCAGATGGTGACATTGTCCAGATATGGAAAAGTAGCAGTCAGCCTGTTATGGTCCACCATCTGTTCCATTTCCCGCTGGAAGACCGCGACGCCATTTGTGACCCCAAAAGGTACCCTGAGGAATTGATACATCCGCCCATTCGCTTCAAAGGCTGTGAAAGGTCAGTCTTCTCGGCCGATTGGGAGCTGATGATAGGCTGAATGTAGGTCAATAGTGGACAATACATGGTATTGGGCGATCTGATTCACCACATCCGTGATCCGTGGAAGGGGGTACGCATCCAGGAGCACGAAGCGGTTGATTGTCTGGCTGTAGTCAACCACCATCTGCAGCTTCTCCCCGTTTTTAATAACCACTACCTGGGCTCTATATGGACTCGAGCTAGGTTCTATAATGCCCTCATCCAGCAGTCTGGGTACCTCACTTGTGATAAATTTCTGTGTTCATAACTATATTGCCGGATTTTGGTGGCCACAGGCTTCCAGCCAGGGGTGAGATTTGTGAAAAGTGCTGGCGGCGCAACTCGGAGGGTGGAGAGACTACAGGTGAGGTCCTGGGGCGTGAGGGCAGGTGGTTTGGGCTGCCACTGCCAGGAGGTTTCTGGGGTGGTGTGGTTACGGACAGAGAGTGGAGTGTGAGGCCATATAACCATATACAGCACAGAACAGGCGATCTTGGCCCTACTAGTCCATGCCAGAACAAATCCCCACCCTCCTAGTCCCACTGATCAGCACCTGGTCCATACCCCTCCAATCCTCTCCCCTCCATGTAATTATCCAGTCTTTCCTTAAATGTAAATAACGTCCCTGCTTCAACCACCTTTGCCGGAAGCTTATTCCACATCCCAACCACCCTTTGCGTGAAGAAATTTCCCCTCATGTTCCCCTTATAATTTTCCCCCTTCAATCTCCAATCTCAAACCATGGCCTCAGGTTTGAATATCCCCCACTCTTAAATGAAAAAGCCTAACTATGTTGACTCTCTCTGTCCCTTTTAAAATCTTGAACACCTCCATCAAATCCCCCCTCAATCTTCTATGCTCCAGAGAAAAAAGCCCCAGGCTGCTCAACCTTTCTCAGTAACTCAAACCCTGACATCCTGTCAACATTCTCGTGAACCTTCTCTGCACTCTCTCTATTTTGTTTATATCCTTCCTATAATTCGGTGACCAAAACTGCACACAGTATTCCAAATTTGGCCTCACCAATGCTTTGTACAATTTCATCACAACATCCTAACTCCTCCCCTTTTTTTTTACCCCCTGTTTTATCACATCTAAAACATTTGTATTCTGGAATATTTAGTTGTCAGTCCTGTCCCTCCTGTAACCAGGTCTCACTAATTGCCACAACATCATGATTCCAAGTGCCAATCCATGCTCTAAGCTCATCTACCTTGTTCACTATGCTTCTTGCATTAAAGTACATGCATTTCAGAGAAAGACCCTCACATATATTCCCTTTTCTACCTTTTACCTTTGTTATCTTTATCATCTTTAACTAGGTGGCCATGCACTCTAGACACTGCTCACAAGCTCTGCTCCCCACCCTCCTGCCAAACTAGTTTAAACCCTCCCCACAGCTCCAGCAAATCTGCTTGCCAGGATATTGGTCCCCCCTCCAGTTCAAGTGGAGTCCGTCCCTTTTGTACAGGTCTGACTTTCCCCAGAAGAGATCCCAATGATCCAAAAATCTTATCCCCTGCCCCCTGCACCAGCTCTTTAGCCACGCATTCATCCTCCACATCCTCCTATTACTACTCTCTCTAGCGTGTGGCACCGGCAGCAATCCAGAGATTACTACCTTAGAGGTCCTGTTTTTTAATTTCCTGCCTAATTCTATGTATTCCTGTTTCAGGACCTCATCCCCACTTCTAACTAAATCATTGGTCCTCACATGGACCACAATTTCTGGCTGCTCACATTCCCCTTACATAATTCTGTGAACTCGATCAGAGACATCCCTGACCCTTGCACCAGGGAGGCAACAGACCAACCTGGATTCCTGATCTCATCCAACAAACCTCCTATCTGTCCCTCTGACAAGTGAGTCCCCAACCACAATTACCTTGTTCTTATCCTTCCTTCCCTTCTGAGCCTCAGCGGCAGCCCCTGTGCCAGAGACCTGACCCCCACGACTCATCCCTGATAGGCTGTTCCCCCCAGCAGTATCCAATGCCGAATACATGTTGCTGAGGGGCACTTCCACAAGGGTACTCTACACTGGCACTCTCCCTCCTTTCCTCACAGTCACCCAATTCCCTGACTCCTGCCTTCTAGGGGTGACTGTCTCCCTGTAACTCTTCTCTATCACTGCCTCTGCTTCCCTTATGATCCTCAGTTCATCCAATTGCAACTCAAGCTCCCTAACACGGTCACTCATTATATGCAATTGGATGCACCTTTTGCAGGTGTAGTCGTCAGAAACAGCTGTGGTGTCTCTGACTTCCCACATCCCACAACTGGAGCACTTAACTACACCAACTGACTCCATTACCTCCTTTCTTAATATATATAGGTTATTTAAAAGAAAAACTAAACAAATAATACTAAAAGACTGACCAAAAAGGACACCTTACCACACATGGAGCTCCTTCTTAGCCCCTGCTCACCGAAGTCCCTCGAGCCAAAGTCCCAAGTTTCCACTCCTTCACTGCCCCACTCCTTCACTGCCCCACTCCTTCACTGCCCCACTCCTTCACTGCCCCACTCCTTCACTGCCCCACTCCTTCACTGCCCCACTCCTTCACTGCCCCACTCCTTCACTGCCCCACTCCTTCACTGCCCCACTCCTTCACTGCCCCACTCCTTCACTGCCCCACTCCTTCACTGCCCCACTCCTTCACTGCCCCACTCCTTCACTGCCCCACTCCTTCACTGCCCCACTCCTTCACTGCCCCACTCCTTCACTGCCCCACTCCTTCACTGCCCCACTCCTTCACTGCCCCACTCCTTCACTGCCCCACTCCTTCACTGCCCCACTCCTTCACTGCCCCACTCCTTCACTGCCCCACTCCTTCACTGCCCCACTCCTTCACTGCCCCACTCCTTCACTGCCCCACTCCTTCACTGCCCCACTCCTTCACTGCCCCACTCCTTCACTGCCCCACTCCTTCACTGCCCCACTCCTTCACTGCCCCACTCCTTCACTGCCCCACTCCTTCACTGCCCCACTCCTTCACTGCCCCACTCCTTCACTGCCCCACTCCTTCACTGCCCCACTCCTTCACTGCCCCACTCCTTCACTGCCCCACTCCTTCACTGCCCCACTCCTTCACTGCCCCACTCCTTCACTGCCCCACTCCTTCACTGCCCCACTCCTCGCTGGCCGGTCCCTCACCTTTCACTCTTTTTATAGGCCTTCAGGCAATTTACTCACTCCTCTAGTAGTCTCTCTTTGCCCCTCATCCAACGGTCGCCTTGGGAATGTCGACTCTGCTGTCCTCCGAGCAACAGCAGCCCGATCCAACTAGGCCTGTGAAGGTAAGTCTAGGATTTAAATACTCACTCCTTTAGTAGTCTCTCTTCACCCCTCCTCCAATGGTCGCCTTGGGAACACTGACTCTGCTGTCCCCCAAAGTGCAGGGAAATGGTTTGAAACTGGCACTGAAAATCGAGTCCCAGCAGAGCAGGGGCGCACAATTGGAGAAGGACTAATAGTTTGAAGTCTGTGAATGTGATGCCCTGGACTTTCAGGGTCACCATGTAGTACCCCTTTACCCCAGTCGAGAGCGATCTGATCACCAATTAAATTCTCTGTGCAGTGGGGAGAACGGTAGGCCAGATCTGGGTGGATAAAACTGTCAGTTGACCCCCGAGTCAAATAAGCAATAGGTATAGTCCATGAACTTTAATCAGTTCCATTGCTTTTGTGAGGGGTTGGGGGAAGTCCTGGTCAAGGGTTATTGATACAGAGACTTGTATTGGGGACAGTGGAGTCCTGTGTGATGACGTCACACAACGTGTGTGTGATGACGTCACGCAAACAGTTGGGCCTGAAAAAACAGTGTCGGGGAGTTGGTGTTGCTGCCTGTATTCAAAGGTAAGTGTTGGGGGTCGCTGCTTGCCGTCAGCGGTGGGTCATCGGCGGCATCAGCTTGTCCCTGGTCGGCAGCGGCGGTGGGTCCCTGGTCGGCAGCGGCGGGATGAGAAAATGGTGACGAACACGATGTGGACAGGGGAGTGTGTGTGGGAGAACACTAGTGGTATGGCTTACCCAAAAATTGAATGTTCAATGCAAAAATTAATTTTAATATTGAATATAAACTATATTTATATGCTGGGAAGAAACATTGCTCCAGTGAAATGAATCTGAGATGAACTTGTAACAGGCTGCTGGTGGAGTGTAAAAATCTGATTTAAAAAAAGGGAGAAATTTTTAGCACTTATAACCATATAACCACTTACAGCACAGAACAGGCCAGTTCGGCCCTACTAGTCCATGCCATAGCAAATCCCCACCCTCTAGTCCCACTGACCAGCACCCAGTCCATACCCCTCTAGTCCCCTCCTATCCATGTAACGATCCAGTCTGAGCCTAGTTTTAGTGCAGCATTTCATTGTAAAATTACAGCTTTGCTGTTGGCTTACGCAGTGGAAATTTGGAGTTTAAGATTTTATTGTGGAGTCAGGATGGTTAAGGTCTGTGTCTTGATTTCATGTTGCATCTTTTACCCCAGTGCTTGGGTGCCATGTATTGGTTAGTGCAACTCTATTATAGCAGCCGCGACCCAGGTTCAAATTTGCCGTGGTCTGTAAGGAGTTTGCACATTCTCCCTGTGACCTGTGTGTGTTTTCTCCAGATGCTCTGGTTTCCTCTCTCCCTCCAATATGTATGGGGTTCGTAGGTTAATTGGGTGTAATTGGCCAGCACAGGTTACATGGGCCGGAACAATCTTCTACCATGAAGTACTTTTAAAAATAAAAGTATCAGAGCCCAGGTGAGAGATACATGCAGAATATGTGAGGAGGATATCTGCAGTTGTAACAATGAGACTCTGAATGAATGGTCAGAAGGTTAATAGGAGGAGGTACTGAATTCAGTGATCTAGCAAATTCAGGAAAGGCAAACACAGTTAAACATTCAGCTAAAATCTGCTGAGCACCGCCCTACTCCTGACCAACTCGCCTCATCTACAAGATAACATAATTACTCCGCCACACCAAGCTTGGAAGCATACCCCTCTTTCTCTTTCTTTGTATAGGTTCACATCTCACTCCATACAAATAGATACTGTGCCAGCCAGCACTGTAAAGCATATTTATTGAAAGCATTCTCTCCATATTTAAAGAACATTCTCTCTACTCTGACTCTTCCAACATTCTCTACAGTCTACACCCTGGATCAATTCCTTTAGATTGGAGATTTGTTAAAGTGACACCAGTTTTAAGAAAGGAGAGACACTGAAAAACCAAAGAATTATAGACTCATTAGCCTAACTTCAGTAGACGAGAAAGTCCTGGAGTCGAGTTTTAAAGATGAATTGCTGCACATTTGGAGATGAGTGACAGGATCAGACCAAGTCAGCAAGGACTGACTTTCGTTAGGCAAATAATGCTTGACAAAGTAGAATGGACAGTGGTGAACCAATTGATGTGGTGTTTTAAGATTTTACAAAGGATTTTGATAAGGTCCCACACAAGAGGTGGCACAGAGAACATGTCTCAGAGGTAATGTACTGACGTGAATAGAAAATTCGTTGGCAGGCAGGAAACAGAGGCAGCCAATAAAAAGGTCCTTTTCCAATTAGTGTAGTGATGTGACCCCAGCTATTTACAATATACAGTCTATTGATGATCTAAATGGAGGAATTATTTGTAATATCTCTAACTGAGTATGATATATGCTGGGTGGTAGTGTGGGCTGTGAGGAAGATTTCAAGAGGCTGAAGGGTAACTTGGACAGATGATGAGCTAGACAAATGTATGGAGATTCAGTATAATGTGGATAAATGTGAGGTCATCCATGTTGGTGGCAATAATAGGAAGGTAGGAATAGTGAGAAATTAGGAGACAGGAAGGGGTAACGAGAACTGACTGAAATAGTGCATCAGTTATTGAAGGATGGAATGCAGGTACATAATGCGGTATTGAAAGAAAATGGCATGTTGGCCCTTTATTGTGAGAGATGTTGAACACAGAGGCAGGGAGATCTTACTGCAGTTCGACAGAGCCTTGGTGAGGTCTGTAAGGTAAAACATCATGAGATGGGAATGTGTAAGGAGTTACCCTGTACAGGGCTGTAACAAGATGTGAATGCATCCTTGTACTTACAAGATAAGAGAGACATTGATGGATTGAGAGGCAGGAAGCTAGCAGGGAAAGGATAGCAACAGTTTTAGTCATTGGACAAGTAATGATATGATGATGTTCTAAGCACGTATCCAAGGGTATAAAAAATCACCATTTTGCTGATAACGGCAGAATGCATTCTCCGACTAACATGGTTAGTTGCAAGTGTTACAATCCGGTAATAAAGAACAAAGAACCCTGATTTCGACTCAGTCTGGTGTTTGTCTCACTCATTCATGAACAAAGCAGACCTAACAGGACACACCTTAAATATTGTGTGTAGTTTTGTCTCCTAACTTGTGGGAATGCAGCAAAGTTCACCAGACTGATTCCTGGGATGGCTGGAATGACGTATGAACACTGGGGTTATTGGAATTTCGATGAATCTCAATGAGACATAAAATTTGACAGGACTAGAGAGGTTGGATGCAGGAAGAATGTTCATGATGTTGTGGAACTCCCAGCTACAGGAAGTTGTTGAGTTCATTAGATATATTCAAAAGAGAGAGTTGGATGTGGCCATCTTGGTTAAAAGGGAATGGAGAGAAAGTAGGAACATGTATGATCAACCATGATCACTCTGAGTAGTAGAGCAGCTCAAAGGGCTGAATAGTCTTCTTCTGCTCCTATTTTTTTTTGTTTCTATGAGAAGCAGCATTATGTCTGCAATGCACTGGCAAGCCTTTAATGTAACAAGGAATGCTTCTTTCTTTGATAGATTAGCAAAATCTATTATCTGGAACAAATGCTATCATGCCAGCCTTGATTTTGAAGGCAACATGTCTGTCTTCCAACATGAGATTTGATCATTGAATGACATAATGATGTATTAAGGTGGTCTCCGCAGAGCAGTAGCACTGAAACACCAATATTTCACGAAAGGATTATGGTGAAAAGAGAAGGGAAATCCTACTCATCCCCCACTTCTTACCTGTTGCCCCACTATTGGTTATGCCCTTACTGAACCTTACCCAGACTTCCTGGACAGCAGTGTGAGCCACTGATGCCTCACCAGAATCTTTGGTCCTTTGTAGGATTCATCTCATGCTTATGTCTTGTTCCTTCTGCACCTTCAATCCTCATCTTTTAATAATGCCAACACTGAGAATCATTCTAGCTTGTCCAGAAATGCTGGAAATTCAGTGATATCTGAGCATGAAGTGGAATTAATGAACTTAATTTCCACTGAGAATCTAATAAGCAAGTACCGAGACAAGAAACATGTCTGGGAAGCTAATACAGTGTTATATAATCATAGATGTTCAATGTCAAAATGGGACTATTGCATTGACATCAATGTTGTAGATGGTAATTTAGAGACCTCTTATTTTACTGAAGGGGGAGAGACAAAGCATTAATCTTACTTTCTCTACTCCCGATGGATTATCTGTTGTGCACTATTTTGCTTTTTTGTTTTAGATATAAATGAACCATTTTACTATTTACGCTTTTAAATTTATTAAATTATTTTGCATTATATTTTTAGCCCTTTGATACTTAAAAATGCTATACTTTTGGTTGAAGATCTACTTAATATTTAGAATTTTAAAACACTGCTTATTTATTTGTTCAAAGTAGATAAGACCAAGTACATTTTTTAAGAAAGGAGTTGAAGGGGAAGGTTAATAGCACAATTGTCGCAATTCAGAGAAACAGATGGAGCGCCCACTGTTTACTGAAATATTGGCATTTGCCTGGAATGTCAGTGCTTGGCAGTCGTGTTGTTTTTATTAGCACGGCTGTTAATCCAACCAGAGGCAATGTCAGGTTCAATCTGACATCTAAAAATGAATAAATGTCTGAAACGGCCCAATTTTGTCACGTGAACTTGCAAATGTGCAGTGCATCCTAGTTATGGGCTTATTTACTGATTGTTAGGTGAAATTTCTATCTTAGATTCCTAGGTGTTACTATACTAGCTTTTGGAGAACTGCATCAAGGCAAGTGAAAAGGGTCCCACATGTCCAAATTTTTGATTGGACGTGACTGTTAGGGAGTAAGAAAATAGACTTTAATCAGCTTCATCTGTATGAGTTGTGAATCTTCCATTCATTGCTGTTTTCGTGTCAAATTCTAAAAGGTGCAGGTGTGGCACAGTTAGCAAAGTGGTTAACACAACGCTGCTACAGCGCCAGCACTCAGGACTGAGGCTCCAATTCTGCGCTGTCTGTGAGGAGTTTGTACGTTCTCCCCGTGTCTGCATGAGTTTTCCCTGGGGGCTCCAGTTCCCCCTCCCTCACCATTCGAAACGTATCGGGGGTTGTAGGTCATTTGGGTGTAATCGGGTGGCATGGGCTTGTGGACTGAAAGGGCCTGTCTAAATTTTAAAAAATATACTGAAATTATGAAACAAAAAAACCTAGAAAGCACTGGAAGTTCCCAGCAGATCAGACAGCATCTGTGGAGCGTTAATGTTTCAAGAACGTTAATTCTGTTTCTTTTTCTCCTCTTTTGGTGTGGGTTTCCATATAAAGAGATGCAGGAGTATCAGAGCACAGAGGACAAACATGGGCAGTGCGAATGCTGAATGACCAATAACTATCTGAGATTCTCATATTCACAAAACAATATTTATTTATTTATTTGTATACATGAATACTTTTCCTATATATGTATTGTTTCTCTGTCTTTGCATTATGTCTGGTTGGGTATCTGTGCATTTTGCCCTGAGCACTGGAGAACGCTATTTGGGTCAGTTTGTACTTGCGCAATCGGATGATAATAAACTTGACTTTTCTGTCTTAAACAAATGCTCTGTTTTGTCCAATAGGAGAACTTAAATAGAACTAACAATTTTTCTTCTTGTTTTAGTTTTATTATGATCTTAAGTTTACCATATCTCTGAAAGTTGATATCTATAAATTCAGACTGAACAAGTCACTGCAAATCAAAATTCAGGAAATGCATTTGGACTTTAAACAAGAAACTGCTTTGAGGATCGTGCCATTTGGAACTTTCTATCACAGAGAGCTGCGAAGGTTCAGCAGATGTTACAGCTATGAAATGTTAGTCTTGCTTGTTGTTCCACTGATATTGCCCAACTTTTTTACATTTCCTGTTTTATGTCAGATTTCTGGCAGCTGCCCTATTTTGCTATTCAATGAAAATCGTGGGAAGAATATATTCCTGCAACTAATGCTGCTTAACAAACTGTTTTAATATGCATTTAAAATTCACTTTCTGATTAAGCACAAGGCCTAATAAAACCTGACCATAATTATACTGGAGATGGAAATTTACAAATAACTTGCATCCTATATTTATTTGTAATATTTCTTTACATATTTATTGGCTGAGTACAAATTTGTGTAGTCTATTGCATAAGGGGATAAATGTTGGATACTCAAAAAACAATGGGATCTCTGTTGCTATGATCCTGTTGTAATTCTCCACCCTCTGTGTAAGACAATACATCAAGGTTACACAATGTCTGGGATCCATAAATGGTGCAATGGCTTTCCCAGTATTCTGCAGTGCTGCATAGAGTCCTGAGGGAAAGAGAAATATATTGCTGAAAGTTTTCAGTGATATATTTGTAAAAGTGACTTTAATTCAGCCATATCTTTAATGTGTGTTTAGTCTGCAGTTGTGTGATATCAATGTGTACTATTAATGTTGACTCTTTCATTGAATCAGCATGGAAATATTATATTTGATGGGCTTTGAAGGCACCTAATCAGCAGAGAAATGGAGGAAAAAAAGCTCCAAATAATAAATACACCAAATTGATGGAGAAAGTTAGCAGGTTGAACTGTTTAATATTATCTTAGTTCAAGGGCTCAGGACCAAAACGTTAGTTGCATATATTTGCCTTCTATGGACTCTGTGGGACCTGTTGACATTCCCCAGCACTTCTGTGTATTTACCATAATCACAGTGACAGCAGACTCTCATTTCACAAAATGTGCCACTGATATGCTAAGGCTGTCTTCAGGCTGAAGATCCCTCACATTATATCAGGTGATTATTTCTCCCTGGTGGGAGGAAGCAGCCTAACAATAACAAAATGGCACCAGTGGAAATAGCTAGAGAGGCCAAAGGCAGAATGTTATCTCCACCAACCAAACCTCTCTTCCCCACCACACAAACACAAATACACACACTCTCCTGTTTTAAAAGCAGCTAGTGGGTCAATCACCTCAAATCAGCAGGAAACAAGAGCACATAATATTGTCATGTTTGTTATTTTTACTTATTACTCCAACTAATTATATAATAGCACACCAATCCATGCATCAACTATTCCTGCACATGCCATGCATTCTATTCTGTTAGTCTGAAGGCATCCTGGGTAAAGGATATCTCAGGTGGTAGAGAGGGATTAATATCTCCAAGGTACCAAGAGACAAATACAGGCTACTTGGTCACATACACATGTAACAGATTTATGTTAATCTTTAATTTAATGTTAAACTATATTTTTCATATATAAAATGTCTTAGTAAAGTAAATTATAGAGTTAAAATACTGTATCTGTATTCTTATATGTGGGCTGGTACAGGGTCACACACAGCACATTTTCAGATACGTCATTGTACTCAGAGAAGAGTGTTCATTCTTGGAGTTGCAGCATCTTGGACAGCCAACTAATGAATTTCAAGTGGGTCTTAATTATTCAAGAACTGCTGAAGGAAGCCATCGCTGATTATGTAACAGTCACATGATTTGGAGAAATATATTACCAAATTCAGACATCTTGGAAGAGTTCAGTTTTGAGAGTACAGAAGTCAAAACTCCTGTGACACAGGGGTTGAAATCTTGCTGTTGATGTGTGTTACTCCTGGTAAAAGGGGAACAGATTTCTACTGGGTCAATTTTTGTGTATGACCACTTCGTTTAGCCCTTGTCTGGTTTGTGATTTCATCATGGAAGAAGACAACCACGTTTATTTAACCCTTGTCTGGATTTGTGAATTGAACGTTTAAAATTAACCCTTGTCTGGGTTTGTGAATTCATCATGGAATAAAATAGCCACATTGTGAGTAAAGAAACCTGAAGATATGATGTTTAAAAGCACTTTATCATTATTTCTGAACTAAAAATTTAAGACCTTCAAGCAAGACTAAAATAATGCTGAATTTTTAAAGATTAACTTTTCAGAGTGGGCCTTTAATTATACACACACATATATACATTTACATTTGTGCATAGTGGGGTTAAGTTTAGAGTTAAGTAAGAAACATTATGTTGTTAATAGTTTAATTAAAAAACTATTATTTTGAATTTACCATTGTCTGGTGAACTTTCCATTTCTGTTCCTGTGTTAGTGCTAACAAAGTTCCTTTAGTCCCAAAAATAATTGAAAGGGTTATTAGTTCGTAACACACACATTTATTGAATCTTTATAACTCTCTGTGATCAAAATTTCCAATGAATCCGAATCCTCTAAGCTGCTTCTTGTTTGAAATAGCACCATTTATTTTGTATAGGTGTAATTCTAGATTCCACAGTAAGGAGAAACAATCCCTAGCATCAGAAGTATTGCATATTTTTAAGAGTTCTGAACATCTAAATTCCAGAGGATTTGCATCATTTCTAATCTATCTCATATAGTCTTTTCACCTTAGAAAGCAATCCAGTGAACATTCATTGCACCCCTTATAAGACAGATGTTACCTTCATTAGTCAAGGAGCCCAAAGCTGTGCATAATACTCCAACACAGCCCAGGGTAAATGCAGCAGGACTTCTGACTAATACACTGCAATCCCATTGCAATAAAGAGAAAGTTATTATTTGGCATTTTAATTGCTTGGTGTCCCTGGATATTAAGCAATAAATAAGGGATATATTCTGGGTATGTTGCCACAGCTGGGAAGGAATGAAAGAGTCATGCTAGGTGCAAGATCTGCAATGCTGGCAATGATCACCCATTGTTCACTCACAGGAGACTAAACAGTACATATGGGCAAATTATTAGCTTGTTGGTTGAAACACGGTTTAACTTCATCCTGACCACATTTGTCATCCATTTTCTAGCAGGAGTTCATTAGAAAGCAGCAAACAGCAGGAGTCCTGCATGACCTTCTTCCCATTAACCCTGGCAAAGTTGAGTGAATTTAGTTCATGTTGCAGATCAAATTATGGACATTCCTGATTTGCAGAGGTCAGTAAGACCACAAATGGTGCATTACACATTAATTAAGCTCTTGGCAATATCACACTTGTCATTAAAACTATTTGTTTAATGATTTGGAACACTGAATCTAGTTTCTCCCAACCCTGCTGTTTGTTTCTGCTTTACAAGCACAGTAGAAAATGCATTTGCAGTAATATTAAACAGGTCAACAAGAGTGGAAATTTCTTTATTTTATGCCAGTTAATAAAAAAGTTGCATTCTTCAACATGGGGTTATTTATGCAATAATATTATTTGAAGGCATAAATAGAAATAGAAATAACAAGTGAAGAATAAAGATTGGAAATAGATTTTAAGTTTACTCCCTAGTAGAAACATACTGCTTAACCTACAGTGCCCTCCAAATTGTTTGGGACAGAAACACAATTTTTTTTCTCCTTTATTTGCCCCTGTGCTCCACAGTGTTAAATTTGTATTCAATCAATCACATGTGATTAAAGTTCACATTCCAGATTTTATTCAAGTTATTTATATACATTTTGGTTTGACCATATAGAAATTACAGCACTTTTTATACATAGTTCCCCTATTTCAGTACACCATTATATTTTGGACATTTGGCTTCATGGGTGTTTGTGATTACATAGGTATGTTTAATTAATTTTTAAATTTTAAATTTAGACATACAGCATGATAACAGGCCATTTTGGCACATGAGTACTTGCCGCCCAATTTAGACCCAATTAACCAATACCCCCAATATGTTTCAAAAAGTGGGAGGAAACCAGAGCCATCAGGGAAAACCCACGCAGACATGGGAAGAATGTACAAACTCAGCACGGGATTCAAACCCTGGTCCCAGTCGCTGGTGCAGTAAAGGCATTTTGCTTATCGCTACGCCAACCGTGCTGCCCAGTAATTTCTACATTGGTGCAGGTATAAAAGAGCTAGGCTTACTTATAAGCTTTTGATCATCTTTGGAGTCTGTAGTTGCCATTTTTCCACTTGAGGGCCAGAAATGTGCCAATGAGAGTCAAAATGAAACTGAAAAACAAGAATAAAACTGTAAGCGATCACCCAAACTTTAGGATTACCAAAATAAACATTTTGGAACATCATTAAGAAGAAAGCGGTCTAGCGAGCATTCTGGTAGTCCAAGGAAGACCACCACTGTGGATGATAGAAGAATTCTTATCATAATGAAGAAAAGTCCTCAAATGTGTGTCCGACAGATCAGAAACACTCTTCAGGAGGCAGGTGTGGATGTGTCAATGACGACTGTCCGCAGAACACTTGATGAACAGAAGTACAGAGGCTACACTACAAGATGCAAACCACTAGTTAGCTACAGAAACAGAATGGCCATGTTACAGTTTGCCAAGAAGCATTCAAAAGAGCCTGTAGAATTCTGGAAAGTGGTCTTATGGACAGACCAAGATTAACCTGTATGAGAGTAATGGCAAGAGCAAAGTGTGGAGGCATAAAGGAACTGCCCAAGATCCAAAGCATACCATCTCATCTGTGAAACATGGTGGTGGGGTGTTATGGCCTGGGCATGTATGGCTGCCCATATATATGTGCACATATCTTCATTGATGATGTAATTGCTGACGGCAGTAGCAAATTAAATCATAAGGTTTTTATAGAAACATCTTATCTGCTCAAGTTTGAGAAAATGCCTCCAAACTCATTGGACGGCGCTGCATCCTACAGCAAGACCATGATCACAAGCGTACTGCTAAAGCAAGAAAGGAGTTTTTAAATTTTTTTAAAATTTAGACATACAGGATGGTAACAGGCCCTTTCAGTCAATGAGCCCATGTGGCCCAATTGCACTCAATTGATCTACAAGCCCCAGTAAGTTTTGAACGATGGGAGGAACCCGGAGCCCCCCGGGGATGTTATGAACTAACAAACTTTATTAGCACTAACAAAGGAACAGCAATGGAAAATTCACCAGACAATGGTAGATTCAAATCAGTAGTTTTTATTAAACTGTTACTAACATAAAATTTCTTATCTCTAAACTTAAATGTAAATTTAACCCCACTTTGCGCAAATATAAATGTTTGTGTGTGCTATCGTCCAAAAACTATTTCAGTTTAAACTTGAGGCTGAAAAGTCAATTTTAAAGTCGATTTTCTAAATGTCTTGTTGAACTTCAGGATCTTTTTAAAATTGTGGTTCAGAAGTAATTATAAAGCACTTTTAAATATTATGTCTTCAGATCTCTTTAAACTCACAAGCCTATTGATGAGCTGTTTTTCAGAGATATATTCTTCACGAGTGTTTCACAAGTTACTCCCTCCCTCGTTAGGGTTATGGAACTGTGATCTTTATGATGAGTTATTTCTTAAACAGCGTGATCATCATCTGGGCATGTGAGGCTGATGTTCTTTTCTTAAAAGAGCAGTCAGAAATAGTCTTACTTATTTAAAAGCCACTTATGTTGTGTATCTCCTATACTACAGAACAGCATCTCCCTCAGATTACTGTTATAGTCCTGTCTTTCCAGGATATCAAGCGTTTCTTCAGTCTTCTGACATCATGTGTCATGACATCACCACAATTTTAGTTTCATTTCTGCAAAACCTCCTTCAAAGCCACCTCATATCCATAACAACTTCTGACCTCATCTCTGTTTGAAAGGCTTACGTGGTTTGGTTCTGGAATGTCTATACAGGTCATTCCAAATGATATTCGAGGTTTGAAACAGCTGCTAAGCACAATGTTGATTGTACATAAAAATGCTTTTAAGAACCACACCTAGTACTTGAGTTTCAATTAAGAACACTTCTTCAGTTTTATGGCTTTGTTTTTTTTTACCAGACACGTCGACTCTAACTGAACACTTTATCTTATTGTGATGGTGTTTCTGCAAATGTGCTGTGACCTGTGTGTGACCCTGTATTAACCCATAATTCCTTCACTAGAAATATTTTTAACTCTATAACTTATTTTACTAAGAAATATATATGAAATATACCTTAACATTAACCTAAACACTAATATTAACATAGATCCATTACAGGGAAAACCCATGCAGACACAGGGAGAACATACAAAATCCTTACAGACAGTGTGGAATTCGAACCGTGTTCACAAATCCTGGTGTTGTAACATCATTGCACTAACTGCCGTGCTAACTGTACCCTCAAAGCTAGTCAGATCTAAAAACTGGAAAATTCTTGATGGGGCAAGTCAGTCACCCATTCTCAATCCAATTGAGCATGGATTCCATATGCTGAAGAGAAAACTTAAGGGGACAGGCCCCTGAAAGAAGAAGGAGCAAAAGATGGCTGCAGTAGAGGCCTGGCAGAGCATTACCGGAGAAGATACCCAGCACCTGGAGATGTCAGTGAACCATAGACCAAGCATTGCATGCAAGGGATATGCAACATGGTTCGAAACATCACTACTTTAATATACATACCATTGCTATGTCCCAAATATTGTTATGCCCTGAAATGTATAAAAATTACTGTAATTTCTATATTCATCAAACCAAAATGTATACAAATAACCTTTAATAAAATCTGGAATGTGTACTTCTATCATGTGAATTGTTTGATTTCAAATTTAAAACTATGGATTGCAGGGGAAAATAAAGGAAAAAAAAATCTTTATCTCAAATATTATGAAGGGGTGTGTGTGTGTGTGTGTGTATATATGTGTCTGTCTTATATGAGTCTTATTTAATGGTTTGAATTTGAATTTAAATGAGCGATTGAGACAAAATAAGCAATTGAGGTGTGTCATAATTAGATTACTGGACAATATGGGTCTAGATTCGAAATTCATGCTCCGTTTAAAATCTTTTCCTGACCCTTGATATAGCAAACTGAAAATGAATTTGAAATTCACAGTGGCCCTTAAATTCTTATAATTACAGCCTCAAAATAAGGGGTAAGTCTTATAGTATTTGATTGAGGTGAATGTTCTTCAGTCAAGGGGGGGGGGGTCAACCTTTGTAATTCCCTCTGCATTACAGAGGTTGTAGAAGTGGTCAAAAGAGGGTCACAAATAAGCCATTCAGCCGCTTGAATCTGCTCTACCATTCAACAAAACCATGGCTGATCTGCATAGACAGAACTTCCACAGCCCTCTGGGGGGTAGAGAATTACGTCACCACCCTTTGAATGAGGAGAATTCACCTCTTTCACCTCTTTCAAATTCTATAACACATGTTCCTTATTCTGAGACTGTAATGCCTAATTATAAGCTCCCCAGCTAGTAGAAACATTGTCCCTCTTTCTACCCGATTTAAGAATTTTGATTTCAATGAATTCGTCACTCATCTTTTAAGAATCTAGGGAATAGCAATCTAGCCTATTCAATCCTCCTCACGTAGCATCCTAGGAACCAGCCTGCTGAACCTTTGCAGTATTTGCTGTGTTGTAAGTATATAATTTTTAAATGAAAAATTCATACTATGCTCCAGGTGTGGTCAATGTCATTCTAATTAGATCCCAGTGTTGGGGTTATTGGCCTGAGAGAGGCAAAGTTGGTACCAGATTCCTGAAATGGACATTCTTGTATGGAGTTTTATTGTGAGAAGAGATTACCAGGTGGACAGAGGATTCTCTATTAGTTCAGATCTACAGCAATAGTTAGTTCTGTGCCTTGCAATTCCAGGATGTATTTTTTATGTTTCCTTTTCCTTTATTCTCTTCCTCTAGATTCAGATTTCAGATGCATTGTCAGAGTACACACATAACATTTCACACAACTCTGTTCAAGAGGCGAGGCAGAATTACCCCTTATTGTTTGTGCAAAATAAAACTGTACACAACATATACATGTCAACAAATAAAGAACCGTAAACAGATAACGGATGTAAACAAACTGACTGGAATACAGAGAGAATTAAAAAAATCAATGAAGTACACAAGTAAGAGTCCTTAAAGAAGTCCCTGATTGAGTTTGTTGTTGAGGAGTCTGAAGGTGGAGCGATAGCAACTGTTCCTGAACCTGGTGCTGCGAGTCTTGTGGCACTTATACCTCTTTCCTGATGTCAGCTGTGAGAACAGAGTATGTGCTTGGTGGTATGATAGGAAAATTCAGAGGGACTTGGACAGGTTGGGGGAGTGGATGGAGAAATGTGAGCAAATGTGAGGTTATCCATTTTGGAGGCAGTATTAAGAGAGCCAGCTCTTCAGCGCTTGACGTCCTGTTATGCGGAAACTGCCAAAATGTTTGGCCTGGAAGTCAGCCTGAAGAAAACTGAGGTCCTCCATCAGCCAACTCCCCACCATGACTACCAGCCCCCCCACATCTCCAACGGGCACACAAAACTCAAAACGGTCAACCAGTTTACCTATCTCAGCTGCACCATTTCATCGGATGCAAGGATCGTCAACGAGATAGACAACAGACTCGCCAAGGCAAATAGTGCCTTTGGAAGACTACACAAAAGAGTCTGGAAAAACAACCAACTGAAAAACTTCACAAAAATTAGCGAATACAGAGCCGTTGAAATACCCACACTCCTGTTTGGCTCTGAATCATGGGTCCTCTATCGGCATCACCTACGGCTCCTAGAACGCTTCCACCAGCGTTGTCTCCACTCCATCCTCAACATTCATTGGAGTGACTTCATCTCCAACATCGAAGTACTCGAGATGGCAGAGGCCGACAGCATCGAATCCACGCTGCTGAAGATCAAACTGCGCTGGGTAGGTCACGTCTCCTGAATGGAGGACCATCACCTTCCCAAGATTGTGTTCTATGGCGAACTCTCCACTGGCCACCGAGACAGAGGTGCACCAAAGAAGAGGTACAAGGACTGCCTAAAGAAATCTCTTGGTGCCTGCCACATTGACCACCGCCAGTGGGCTGATATCGCCTCAAACCGTGCATCTTGGCGCCTCACAGTTCGACGGGCAGCAACCTCCTTTGAAGAAGACCGCAGAGCCCACCTCACTGACAAAAGACAAAGGAGGAAAAACCCAACACCTAACCCCAACCCACTAATTTTCCCTTGCAACCGGACTTGTCAGCCACAAACGAGCCTGCAGCTGACGTGGACATTACCCCTCTATAAATCTTCATCCGCGAAGCCAAGCCAAAGAAAGAATAAGAGAGCAGAGTATTATTTAAATGGAGTCAAGCTAGGGAGTGGGGTAGTGCAAAGGGATCTGGGTGTACTTGTACACCAGTCACTAAAAGCTAGCATGCAGGTTCAGCAAGCTGTGAAGAAGGAAAATGGCATAAAGAGGGGATTGGAGTATAGGATTAGAGATGCCCTCCTGCAGTTGTACAGGGACCTGGTGAGACCTCACTTGGAATATTGTGTCCAGTTCTGGTCCCCAAATTCGAGAAAGGTCATACTCACTATAGAGGGAGTGCAGTGCAGATTTACAAGGTTGGTTCCCGGGATGGCAAGATTGTCATATGCTGAAAGGTTAGAAAGACTGGGCTTATAAGCGATGGAGTTTAGAAGGATGAGGGGAGACATGATTGAGTATATAAGATTATCAAGGGGCTAGACAGGGTGAATTCAGATTACATATTCCCTATGTTGGGAGAGACAAGGACTAGAGGGCATAGTTTAAGAATACAGGGAAAGCCCTTTAGGACAGAGATGAGGAGAAAATATTTTTTACCCAGAGAAGTGTGGATCTGTGGAATGCTTTGCCGTGGTAGGAACGGATTCACTGTATATGTTCAAAAGGGAGTGAGATAAGGCTCTTGTGGGCAGGGGAGTTGAGTTATGGGGATAAGGCTGGGAATGGATACTGATAGTGAATGATCAGCCATGATCTGAAAAATGGCAGTGCTGGCATGACGGGCCAATTGGCCTACTCCAGCACCTACTGTCTATTGTCTATTGATGATTGCTGCTGCTCTCCTACGACAGGGTTCCCTGTAGATGTTCTCGATGGCGGGGAGAGTTTTGCCTGTGATGTCATGGGCTGTGTTCACTACCTTTTGGAGAGGTTTATACTTAGGGGTATTAGCATTCTGCATAACAGACCGTGATGCAGCTGATCAGCACACTTTCCACCACATATCTGTAGAAATTTGCCAGGATTTCTGGTGTCATACCAAACTTCCTCAAACTCCTGAGGAAGTAGAGGTGCCAATTTACTTTCTTGATGTTGCCTTTAGTGTGTTTAGCCCAGGAAAGATCCTCCAATATAATGACTCCAAAGAGCTTAACATTTCTCACCCTCTCCACTTATAATCACTAAATAATGTTGGTGGTGAGGGATAAATTGGTGACCACTTCATCTGTCAGCTCATTTCATATATCACCTGCCCTTTGTTGCACTTTATATTTTTCCCTTTTGCCTTAAACATTTAGCCTCTATTTTTCTGGGGAAAAAGGACTATGCCTATTCACCTTATCTATGCCCCTCATTAATTTTTAAATCTCAATAAGGTCCCCTCTTGGTCTCCTACACTTCAGGAAAAAGTCCTTGCCTACTGAGTTTCTTCTTACAAGAAGACCAGTCTAGTCTCTGTCACATCCTTGCAAATCTTTCCTGCACCCTTTCCAGCTTAATGTCTTGCTCTCTATTGCTGGGTGTCCTGAACTGTGCACAATGCTCCAAGTCCAGTCTCATGAACAGTTACACATTTTACATCCCAATTACCGTACTCAGGGCTCAGACTGATGATGCTAAGCATGTCAAACATCTTCCTCACTATCCTGTGTCACCATTTTGAGAGAGCTAGCTACTTGTGCTGCTGTGTCTTTCTGTTCTACGATGTTCCGTGGGACCTTGCCATTTACAATGTTCTGTCATGGCTTAAATGATCAAAATGCAACACTTTATTGCTGTTGAAATTAAATTCTATCTGCTGTTCATTGGCCAGCTTCCACAGATTAGCTAGAACCTGTTCTAATCTGAGATATCATTCTTCACTGTCCAAAGTGTTACTAAACCTGCATGAAACTCACCTTATATCTACGTCCAAGACCAATTGACCAGGGCTATCCAATCAACAAGCCTTTTTAGGGACTGAAGTAAATCCCAAAGTTCTGTAGTCTCTGTGGTTGAAGTAAAAAACACAAAATTCCTGAGAAGCTCAGCAGGTCAAACCGTGTCCCTATGTAACAAAGGGAAAGATACATCAGTTATTCTAGAATAGATTTATTTTTGGTATCAGTGCAATTACAAGGACGAATTTTTAAGGCTGAATATAAGAGTAGGATTTTGTCTGCTCATTCTTTGTTGTTAATTACCTGTACTGGCTCTGAGATAGTGGAGAACATGTATAGATGGAGATTTAATTCTTATGTTGTTGAAAAACCCTGATTTTATTAAGTTTATGAGGGATCATATACAGTTTTTTTGAAAATAAATGTAGACTCGGTTGGTAGTAAATTTGTTTTATGGGATGCTTTGAAAGCTTATTTGTGGGGACAGATTATTAGTTATACAGCTAGAATTAAAAAACAACATTTGGCTGAGACTAATAAATTAGAGAAGGAGATAGAGATTTTGGAAAAAGATTTGCAGCGAGATTCTACAGAAACTAAAAAAAAGTTTCTTTAATTTGAAATTGCTGGAAATAAAAGATACATAACAGACGTTTCGGACTTGAGCCCTTCGTCCAAGTATGAGAAAATGCCGGCAGACGTCTGAACCAAAGAGTGGGGTAGTGGCAAAGGCAGGTGATAGGTAGAGAAAGGTGGGAAGAGACAGCAGCAATGAGGGGGAGGGGGCAAGAAGAACTGGAAAGACAGGAAAAGGGGGAGGGGCAAAAAGAAAAGGCAAGCAGTTTTAATGGAAAGCATTAAAGTCAATGTTAAAGGCATCTGGCTGGAGAGTGCCCAAATGGAAAATAAGGTGTTGTTCCTCCAGTCTGCAGGTGGTCAGGATGGAATAGTACACAAGGCCATAGACAGATGTGAGTGCGGGATTGTGACTTAGAATTGAAATGGTTGGTCACTGGGAGGTCTCTGTGGTTGTGAATGGACCGGAGGTGCCTAGTGATCCCATTTCCCAGTCTGTGAATGATGTTTCCAGGCCATGTTTTGTACATCAAAAGATTAGTTTTTCCTTGCTCCATCAACTCCATTTACCCATTCTGCTCTGCCCAGAGAAGGCAGTCAATGTACTGAAGGACCCATCCTACCCTACACATACTCGTTCTCTCTCTCTCTCTCTCTCTCTCTCTCTCTCTCTCTCTCTCTCTCTCTCTCTCTCTCTCTCTCTCATTAGAGAAAAGGTTCATGAATGTGAAATCACACACTGACATGTTTAAAAACAGTTTTTTCCCCACAGCTATCAGGCTCCTGAATGAACCTCATCAATGACCTTGGCTGCCCTTGTGATGCATCAATTGATTTTTTTAAAACTGCAACTCTATATTTTGTTATTGAGGCCTTGTTTTTCTACTTTATACTGTTGTATGCATGTTAGAGTTGACTTGTTAGATCGAACCTTTCTCACTGTACTAGGTATAATGTGAAGATAAACTTGAATTTGAACTTGAACTTCTTAATCCTGTCAGAAATTTCACACTTGAATATTTCAATGTTATACTGATAGTTATTCAGTTGAAGGTTCCCACCTGTTTCAAAAGAGCATCAACCCTCCTGATGCCCAAGAAGAGTAGAGCGAGTTGCCTCAATGACTATGGTCCAGCAGCACTCACATCCACTGTGATGAAATGCTTTGAGACGTTGGCCATGGCCAGAATTAACACGTACCAAAGTAAAGTACTGGAACCACTGCAATTCTCCTAGCAGAACAATCGCTCCATAGCAGACACAATATCACTGGCTCTGGAACAACTCATACATACAGTTGCTCTCCATAGACTGCAGCTCAACCTTCAAGAAGCTCAAAATCCTAGGCCTCTGCACTCCTCTCTGCAACTGGATCCTTGAATTCCTCATCAGGAGACCACAGTCAGTACAAATTGGAAGCAACATCACCTCCTCACTGACGATCAGCACAGGTGCACCTCAAGGATGCGTGCTCAGCTCACTTCTCTACTCACTCTAAACCCATGATTGTGCAAGTAGGCACAATTCAAATGCTATCGTCAAATTTGCTGATGACACCATGGTTGTCAGCCGAATCACAGATGGCAATGAGGAAGCATACAGCTGGGAGATCGATCAGCTCATTGAGTGGTGTCATAACCACAACTTTGCACTCAACATTAAGAAAACAAAGGAAATGAGTAGTGGAGGAAATCAGGAGAACATGACCCAGTCCTCATCGATGGGTTGGCAGTAGAGAGGGTTAATAACTTCAAGTTCGTGGGTGTCAGCATCTCTGAGGAACTGTCTGGAGCCTCCATGTTGATGCAATCACAAAGAAGGCTCATTAATGGCTATACCTTGTACAGAGTTTGAGGAAATTCAGAAACTTCTACAGAGCATTCTAGCTGGTTGTAACACTGTCTGGTATGGAAGCACTATCTCTCTGGACAAGAAAAAGCTCCAGAGGGTTGTTAACTTGGCCTGCCACATCATGGGCACCAGTGTTCACTCCATCGAGGATATGTACAAGAGGCAGTGTCTTAAGTACGCAGCCTCTATCTTCAAGAACCCCCACCACCTAGGCCATGCCTTCTTCACTCGGTTACCATTGGAAAAAAGGTAAAGGAGCCTGAAGACGAGCACTCAGCAGCAAAAGGACAGCTTCTTCCCCTCTGCCATCAGATTCCTGAATGAACAATGAACCACAGAGACTGCCTTACTTTTCTTTTTCTTGCTCTATTTTTATTCATTTTGTGATGAAATGGTTTATATAAATTGCACAACAAATTTCATAACATGTCCATGACAATAAATTCTGATTCTGATTCTGAGGTGTTGATTGTTTTAAATGCTAGGTTGGAACTTAATGTTACAACATTCTGACTCAAAGCAAGAGCATAATCATTGGACCACGTTTACCCTCCATTTCCTCGTGTGGACATAATGATGTACTCACCATTAGCAAAGATCAATGCCAGCAATTTTATGATGGCTTCGTAAACCTAAATCTGAATCGATAATGAGGTTCTGTTGCCATCAAATGCAACATCCTGTGAATTGGAAGTAAAATGGGCTGATGACTATCCAGGTTGGCATGACAGTTCAATAACAAGAACTTTTGAGCATCACAGTCATTTAGATTGCCTGTGGTGCATTTGCATTCTGCGACTGCTCTTGCCGAGGGCGCAGCTTTAGAGATGGAGACTGAACTGATGTGACATCGCTTGTTGGTGTTTTGTGCATTAATTTCTTGTGTCAGCTCGTCGAACTTCACACGCTGTTCAATTATTTAATGACATCCTGGGAGCACATTTATCATTCCTTGGGAATTGATTTATTTAAATTGTCTTAATTTAGAAGCAGTATGTTTACAATGAAGAACTATAAATACCTTCTCAGGAGCTGCAGAGAGGGGAAAGGGTCATAGGAAACAAAATCAATGAATAAAACTGGTACCGGTAGTTTTTCATCCCAGTGCAAGTTTAATTAAAAGGAGACTTTCTGAGCACTGATTCAACAAGTAGAACAAATACAATGTTACTTTTCACCTTATTAAATTTATTCAGTAAAATCATATAGCACTTAAATAACCTCTGGACTTCCCAAAATAGTTTTTGACTGAAGTGCTTTGTGAAGTGCAAACACTCCTGTAATGTCAAGATTCAAGATTCAGTATTGCACAAAATTTGTTTTCATCAGCCTTATGACAGACAGATTCGCCATTGGCAGAAATTGCCTGAAGTGTCTCTTATCGTCAGAGAGAGAGAAGCACAAGAGAATCGTGTCAGAGTTATCGTACATCCATGGATTCTCCTTCAGTGCTCCCACAGCCCCTGCAGCCATACAGAGTCTAGTCCAAACCATTAGCAGCTCGAGCTCCTGATTTGAACCTCCAAAGTGATCAACCTCTCGAATCCCAGTTTTGATATTGGTGCCACTTCAACCAGTTTTGAGCCAGTTTCCAGCAGTCCGCAGCCTGGTGAAAATCCCTCAAATGCAGTCACTGGCACACCACAGCCTGCATGTGTTCCTTTCCTCGAGTCACCAACAACCCGTCTGTTCTTCGGCCTCAGAGCTCCTCACTGGACAACCACTGTGGGCCACGTCTGTTGGGTCACCTTCACTGCTTCTTATTCTGAAATGGGTCATGCTCTCCTCATTTTTTTGGTGCCCTGCGCAGTCCTCTGCTTCCCTGGAGTCTGTCATCTCTCATGTCTGCTGGCAATCATAGTTGCCACCATCTTGGGCACAGACATGGCAGTTGCTGTCTTTTTAAATAAAATCACATTGGATCCATTTACAGGCCATTTAAAGCCTGTATGGAGCTGATAGCTGTCGGACTCTTAAGATCACTTTTTGTGCATTGTTCCCATGCCACACTACAAAAAGTGATCTTAAAAAAATGACTGCTGAGAATAATATTAATTCCTGGAATAAAACCTATATTCTTATTGTGACTCTAGCTTTAAACAATTCATTGCAATTAAGGACATGTGACAGCCTTTCATGGATGAATTTACACAGCCCCTAAAGGTGGATCTTGGGCGTGTAAAGGTGATAGATTATTAGTAGTCATGGTTGATTGAAGCTAGACTTTGGAATTTTCTCTGAAAGAAATACTATGATAAAGACAGAAAATGTTCCTGAGGCCAGGTAGTATCTGTGGAGGGTATAGAATAATAGACATATTTGGAGGTTAGTTTCAGATTGCCACTCAAAAACCCACAATTAGCATTTGGCTGCTGGAAGATTGAAGCATAGATGCATCCTATAGATGCATCAAATTTCATATTCATGGCAGAAAGAAGTGCCTCACTTCTATAAAGATTCTCTGGCCAAAATTGTGCTGCATGAGTAAACCTGTATACGAGTTGGACATTGTAATTATTTCTGTGTGCTGGAAGTGAAGCAGTAGCCTGTATCACACATGGTTTGAGCCTACTTTTCACTTCGGATTTACTTGTGAATTCTTTCATTCTCACTCAAATTTGCAATGCCATGCTGACAGCAAAATGTACCAGCAACCTTCAAATAAGCTTTGTGGCGGCTCACCCATGTGGCAAGCGAACCGGCTCCAGCAGTCGTGGGCTAGTCCACAGCCAATGGCATTCACAGGGACTCTCTGTGTGGGGCAAAGCCTCAGCCGGAAGTCGATGTCACTTCCTCCCAGCAGGGCGCAAGGGTTGCCGGGACAAGTGCAGGTCTCTTAAGCGCGCGCGATTTTGAATTAGTAAAGCAGTTGAACTGAAGTTCCGCTCAGTTGTGTTTCTTTTGCTTGCAGTGGCTTGGCAGCAAACAGCATTTGGACATGACGCAAACGATACAATTGACATGGATGATGTGAATGACTTGGATCTTCAGAATTGAGTTTCGCTTAAATTGCCAGCTTTCTGGACCACTCAACCTCTCATCTGGTTTCAACAAGCAGAGGCCCAATTCCAGGTCAGGAACATTGTCTCTGATAAGACCAGATCCTTCCACATAGTGGCTGACTCGACCAGGAAATGTTGGGGCGAGTAATCTGCAGCAGGCCCTGAAGGATGGCAGGTCTGAAGCACTCAAGGCATGTTGTCAACACATTCAGCCTCTCACGCCACGAACGGGCCTCATAGTTGCTATAAAGGATGTCCTGGGTGTCTGCATGCCATCAGCCTTGATGAGTGACATGCTGGCGCTAGCAGATGGCCATGAGCCATGCTTTCTCTTTGAACAGATCTTTTGGGAGTAGATGCCAGAGGACATCTGCCTCCTACTAGCAAATGAGGACTTCACTGACCCACGAAAGGTGGTCGCTTGCAGAGTCATTCTGTAGTGCACCAAACAAAATGGCAGAGCCACATCAGGATTAGTGTTGCATCACTGCCGAAGGTCCAGCTACACCGCATCCCAGCGGCAAAATCTACAATGCCCACTCCAAGAGATGACCTGATTTCTGAGTCTCGGTGTTTTTACCATCAAAGGTGGGGATCTGGGGCTTGCTGCTGCTAACTGACGTGCTCATTCCAGGGAAAGGAAACGGCCAGCATCGCTGATGACTATGGCACTCGCCACCATGATAGCCTCCTATACATCTGGGATAGATATGAGCATGGATAGGAGAGTTGCAGACTTTTCTGTCTAGTTGCCAGTGACCAATGGCATTTCACAGGGCTTAGAGCTGGGTTTACTTCTTTTCTTTTTGTATGTCAGTGATTTGGATAACAGAATGCAAAAATGTTCCTTTAGAACAGAAATGAGGAGGAATTTCTTTACCCAGAGGGTGGTGAATCTACAAAATTCATTGCCACAGATGGCTGTGGAGACCGGTCTTGGGTATATTGAACACAGAGGTAGATAAGTTATTGATTTGGAAGGGAATCAAGGGTTATGGTAAGAACCCAGGGGAATGGGGATAGAAAGAATAGTAAATCAGCCATGATGAAATGATGGGGTTGACTAGGTGGGCCAAATGGCCTAATTCCACCTCTATGACTTATGATCTTGTGCAAATATCCCTTCTGGTGGTCTGCTATTCCAAAGTTCCCATGGTCCTTCGATGTGGTACTCTGGATCTTCACTGAATTTAGTTGACGCTCCACTTTCTTCACCTTACACTGCTCAAAGTCATTAAAAAAAAGTCTATGTGACCAAATTGTTGAATATATTTGTCTCTATTTTGTGAAAATGCAGCTGTAAATCACCCTGGATGTGTTTACTTATTAAAGCGAAGACACACATTTAAGTTTTAATTGTGAGTGTGGATGTCACCGTTTTTCACCTATCCAAAAAGACAATATTTAGAAGGTGCAACTCTTGAAATAGGATAATCTCGATGAACAAAGCATGGAGGAAAGTTTTAGAAGGCCATGAAGTGAGGCAGGGTCAGAGGTGGGAAAAATAATGAAGATGGAAGTAGGCATCATTTGTGATGGTACAAATATATGGTCCAAAACAGATGCAACTGTGCTTGTATTATGCTGTCATGGTATGAACCAATACATTTATAACAAATGGTTCAGATATTCAAATGGAAAATAACATTTCCTGAAACGAAAATATATGCTTAGAAATGAGATCTTACCCTCTATTTCTGGGCTAAACATATGTTGTGTGAAACACAACTGTCCAGTGGGATATCCTTCAAAGATTCATGAGGTTGGGCAGGAATCTGTTTGGCACTGAAGCAGATAGATTCATGCTAAAATGAGACCAGCGAGCTGCCCTTTGGGAGCTCTTGCTGAGTTTGCAGCTGCTGCGTCATCTCCACATCTACCACTGAGATGTTCTCAGTCGAAAGAACTCTCCCGTGGCAACTAAGGGAGAGCTACAGAAAGATTTCCATGCTGGTGAGAGGAATCCACTGCTGGTTTACCCCCTGTGCAGTGAGTGGTCCTATGGCACCACAAGGAGCAGGCTGGCCCAGGTTCCAATGACTGGTTCGTGCATCTCGGAATTAATTGCAACAAAGCACCGCTGATGTAACTTCCATTATACTGAACATTGAGATCTGGGGATGGCAGATGCTGTGTGCAGCCATAAAGACACATTGCAGACCTTTTAATTGCCA
The DNA here is from genome assembly GCF_036971445.1 of Narcine bancroftii. Taxonomy (NCBI): domain Eukaryota; kingdom Metazoa; phylum Chordata; class Chondrichthyes; order Torpediniformes; family Narcinidae; genus Narcine; species Narcine bancroftii. The sequence continues at coordinate 38,723,464 of NC_091470.1, forward strand.
TCCCTGCGTGATGCCTGCCTACTTGTTGTGACTGATTAAAGAAGTCAGATCTAAAAGATTTAATTTATGCCAGCAACATTGGAAATGTCTGGTGTATGACCAATGCCATCATCTGATGTGTAACTGTTGCCGGTAAGACATTCACTGTGCTAATATGTCCAATACATGGGACTGCCCAGGTCCACTATTGACAACATTTCCCTAGAATGTGGCTTAAATAGGTCTCAAAGAATTATTGAGGACCCTTTCCATCCAGTGCACAATATCTTTGATCTACTACCAGGAAGGAGGTACAGAAAAATCATAATCAGGACTGTCAGGCTGGGAAATAGCTTCTTCCTCCAGTTTGTGAGATTGATGAACAGTATCCTGTAACTGAGCAAATCATTTCAAAATATAGTAAAACCTCTGGCGATTGGTAGATGCCGATAAGAGAATTTTCTAGTTGCTTGAGATTGCATGTTGCATGATTGGTGAACCAATCGTTATGGGATGCCCATTTTAAAGTTACGTATTTTTTACCTATTTATTTTCTGTGAGATTTTTGCCAGTTACTTGAATTCCAGATAAAAGGGATTTTACTGTATTTATATGTATTTATTTTAAGTTATATCTTTAAATATATACAGTGCTCTCCATAATGTTTGAGGCAAAGACACTTTTTTCCCTTTATTTGCCCATGTGCCACAGTTTTAAATTTGTGATCAAAAAATTCACATGCGATTAAAGTGCATATTCCAGATTTTATTAAAGGGTTATTTGTGCTCATTTTGGTTTGACCATGTAGAAATTACAGCACTTTTTATATATTGTCCCCTCATTTCAGGCTCCATAATGTTTGGGACATAGCAATGATATGTTCATGTATGGTACTTTGTTTGGTTACATGTTTAGTACTTTGTTGCATATCCCTTGCATCCAATGACTGCTTGAAGTCTGTGATTCAGAGACATCACCAGGTGCTGAGTATCTTCTCTGGTGATGCTCTGCCAGGCCTCCACTGCAGCCATCTTCAGCTCCTGCTTTTTTCATGACCTTGTCCCCTTAAAGATTTTTCTTCCCCATATGGAAGACATGATCAATTAGATTTAGATCGGGTGACTGACTTGGCCATTCAAGAATTTTCCAGTTTTTAGCTTTGAAAAACTCCGTTGTTGCTTTAGCAGTATGTTTGGGATCATTGTCTTGCTGTAGGATGAAGCGCCGTCTGATGAGTTGGAGGCATTTGCTCGAACTTGAGCAGATAGGATGTTTCTATACAGCCCAAAATTCATTTTGCTACTGCTCTCAGCAGTTACATCATCAATGAAGATAAGTGTACCAGTACCTGTGGCAGCCTTACATGCCCAGGCCATAACACCCCCACCACCATGTTTCACAGATGAGGTGGTATGCTTTGCATCTTACGCAGTTGTATTAAGCCTCCACACTTTGCTCTTGCCTTCCCTCTCATGCAGGTTGATCTTGGTCTCATCCGTCCATAAGACCGTTTTCCAGAATTCTACAGACTCTTTTAAATACTTCTTGGCAAACTGTAACCTGGCCATTGTTTTTGTCCCTAACTAGTGTAGCCTCTGCATTTCTGTTCATGAAGACTCCTGCAGGTAGTACAGGTACTTCCCTTCTTACGATGGTCTGACATGATTTTTCAAAGTTACAATGCTTTGAATCTGTACTTTCAATTTCGAATACTGATCTGCTCCTGCATCTGTGATATGCGACTAAGAGAGAGAAATCGATGACCCTGACACTTTAGCATCCCCACCACCCTCACCATTCAGCAATTAATTTTAGTTCAATGCTCCAAACATTCTTCATGCCCAGTGTGATTTCAGCTGTGCACATTAATGGGGGTTTTTTCCGAGTGGATTAAAGATATTAGGTGCTACTGTTCCTTCTGAGCTGTGCACATGTACGCGCGCACAACCAGGATACAAAGGAAATCAATGTGCGCACAAAAGGTTAGTTACCTAAAATTATGTAGTCATTAATAATTATACTTCCTAGAATGCAATCATTCTTGTATTATATTAAATTATGCCAATACACATTTATTAGCTATGAGAGATAGGCTGTGCCAAAATGATTTTGAAACAGTTTCAAGTTTACATTTGCACAAGCATTCAGTGTACACAAACTTATGTCACAGGAAAAAAATTTGCACAACCTAAGATTTTTGCACATATTGATTACTACAAATTAGAGGGAACATTGGGAGGTGCATTGAACATTGGTAACGTATGCTTTTTTTTGACATACGATGGGTTTGCCAGAAAGCAACCCTATCGTAAATTGAGGAACACCTGTAGTCATTGACACATCCACACTTGCCTCCTGAAAAGTGTTTCTGATCTGTCGGACAGGCATTTGGGGATTTTTCTTCATGATAAGGAGAATTCTTCTGTCACCAGCAGTGGAGGTCTTCCTTGGCCTTCCAGTCCCTTTGTAATTACTGAGCTCACCAGTACAGTCCTTCTTAATGATGTTCCAAACAATTGATTTTGGAATCCTAAGGTTTGAGTGATGCCTCTTACTCAACCACTAAGTGTACCCCTCTAGGAGGATGGAAGCTGGAGCGAATTTGGGGAGTCACTCCGCCTTTGGTCCTTTAATGGAGGCAAGTGATCTAAAAGATGGAGAACCTCTGTGCAAGATAGGCATTCCTTTCCTCTTTTGTGGCATCAAAACAAAAGCTATCAATTCCTTTACTTTTTCTGACAGCTGCAAAATTGGAATGATAGCCTGTTGCTGCTGCTCTTGTCTGAAGGAGTTAGTGGTGGTGCGCTCCAAGGAGAGACAAACAATGCACTAGAAGTAAAAATTCAATTGAATGAAGTCCAAGATGGTTCATGGGGTGGACAATCAAACAAATCAATAAAACTAGTAATATAAATTCCTAAGCCAAAATCTCTGTGACGTAGTGAGTTTATTTCCAGATGAAGGAAAAACAATAGTTAAAAGAAACGATGCCCTGGTGAGGGCTCAGTTCCATAAGTGTGTACTTTTTTGGACTCTGTGACGTAGCATTAAGAAGTGTGAGAGAAATTGCTGCAAAGATTTATAAGGATCCTCATGGAATAGGGAAGATGTGACCAGCAAGGCAAATTTAAACAGGCTAGGTCTCATCTTTATTGAAAAAAAATGAAACAGAAATCCGACTTAGGTTTCCAAAATTATGGCTTGTGCTGGGGTAGGGTTCTTATTAATAGAACCATGTAATAGAAAACAGGGCCTTCTAGTCTGTGCTGAACCTTTATTCTGCCGAGTTCTAATAACCAATGACAGGATACAATTGTTACTGGTTTCTCTTTATAACATTATCAAAAACCTATAAATGCGCATCTGCTCTTGGATGAATCCAAAACAAGTGTAAGACAACCAATAGCACAAATAAAAAAGGAAAAAATGTCTCATCTCAGTGCTTGCATTGGAAGTTTTGCCAATAAAGTTCATTAGGTGTGGAGAATATTGTATTATCTGGCATAGCTTAAGGGGGATACATGATTCTTCCATGAAATAATAGGAGAATATGGGAACAAATAGGAAGAGGTAATATGAAATTTATATTGGAGCATAAACAACTTGAGCCAATTCTATTTTGTAATCGCCTATTCAAAATGTGTATAGCATCTGTCTTTGTTAATTGTCATTTGAGCAATTCTAACAGTGACTTGCAGTTTTAGGCTTGCCTAAAAATTAATTCCTGGTCATTAGTTTAGCAGAAAATTTAATTTTGTTCTCATTGAAACTTAATGGTATGATCTTGAAGGATAAAATTGGGCCATTTGGGTTTGTTACAATGAGGCTGGCCCCTGAAACTCTTCTGAAAGACTTTCACAGATGGTCAACATGGGCATATGTGAAAAGCTTTCAGAAGAAAGTCCTCAAGTTGCTTTTTTGTTATGAAAGTATATTTTAAACATTGAGATAAATTAAAACATTAAAATTATTACATCTTTAAAATGAAAAATAACCTCAATGTTTTGAATTAAAATTAAAAGGAAATAAATAATTGAAATATTAGTTAATCTAAAATTATATATGATACCATGAACCCCTGGAAATACTCAGTTGATCAGGCAGCATCTATGAAGAGATAAAAAAAATTATAGTACATGTATTTCATCAGGACTGATTAAAGAATGAATATAACCTTCCTCTTGGTGACTTTTTTCCATGTAACATGGGCAATGTGGATAGCGTAGCAGTTAGTGCAATGCCATTACAGTGCCAGCATCCCAGGTTCGAATCTGGCGCTGTCTGTAAGGAGTTTGTATGTTCTCCTCTGTGTCTGCGTGGGTTTCCTCTCACTGTTTAAAATGTACCAGGGTCGAAGGTCAATTGGGCGACAAGGGCTCGTGGGCCGAAAGGTCCTGCTGCCATGCTGGATGTATGTCTGTATTAAAAAATTTAAATTTAAAGCTCATCAATAACCATTGAAATCAAGAGGAACACGTGCCCACCTATACGTACCTGCTCAACAAATTTAACCTTCCCTACCTCGCACCTATAACCCTCTCTTTTTCTTGCATCCATGTGCCAGTCTAAGAGTCTTTTAAATGCTCCTATTGAACCAGCCTCCACCTCTGGCAATACATTCCAGACACCCACCACACCCTTTGTAAAAAAAAAAAATACACCTATGCCAGACCTCTTCTGATACAAGAGTGAGAACAGATTCCCCAGTGCAATTTCTTTTGGTACCAGAAATAAGAATTGGAGTGTAACTGTGAAATCACTGCCAGCGCTTGTCTTCTATGTTCCAAAATCTGGCATTACTGAGCTGAAAAATTCAGAAGTTTGATACAGAACCCAGCAAAATCCAGATTATTAATGATTACAAATTGTTTGAATTAAAAAGAAATTGAACTCTCTAGCTTCTAGCTGTTAATTTATTAGAAAAAAATAGTCTGGCACATGACTTGCTCCAGATACTAATGAACTAACTTCCCATTGTGGTAATTACCAGGAGGAGACAAACTTTAGAGCCTGACAGATCAAAATTCTTGACTTCACTTGGTCCTCTTTCTTTGGCTTGGCTTCGCGGACGAAGATTTATGGAGGGGGTAAAAAGTCCACGTCAGCTGCAGGCTCGTTTGTGGCTGACAAGTCCGATACGGGACAGGCAGACACGGTTGCAGCGGTTGCAGGGGAAAATTGGTTGGTTGGGGTTGGGTGTTGGGTTTTTCCTCCTTTGCCTTTTGTCAGTGAGGTGGGCTCTGCGGTCTTCTTCAAAGGAGGTTGCTGCCCGCCAAACTGTGAGGCGCCAAGATGCATGGTTTGAGGCGTTATCAGCCCACTGGCGGTGGTCAATGTGGCAGGCACCAAGAGATTTCTTTAGGCAGTCCTTGTACCTTTTCTTTGGTGCACCTCTGTCACGGTGGCCAGTGGAGAGCTCGCCATATAACACGATCTTGGGAAGGCGATGGTCCTCCATTCTGGAGACATGACCCATCCAGCGCAGCTGGATCTTCAGCAGCGTGGACTCGATGCTGTCGACCTCTGCCATCTCGAGTACTTTGACGTTAGGGATGAAAGCGCTCCAATGGATGTTGAGGATGGAGCGAAGACAATGCTGGTGGAAGCGTTCTAGGAGCCGTAGGTGGTGCCGGTAGAGGACCCATGATTCGGAGCCGAACAGGAGTGTGGGTATGACAACGGCTCTGTATACGCTTATCTTTGTGAGGTTTTTCAGTTGGTTGTTTTTCCAGACTCTTTTGTGTAGTCTTCCAAAGGCGCTATTTGCCTTGGCGAGTCTGTTGTCTATCTCATTGTCGATCCTTGCATCTGATGAAATGGTGCAGCCGAGATAGGTAAACTGGTTGACCGTTTTGAGTTTTGTGTGCCCGATGGAGATGTGGGGGGGCTGGTAGTCATGGTGGGGAGCTGGCTGATGGAGGACCTCAGTTTTCTTCAGGCTGACTTCCAGGCCAAACATTTTGGCAGTTTCCGCAAAACAGGACGTCAAGCGCTGAAGAGCTGGCTCTGAATGGGCAACTAAAGCGGCATCGTCTGCAAAGAGTAGTAATGAGTTGAATGATATCCTCTGTACACTATACAGTAAGTAATTAGTCTGCTCCTTTTATATTTAAATACAACATAGAATTGTGCATCTGAAGCAGTTTGTCAGCGGTAATACGATGGATGTATTTCAAAGAGCAAGTGGGACAATTGCATCTGGAGACAACGGCTCCATGCTTGTGCGATATGTTACTGAAATAAAGGATAGTCCAAAATTTAAAGAAACTATACATGGTTCTAATTGTACCATGGATGACTTGCACCTCATGTTGATAATCGTTCAGCCATTGACAAAAAAAAAACACAACTTTGATCCTTGCTGTGAACTTCAAATGAAGATGTTTCCAAACCTAATCTCTTTGACGAAGGATGGTTGATTATAATTGAGAACATTTTACCACTCCATTGCTGGAAGTAGGTTGAAGCTCTGGATGTTTCTTTTTTTGGATGCAAAACAGTTCATTGAGTAGGATTTCACTTTGATTATTTATCCAAAATCAAATTATTTATCTCAGTTAAATGTCTTAATGCCAAATGAGTCAAGCAAAATAACTTTGGGTTATATGAGGAATTCTGTTAAGTTGATTTCCAAATCATTTTAATTTATGTATTGCACAATGTTTCTCTCTTGCAACATCTACATGCTTCTTATGAACTTATCAGTGAATAATTGTACACTAGCATGAATAGCTTTAGGGTAAATTGGAATAAAATTCCAATTCAATTCTGGGTAATACATGCATCTAATTACATTGAAGATCAGATTTTTGGTTTGAAGGCATTCAAAGGAAATAAGTTTTCGTAAGTCAAACCATAAGTATCTGGGTAAAAATTCAATCTAGTTGGTCGATACTAACAGTGACATAGTAGCATATGCAAATTGTACTCCTTTTCTGAAATATGATTGGATCACGGGCTACAATGTGACCTGGAACAGATTTCAGTGTTTTTCAAGTACCTATTGTCCAATCTGAAATGGTTCTTTTTACTAACTTCATTATGTTTCATTCTTTATAGTTTTTAACTTCTGTTTTATGGAGACAGATTCAGTGTTTGGGTTATATTCAGTAGTAGTCGTCACCATATCCTTGTTAAGATGTCCTGTGGAGCTGGAAAACATTTGCCATGTGTTTGTATGAAGCTTTAATATTAGCATAAAACAAGTCTAATTTAAAAAAAATTAGATGTACAGCAGGATAACAGCCAGTGCCACCCAAATATTCCAATCGACCTACAACCTACTCTGAATGTTTTGAAAGGTGGGAGGAAACCAGAGCACCTGGAAGAAAGCTGCACAGACACAGAGAGAAGGTACAACCCCTTACTGACACCGCCGGATTTGAACCCAGGTCAGTGGTATTGCAATAGCATTGCTTTTCAACTTATTTTCTGAGGGAATTGAATAAGGCACAAAATGACTTAAATATTGGGTTCAATATTCACATTGTTTTGAGAGAAGGAACCTAAACTGAAAGACTTTTTAATGTCTGTATTTACAAAGCAAATATAAATATAATAAAAAGTATCATAAGGTGCTCAACCTGACTCTGTGTATGGCCACACTTCCAGCATACTCCAAGGGTTGCACCATATATTAAAATTAATATTCAGTGAAAGTGGCAGTTGATTTGAAATAAAGTTTTGAGTTCTGTTCCCTCATCAATTCAGTATGTTATTTATTAGGTAACTTCTTATCAGACTGCATTTAATATAAGATTGAACACAAGCTAATGAAACTCTTATGTGGTATTTTTATGACAGTTGCAATGTTTGAATTTGTCTCCTGTCATGCTCAATTTCAGGGATATCAAACTATTTCATTATACACTGTGATATGTTATCAGAGCAAAAAAGCAAGCATTAGTTTGCACATTTGGAAATTTTTCATTATTCTACGATTCCTGGAAATATAATTTTAAACATCTCTATTAAATTTTCTCATGATCTCTCCTGCTCTAAGGGGAATCACATCAGCTACTGCTGTTACTCCAAATAAAGCAAGTCACTACATACTGTACCTTGAAAACATCTGCTTAACTTGCTCTGTGCTGACTCCAAACTCTGGACATACTTTCTGTGGTGCGTTGTTAGACAGAATCAGACACACACAAGGTAAAGACTGTACAACAGGCTTTAATCCACAAAGGCTTCCACAGAGTCAGGCTGGCTGTGGCTGCAGCAACTCAGTTTGAGGCCTCGGGAGGCCGGCACAGGCTTATATCCCGGAGAGTGATTGACATCTGACCGGGTGGGGCTTGATCCATTCAGGCCGACTGATTGGCAGCCAGCCAGGTGTTGTCCTGTCCCCTTACACTCCTGCAGGTACAGAGGTTTCCCCCTGCAGTAGGTACCACACTTTCTAAATGTATTGCTTGCAATGGGTCACCAAACTCCAGCTAAAAGCAAAATGGTTAGCAGAAACCCTGCTTTCTTTTCTCGGTTTCACAATGAACCAAGGCAGTATGCTCTTCTGCATTTGTAATACAGGGTATTAATCAATTTATCAATCTGCATTCAGAGATTCACTCATAATTTCCACTCCATCTTAAAAAATTATTCAATTTCCTTCCTTGATTGACTGAGCTAGGTCTTTTCTCTTTGATAGAGAATGAGAGACAACTTAATTGAGGTATATAAGATTATGAGCAGCATAGATAGAGTGGACAGTCAAGACCTTTGCCCCAGGGCGGCAATGGTCAATACCAGAGGACATCTGTTAGTTGAGTGGAGGAACATTTAGGGGAGATGTTAGATGTTCTTTTACACACAGGGGTAGTGGGTACCTGGAATGGACTGATGGGGGTAATGGTTGAGGGTGATAGAATAAGGACATTTGAAAGTCTCTTAGATAGGCATAGATGTAAAAAAAATAGGGGGCTTTGAACTGTGAGGGAGGGAAGGGTTAGATTGATGTGGAGTAGGTCAGTACAACATTGTGGACCAAAGGGCCTGTACTGCACTGTACTGTTTTATGTGCAATGTTCATACCACATCACTTCAACTTCTATTTCACTTCAGCAGCTTGTGTACATCCTCCTGATGCCTTTTATTTTTCTCCACTGGAGTTGATGTTTCAGTAGGACACATTTTTATTGCTGACATTTAAATTCAGCAGGAAACTAGTTCCTCCCCACTTCTTAATCAAGAACTTTGAGGCACAAAGTCTAACCTCCCCTGAGCCCACCCACCTCCACATTAGTAGCTGACCCATGTTCAACCGACAAGATGTGGTCAGGGAGGATATTACCCTTATGCAGTGCACCAGTTAACTGTGACCTGCTGCATTGTGTGGGTGGATGGCAATTAAACCACCTCTCACTCTTTCCTCCCTCCAAGGTGCTCCTCTTGGGCTTTTGAGACTCCTGAGGTTAATGGGGAAGAGGACTGGGATATAAACTGGGTGACACATCTTCTGGGGTCTGAGTGGGTGGGATGGAGAGGGTCTGATCACCTAGGTTGGGAGAGTCTCAAAAGCCCAAGGGAAAAAAGCAGTGAGAGGTAATATAATCTCCAGAGAAAGCAACTGAATGGTGAATGGAGAATGGGGAGAGTTGTGGGGAGGGGAGGGGGTTGGTGGAGATAGAGGGGGAGTGGGGTTAGAGAGAGAAGGGAAAGGGAGTGAAGAAGGGGACTGAAGAAAGGCTTAAGGGAAGGGATGACTGAGGGATGTAGGGAAATGAGAGGATGTGGTCAAGAGTGTGCTTGTGCCCATATATGTATATGTAGTAAAAACACAATGCTGGAGAAACTCAGCAGGTCAAACAGTGTTTGGGCACTTGTCTACATTTTGTCATACCTTAATGAAGGGCTCAAACTTGAAACATTGGTTAAATATCTTTATCTTTGCTCCATATAGTACACTGTTTTACCAGATGAGTTTCTCCTTGTTTGTGTTTTTACTTCAATCACAGAGTTTGCAGACTTTTGTGTATATGCATATGGAGTATTGTGAGCATGTGTGTAGGTTTGCATCTGCATGTGTTTTTATGTATTCATTATCTAAGTCATCCCATAGCACCTGGTCTTCAATTGACATTGAGCACATTGCCTTTGGACCAAGACCTTACTTTGTTGAGATCAGATGGAAATTGGCAAGTAACAGTACGCTCATCTCAAAGTAAATCACCTTGAACTTCTTATTTTTGGAAGCAAGTTGCTCTCAATCTCAAGGGATGCCTTATTCAGCTCCTTACTAACCATCTCTTCAGATTTTCTTAATCATTATCAGCTCATTTATTTCCTGATGGAATCAACTATGAGTAGGAAATTTCTACAGGTATACCATGGAGAGTATTCTGTCTGGTTGCATCTCTGTCTGGTCTGGAGGTATCAATGCTCAGGATAGAAAGAGGCTACAGAGAGTTGTGAGCTTGGCCAATGCCATCATAATCATTAGCTTTCATTCCATAAGGATATCTACAAGAGGTGGTGCCTCAAGAAAGCAACCTCTATCCTCAAGGACCCTCACCACCCAGGCCATGCCCGCTTCATACTGATACCATCAGGAAGGAGGTGTAGGAGACTGAAGACAGATACTCAATGGTACGAAAACAGCTTCTTCCCCTTTGCTATCTGTTTCTGAATGGACAATGAACCACAACCTCACTTTCTCTCCTTTTGCACCAATCTATCTATTTATTTATTTTAAAAAGAAATTTGTTAGCGATATTTGTTCCACAAAACAACAAATTACATGACACGTTCATGATGATAAATTCTGATTCTTCAGAAGATAAAGATCAACTTTACAAATTCATTAAGAAAAAATATCATAATCTGCATTCAACCTCTTTATTTATGCTTTCAAACCAAAGCCGCAGAAGGGCATAGCTGTTAAATTATGTAATGTACTTGAATTTCTTTGCCTATCTGAATGCTTTTTTTTAACTAATTAGATTCATAGTTATTTTTAAACTTGGAACTAAATAACTTCAACTACACTTTACATGAGCTTTAATAATGAAATGAAGTGGGTGCATGTGATAGTACAGATTCTATCACCAATGTGTATATGTACAGATTGTAGTGTAGGATGACTGTGATTGGCTGAGAGTGTAGCACCACCTACTGGCAGGTCTTAAAGAGTTGCTCCTAGCCAGACCAGGTCATTCTGGACTGGCCGACCTACTTGTGACACGCTCCAGTCTTTCAGTTAATAAAAGCCTTGGTTTGGATCAACAAGTCTTTGGTTCTTTCGACGCGCTCTACAGTGCACAATTGTCAAAATTAAGTTAGGATGCTGGAATTTTTCATCAGATTAGTTACCAAGGGTGGAGGAAGAAACCAAATTAGCATTTCAGATATGTGATCAAAGGTTATCAAGCCGAGATATTCATGTTTCTCTCATCACATATGTGCTGGCCCATTGAGTATTCCTAACAGTCTCTGTTTTCATTGCACATTTCAAATAACTGCAGTTTTTATACTGCTTTTTGTCAGAAATAAAACTTCTCACACATGAGTCTCTTTAAAACTGATGACACGACAAGCTTTATTTACAAGTCTGCAGAGTTGGACTCAACTGGCTTCTCACCAGTTAAGCCCCGATACATACAGTGCATTGATTTTTATACCCTTATTGTTTGCCCCTTCTTATTAATACTGTTTTAATTGGTTAGTATTGCAAAAGCATTCTAAGTACAACTGCATTTTTAATTATCACATTCGTTACGTACGCTGCGAACTCTACATACACTAAATTCTGTTTCTCACCCTTCTTATCAATCCTTTGTCTCCTGCATGTCTCTCACTATGACCATGAAAAGATAGGTTTAAAAAAACATATCCAGCTGAACCTTTTGTCCTTGGCTGCTAGTAAGCTCCCTGTCCGTTCTGGCTTCCCTTTTTATGATTAATCATCACATTTTAACTTAAGCCATTTTAACCTAAATTCTCTATATATAACACTTTTTTTCTGATGCAGAATGAACCCCATTTTGTTATTAGCTTTCAGCTCGTGTCAGTGTAGAAAAAAGTGCCAGTATTGGAATTGCAGTCTCAGTTAAAACATCATTTAACATCTGCATCATTCTTGCTTCTGTATTAAATGAGATTCTATATTAGCCACCCAAAATCTTGAATTATGTGCTTTCTTCATTTTCTTCTGATTGTGAGATTTTCTTCATAAGTTCGACTCCAGAATTACTCTGTAGGTTATCCTATCATTTTTTTTTCAATTCTCTTCAGTATATGGCCGTAAACAAATTATTACATTCTCTGAATGTTATTTCTTTTAGTGAATATCTATGATTTGTGTAATAAAACTTTCTTTTGCTATCTTCAGCTAAGATCTTTCTTAAGGGATAGGTTGGGGCCATCGATGACCCTGCCCATGTGTAGTGACATTCTAATTCGAAAAGGGAAAACACTTAAGTTCATTTCCATGATATATCTCCTATTCCAAAGTGAGGGCCTAAAGCCTGGCTTACGCAAGTCGAGGGAAAGATGGGAGATGATGTGGACAAGAATCCACAAGAGGTGCTGGTCAGACTTGTGTCTGGACAGCATGACAGCAGTTATTAATGCCAGGTACAGATTCCTGCCTCAACTATACCTCATACCACAAAAATTTCATAAATCTAAATCAGAAATTCTGGATTAATGATCCAAAAATGTGATCTAAATGATCACATTTAGCACATCTAAATGTGCTTTAGATATGGTCTGGCTGTGTACAAAGGTGAGATCCTTCTAGGAGGACCTGGGGAACATTCTGAAAAAAATTACAAAGGTGGATTTTCTACAGGATTTGGAATTGTACCTTCTGGGAAACATTATGGACATGAGTTTTAAACTGTCCAGTTACCACATTCTGTTTGTGAAGGTCACCTTGTCGGTAGCCAGGAAGTGTATAGTGGTCACATGGAAGTCTGACTCCCAACTAAATATGCCATGATGGAATATGGGAATGCAGAGTTGTATTCCCCTGGAGAAAATCACGTACAATTTAAGGAGGAAATATGGCACATTTGTTTGGGTGTGATAACCCTATCTGCAACACATTGATATGCAGATATAATTCTATCCCTTCTGAATAAAGGAAATGCAACAATCCATGGCAGTAGTGAAATGATTGAGATCAATGAAGTGGGTCATGGTGCAGATGACGTGCTCTTGTATTTTGTTCCTTATCTTTTTTATTTTAGGTTTCTTTGGGTTTTTCTTAAGTTCCTCTAAGGGTTTGTGACTTTACTGATATTTGGTTCTTTGTATTTATTTAATTTATATAATCTTTTTCTTTGTTGTATTAGGGTATGGGAGGGAGGGGAGAGGGGTAAGGGAAAATAGGCTCTGAATGTTATAAACTATTGTTGAATGAGATTGTGTTGTTTGTTTGGATTTGTATCAGTCTTCAAAAAATAAAAATAAAATATTCAGAAAAAAATTGACCATCTGGAGTGATCAGCTTATATTGGCTACAAGATATGCCTATGACATTGAAGCTTCCTTTGTTCCCATATTACATATGTGGAATAAATATATCTTTAATTCTCACAGTTTAATTAAATGTGTAGATATCTTCATGAGATATTTGCCACATCTTTTAGCTATCTAATTGCACAATATCACCAGAATATTCACCATAAAATCAACTATAATTCATGCAATCTAAATAGGACACGAAGAACAGATTGTTCAAAAAATGTCATTAATTTTTTGACTCAGAGCATTTTCAATAGATTCATCACCTTTTTGTTTTCCCCAGACTGTGTTAAGTCCACTTGGCAAATTTGAAATTAAACCTTGAGATGTTTTTTGTTGTTAAATGCCTTTTGAAAATTACAGACAGGCTCATGATTGAGTTTTTCAGTTCAGTGGTGAATGATGTAAAAAACAATGTAGGAGAAATTCAGCAGGTCAAACAGTGTCCTTTATGCAGCAAAGATAAAAATACATAGCCGATATTATGGGCTTGAAGGTATGGAAAAATGTCAGCAGGCGTCCGAATAAAAGGCAGGAGGTGATCGGTGGAGAAGAGAGAGAGGGGACAGCAGCAAGCAAGGGGAGGAAGGATGGCTAGGTGAAGGGAGAGGGAAGGGGTTAGAGAGCTGATAGGGGAATGGAAGGGAGGGGGAAAGGAGAACAGCTTAGCAGAAAGTAGAAAAGTTGATGTCAATGCCATCTGGCTGGCGAGTACCCATATGGAAAATCAAGTGTTGTTACCCCAATTTACAGGTGGTCTTTGTGGGATAGTACAGGAGGCTATGGATAGACGTGAGTATGGGAGTGTGGCACAGAACAGAAATTATTGGCCACTGGAAGGTCTCTGTCACTGGTGTGGACAGAGCGAAGGTGCTCAGCAAAGTGATCTCCCAGTTTGCACCCAGTCTCTCCAACACAGAGAAGCCCACAAAGAAAGCACCGGATGCATTAAATCAATTCTGCGGGTACACAAGTGAAGTGTTGCTTCACTTGAAAGGCTTGTTTAGGGGCTCAGACCATGGTAAGGTAGGAGGAGTTGGTGCAAGTGTGGCACCTTCTGCAGCCATGGGGAAAGTGCTGGTGGGGGTGGTGGAGGTGATAGGTGGTGAGGGATGAGTGCTCAAGGGAGTCATGGTGGGAGAGATAGGTGGGGAGGGATGAGTGCTCAAGGGAGTCATGGTGGGAGAGATAGGTGGGGAGGGATGAGTGCTCAAGGGAGTCATGGTGGGAGCAGTCCCTATGGAAAGCAGAGAGGGAAAGATGTGTCTGATAGTGGGAACATTTCAGTTCTGCATCACACTTTGATACCTTGATAAAGGGCTCAAGTCCGAATCATTGGTTATGCATTTTTACCTTTGTCTGCCTGTCCCGCATCGGACTTGTCAGCCACAAACGAGCCTGCAGCTGACGTGGACTTTTTACCCCCTCCATAAATCTTCGTCCGCGAAGCCAAGCCAAGCCAAGATAAAGGACACTGTTTGACCTGCTGAGTTTCTCCAGGATTGTGTTTTTACTTCAACTATGGTGTCTGCAGACTTTTGTGTTTTACCATTGGTGAATGATTTTGGATCCTGGTGAAAGATGACCCATTGATTGCATTCAAAATGGGGATTCCTTCAATAACTAGAATTTAGTTATCAAAGTATTCAAGAAATATATGTTTGAGTGGGAGAGAAGCCAAATAATATTTGAGTAGAAAATGAACCATGATCTTGTTAAGTGGTGCAGCCATCTTGCTATCTTAACAAATATTTATTACCTGATCATATATTCACATAATGCACAAGTCATTTAACAAAAATATGATAACACAATCCTAATTGGACTGATAGTGAGCACAGTTAACATGTTTCCATAAGCCTTTTAATGTTCGACATATATACAATATTTTTGTTAGCTAATCAGAATGTCCCACCATAAATTGGGCATGGGATCCCCAGAAGGTGAGCTGGAAGCTTTAAAGAGAAAATTGTACTTAAGAGCTGCATGCAATGGAGTCTATGTCAGGACTTAAACAAGATCAGACCAGTGACATGACTGGATACAATAGGACAATGATCTTGAATTTGAATGTGCAAGAACAAAATTAAGATGTGTTTTGGAACATGTATCCCACTCCTGGTTATAAATGAGCCTTATGCAAATTAGAACATGGAACATAGGACACTACAGCACAGTACAGGCCATTCAGTTCATGATGTTGTGTTGACCTATATGTACCGACCAAAAGAACGAAACCCTTCCTACCTCATAACCCTCTGTTTCGTTCATCCATGTTCCTGTCTAAGAGCCTCCTAAATAAGTACTGTTTCATCCTCCACTACCAATGCATTCCAGGCACCCACAATTCTCTGTGTAAAAAAACTTACCCCTAATGTCTCCCCAAAACTTTTCTCCCTTCACTTTGAACAGGCGCCTAGCAGTTAGCGCAACGTATTTACAGCGCCAGTGACTGAGGTTCAAATCCAGCGCTGCCTGTGAGGAGTTTGTTTGGTCTCTCCATGTCTGCATGGGTTTCCTCTGCATGCTCCTGTTTATTCCCGCCCTTCAAAACATACCAGGATTATAGATTGATTGGGTGTAATTGGGAAGCGCAGGCTCATGGGCCGAAAAGACCTGTTACAGTCTGAAAGAGCCCGAGAACCTTGAGACCATGTCATAGAAGACCTGGATAAAGAGCAAGAGTGCATGGCCTCAAACTCTCCTGGCACCCATTTTTCTGGCCCTGGCATCTCTCCCTATCTGTGAAAGCATCCGTGGGCCCACATTGGCCTTATTCAACCACCTCAGAAACCACAGAAATGAAGCAGATCCAAGCCATTTTCAATCCTGAGGGACTGGTTAAGACAGCAAAGTGAAGTTTTTTTTTTTGCAAATTATCATACCATATAGGACCACTCTGGCCTCAGAAACAGAGACTATTTCTAGCTGCTGTGACATGAACAACTTGGGACTATTTGTAGATTCTTATTGCAGGCTATTAAAATGGTCAAGTCCTTAAAGCTTCCAGCTCACCTTCTGGGGATCTCATGCCCAATTTATGGTGGGACATTCTGATTAGCTAACAAAAATATTGTATATATGTCGAACATTAAAAGGCTTATGGAAACATGTTAACTATCAGTCCAATTAGGATTGTGTTATCATATTTTTGTTATATGACTTGTGCGTTATGTGAATATATGATCAGGTAATATTGGTTTGTCTTTCTGTGAATTCTAGCTCTCATGCTAGTTATTTCTTTGATCTAGAAGCCATCTCTTTGCCATCTTCTTGTGAGCAGCACATGCACAAATTGTTATATAAATTGCAAGAACTCGGGTGTGGTTTCCAAACATTCCATAGTTTGCAGTGGCAAAGCTCAAACTTACTATAATTCCCATCACTCATTCTGAGGACTCAGCCTGGTGAGAGCTGGACTAGAAGGTCCATTCATCTCTACACACTGAGAAGACTTACACATTAAGCAATTTAAAGAGCTTTTTAAAAATATTTTAATCATTTAGAAGTTTCCACATTATTTAATTTTATTGACATCTTTAATATTTTAAATGTTTCTGAGCATCAAGAATACTCGGAGATATTCAAGCTTTTGACACATTTGACAACAGGTGGTCTTGGCTGAATTGACTGCAAATGCTATTCCTATGTTCCCACTCAGTTATGCAAATATGTTACATTCCACAGTTCTGTGTTACTGTGGAAGGGCTTACCATTTAGATATTGGGTGGCTGCAGCAAGTTGAGTCCAAAGATGAACCCGATTAGTGGTGTTACCTTACAGCTTCAAGGACTTGGGTTCGATCCTGACCTTGGGTGCTGTCTGTGGGGAAATTATGGAAATTACCTCCATTTCCTGTGACCTTGTGGGTTGTTTTTCTGTGTGTTCTAGTTAGTCCAGGAGCTGCTGGCAAAGAAGCGAGCTGCCCACCAGGCTCACCTTACAAAGCCGTCCTGTCCAGAGAAGAAACAAGCCTTCCGTCGCGCATGCAGCCATCTTCAGCGCAAACTCCGGGAGATCCAAAATGAGTGGTGGACTAGCCTCGCCAAACGAACACAGCTCAGCGCGGACATTGGCGACTTCAGGGGTTTCTACGAGGCTCTAAAGGCTGTGTACGGCCCCTCACCCCAAGTCCAAAGCCCGCTGCGCAGCTCAGACGGCAAAGTCCTCCTCAGCGACAAGATCTCCATCCTCAACCGATGGTCAGAACACTTCCAATCTCTTTTCAGTACCAACCGCTCAGTCCAAGATTCCGCCCTGCTCCAGCTCCCTCAACAGCCCCTAAGGCTAGAGCTGGATGAGGTTCCCACCCTGGATGAGACATATAAGGCAATCGAACAACTGAAAAGTGGCAAAGCAGCAGGTATGGATGGAATCCCCCCAGAAGTCTGGAAGGCTGGCGGCAAAACTCTGCGTGCCAAACTGCATGAGTTTTTCAAGCTTTGTTGGGACCAAGGTAAACTGCCTCAGGATCTTCGTGATGCCACCATCATCACCCTGTACAAAAACAAAGGCGAGAAATCAGACTGCTCAAACTACAGGGGAATCACGTTGCTCTCCATTGCAGGCAAAATCTTCGCTAGGATTCTACTAAATAGAATAATACCTAGTGTCGCTGAGAATATTCTCCCAGAATCACAGTGCGGCTTTCGCGCAAACAGAGGAACCACTGACATGGTCTTTGCCCTCAGACAGCTCCAAGAAAAGTGCAGAGAACAAAACAAAGGACTCTACATCACCTTTGTTGACCTCACCAAAGCCTTCGACACCGTGAGCAGGAAAGGGCTTTGGCAAATACTAGAGCGCATCGGATGTCCCCCAAAGTTCCTCAACATGATTATCCAACTGCACGAAAACCAACAAGGTCGGGTCAGATACAGCAATGAGCTCTCTGAACCCTTCTCCATTAACAATGGCGTGAAGCAAGGCTGTGTTCTCGCACCAACCCTCTTTTCAATCTTCTTCAGCATGATGCTGAACCAAGCCATGAAAGACCCCAACAATGAAGACGCTGTTTACATCCGGTACCGCACGGATGGCAGTCTCTTCAATCTGAGGCGCCTGCAAGCTCACACCAAGACACAAGAGAAACTTGTCCGTGAACTACTCTTTGCAGATGATGCCGCTTTAGTTGCCCATTCAGAGCCAGCTCTTCAGCGCTTGACGTCCTGCTTTGCGGAAACTGCCAAAATGTTTGGCCTGGAAGTCAGCCTGAAGAAAACTGAGGTCCTCCATCAGCCAGCTCCCCACCATGACTACCAGCCCCCCCACATCTCCATCGGGCACACAAAACTCAAAACGGTCAACCAGTTTACCTATCTCGGCTGCACCATTTCATCAGATGCAAGGATCGACAATGAGATAGACAACAGACTCGCCAAGGCAAATAGCGCCTTTGGAAGACTACACAAAAGAGTCTGGAAAAACAACCAACTGAAAAACCTCACAAAGATAAGCGTATACAGAGCCGTTGTCATACCCACACTCCTGTTCGGCTCCGAATCATGGGTCCTCTACCGGCACCACCTACGGCTCCTAGAACGCTTCCACCAGCGTTGTCTCCGCTCCATCCTCAACATCCATTGGAGCGCTCACACCCCTAACGTCGAGGTACTCGAGATGGCAGAGATCGACAGCATCGAGTCCACGCTGCTGAAGATCCAGCTGCGCTGGATGGGTCACGTCTCCAGAATGGAGGACCATCGCCTTCCCAAGATCGTATTATATGGCGAGCTCTCCACTGGCCACCGTGACAGAGGTGCACCAAAGAAAAGGTACAAGGACTGCCTAAAGAAATCTCTTGGTGCCTGCCACATTGACCACCGCCAGTGGGCTGATAACGCCTCAAACCGTGCATCTTGGCGCCTCACAGTTTGGCGGGCAGCAGCCTCCTTTGAAGAAGACCGCAGAGCCCACCTCACTGACAAAAGGCAAAGGAGGAAAAACCCAACACCCAACCCCAACCAACCAATTTTCCCTTGCAACCGCTGCAATCGTGTCTGCCTGTCCCGCATCGGACTGGTCAGCCACAAACGAGCCTGCAGCTGACGTGGACTTTTTTACCCCCTCCATAAATCTTCGTCCGCGAAGCCAAGCCAAAGAAGTTTCCTTCCACTGAGATGCTGGTAAATGAATAAAATCACCCCATAGCTAGGCAAGTGGCAAAAGAATTAAAGTAGAGTTGGTGAGTATATGTGAGTGAATAAAGTGCAGGGCTACCAGGAAGTAAGGAGTGGGGGACTGAAATTGATGGGATGCTCAGTTGGGAATGGGCATTGATTGACCTGATGTAAGTGTCTTCCTTCAGAGGTGTAATAAGGTTAATCTGTAAAAGATATGTACACTTGTCAGTATGGGGGCTTGTTGCTGTTTGCATGCATGGGTCCATTCAGAAATTAGTCCATAATTCCCAAATTTATATTCCATTTATTTCATATCACTAATAATTTTACAGAACGTTGTGCAATATTCATTAAGTTTTTGCCATGGGAACATGTCGACTTTTGTCTTTGCAATCTCTTCTAAAAATCGAGGTATATTTAAATTCAGAAACAAAAATATAAACCTATTTCTGTCATTCTGGCCTCATCAACAGAAACTACTTCGAACTGCTATGACACTGAACAACTGAAAATAAAAACTCATTAATGGATAAATTACTCTTTTCATGTGGAACAATTTATCCAAATTGAAGTCTGCATATGTCAACTGCAAGAAAGTTAATTTACAATGGTTAGGACATTGAGTGATCTGCCAATTATCTTTATACATTAACACATTAAATGGCTATAAAGGAGCTAAATAACCCACTTCCCAGTATTGTTATCCCCGCTCAGATGAAAAAAAGAATTTGTAAGAAAAATGAAGACTTATTTGGATTTTGACAGCAAAGCCAACTGTTTATTACCTGAAGTGTTCACTGGCTGAAAGCTATTTTGCATGCAAGGGAATTTAAGTACTGTATAACATCTCTGATAGCATTTGTCATTATTTTTAAAATAAAGAAATATATCCAAGGCTTATGCTTGGCTAAGATAGACTATTTGCCGATGTTAAAATTAATTTAGCAACCATCCCACAGGATATTACAGCAAATAACTAAAATCCTTTAAGGTTTTCCAGAGGACACTGTAGAACTACTTCTAAGAATAATCAAGGGAATCTCGCATCTTCTGTAAAATTCTCTAATGCAAACAGTTGTAATTAATTTAACTGTTCAAAATAAATGGGTTGAGCTTTAGTGGACATACAGAATATGTTTCAGAATTAGGTTTAGAAATAAGGATAAAGTAGACTTCCAGATGAAATAAATCTCTTGGCATCTGGACAGCTTTTAAGATCAGATTATTGATGCAATTGTGATTATGGAGTTGAATCTGAAGCGGAAAAAAGGGGAATACAGCCAACCTTGACTTACACCCAATCGAGTAACATCCAATCGCAGATATGTCTGAGGCCACCATAAGGGCTTAATAAAAATTTTGTCTGAAAATATATAGTGCACCATGGCCCTTAAACATCCCCAAAAGAAAGCCTCTGGCAGAATCAAAGAAGAAAAGGCATGCCTCCAATTTGGAAGAGAAGCTAAAGGTGATAAAGCAATATAAAAGTGGTAAACTGTAAATGTCGTAGCACGTGACTTGGAATGGTCTCACTCAACCATAACCACAATCTTGAAGAATCGAATGAAAATTTACCCAGGCTGTTAAACTATGGTATTTAGACAGGTGTACGTACAATATAGAGGTTCAGGTAAATATGTATGTGTGTCCTGGAATCTGACGTTGTACAGAAAATTTCACCTATAATGATCGACTTACACCCAAATCAATTTGCGTCCCCACTTCCAGAATGTAACCCAGTTGCAAGTCGATGCATGGCTGTAGTGTGGTTTCTGATAGGAGAGTGAAGCCAAGCTATGGGGTGCTCTTTGCTGTTGGTAGGGAATAGTGGTTTCAGAGGAAATGTGATAGAAATTGCTTAAGGTTATGACAGTTTCTGGCTTCATCAGAGAATATGCACCAATCCCTTTCAATACTTGATTCTGAGATCATATGTTGACAGCACACATCATAATTAAATATGAAAATACGATGTCAGAAAATGTAGAATACAGTTGAAAGCCAGAAGTAGCTGAATTCAGGAAGGTGTAGGTAATAATTGTTTAAAAGTTGGTAACAAAATTTTGGACTGTACTGTTAGAGTTTGTACAATTATACAGATCCTGGTAGCATAAATGGAATTGCAAAACTTCATTAATCTATCTTTGTTAATTCTGAGGCATCCAACCAAACAACTATCTTGTGTTTTGATCATTTGAATGATTGCTGAACTCAGCAAGAGCTAATCACTCTTTTCTTTGGGTCTTGGTGTTGTTTCATATGCTTCATTCTTTACAATACTCCAGTTCACTATGCACAGCTCTCACACACCGCCAGGCTTTCAGTGAAGACAATCAGATTGTGCCTACCCATGTTTACACATTACAGCTAAAGATGGGTCAGATTTACAGTCATGACTGTTTAGAGAGGATTACAGGAGTGGCCAATGCTGGGCATGCCTGCAGTGGGGCTGGAAGCACACAGGATGATGTGATCCAGGGATGAGTACTGGAGTCATGTATGTAGATTTTGCATTCAAGTCATGATTTGCCTTGTGACTCAGGAACTACATTTTTATCTGTTTAGCTGCTGTAAAGGAGGAGGCATCATTAAAAACAGCCTGAATACTGGGCACCCTTGGGCATAAAGATGCATAATCACACACCAAAAAAGTAATGGATGATGTAATGCGCAATGTGGATGGTATCAATGGCATCCTGTTCAATGGACAAGGTGGCACCCTCACAAAGTCATGATCTTACTCTTTATGTTCTTTCTGGCAAAAGCAAAAGGAATGAACAGGGATAATCAGCGATACCCTTATTCTATGGTGCACAGCAAAATGGAACCATTTACATGATGGTCATAAGCAGAATTACAGATGGCAATGAGATAGCATACAGGAGGGAGTTAGATGAGCGAGTTGAGTGGTGCCACAGCAACAATCTTTCACTCAGCATTAGTAAAGCCAAGGAGATTATTGTGGATCAGGAAGGGGAAATCAAGAGATAATGACCCACTCCTCAACAAGGGTTAAGGGGTTTAAGTTCCTGGGTGTCAACATCTCTGCGAATCTGTCCTGGAGCCTCTATGTCGATGCAATCGTGAAGAAGGCTTGCCAGTGGCTATACTTCATGAGGAATTTGAGGAGATTTGTTTTGTCACCAGACTCTTGTAAATTGGTACAGGTGTTACCCCCTCCATAAATCTTCGTCCGCGAAGCCAAGCCAAAGAAACCATGGAGAGCACACTTTTTTTTCAAACTTTATTTAAAAGATAGAAAAAAAACATAACATACAGTATAGTAATAGCCAAAAAATGATTTTACAAATATATTGTAATGGAAGATTTAAACCGTGTTTCTTACTTTTGCAGTTTTTGCTTCTGCAAGGCTGAGAACTTGCCTGTTTTTTTTAAATTAGTAGACACATCTGTTTACACTATGAGGCCCAGGATGCATATTTAGTAGACACATCTAAATTCCACCATGGGGCCCAGGATGCAGTTGAATAGGAAGACATTATCTAATTTACACTTATGAGGCCCAGAGATGCAGTTTTCTTTTGTTGGTCGCAGACTGTCAGGAAACATTGAAGATAATTAAACCATTTGTTCAAAGAGATAAGATCTGAAGTAAACAACTTTTGGGTAATATAAGCCATGGTCCCATTGCTGAAGGGAGAGACTCTCCAAGAAGTGGCAACATCTCTCAGCAAGAAGAAGAACTTCAAGAGTCGTCCTGGTCAAGGGAGGTAGAGAAGCTGCTACCGGCGCCCCGACAACCTACTACAAGTGTGCAGTCGTTGCCTCGCTTCGGCAGTTGGGACTAGTCCAGGCATCGATAAGTATAATTGGGAAGGGCTTGCATATTCAACTTTAGATTTAGTAATAAAGACTTGTATAAACTGAACTGCTCTCGGTGTGTGTGTCTATTTTCTTTCGGTAGCTCAAACAGTGTGACCAATCTAAAACAAACAAAATGAGAAGTATAAGTTTACCCAAGACAGTCAGTGGTGAAGAAGGTGAATGCAATGTTGGCATTTTTATCTAGAGCAGTAAGATACAAAAGCAAGGATATGACATTGAGGCTTTATAAGGCACTGGCAAGGCCTCACATCCTTGAAACCTCACATCATCCCCTGGGGACTTTTCATTAGGTATTTTCTGAAAAGCTTTCTTAATTTCAAAATCCATAAAAGGAGATTCCAATTCCTGAACATCATTCCTATCTAATACTGGTAACTTTAATTTAGATAAGTAAGAGTTAATAGAACCATTATCCTGTTTCTCCTCAGAAGTATATAATTTTAAATAAAATGAATAAAACTGGTTTTATTAATTTCCTGAGGTTTATTAGTAACTTTTGAATTCTTCTTAACAGCATTAATAGTTTGAGATGCCTGTTCAGCTTTCAATTATCAAGCAAGTACCTTATGAGTTCTTTCCCCCAACTCATAATAACATTGTTTAGATTGATTAATTAAGTGCTCAAACTGATAAGTTTGTAAAGTATTATAACATAATTTCAACCTTGCTAATGTGGCTTTTTTTTATCTTCTGCTACATCTTTCTGAAAATCTTTCTCTAAATCAGCAATCTGATTTTCTAACTCTAAACTTTCTGCCATATGTTGTTTCTTAACTTTTGTAGAATAACTAATAATCTGCCCCATCAAATAAACTTTTAAAGTATCCCCTATTACAAAATGATAATCCACAGAATTAACATTCTTGGTCAGAAATAAAGAGATATGCTCTTGAACAAAAGTAACAAACTCTGGTTTATTCAATAACATTGCATTAAACCTCCATCTAAACGACGGATGTACTATCTCCGAACTTTCAGAAGAAAAAAGTAATAATGAATGATCTGATATAGCTCTACTTTTATATTCCACTCGTAATACTGTACCTTGTAAATGTGCTGATACTAAAAATAAATCAATTCTAGAAAACGAATCATGTTGTGAAGAGTAAAAAGAAAAATCTTTCTCTGTAGGATTAACTTTTCTCCAAATATCCACCAAATTTAAATGTTTCATTAATGCTTTAATTTGTGTTGCCATCTGTTATTTATTTATACTTTTTGGATTTATGTCCAATAAGGGGTCCAGAACACAATTAAAATCACAACCAACTAAAACATTTTCATTAGCTTGAGTTAACAGTAAAAAAGCTTCTGAAATAAACCGCTCACCATCTATATTAGGGGCATAAACATTCAGCAAAGTCCAAGATTCAGCAAAAATTTTACAGTTCACTCTTAATACTCTGCCAGCATACCCCTCTGAAGATTCCAATTCAAATGATAAATTTTATGAACATGAATTTATGAATCAAAATCGCTACTCCTCTTGCCTTAGAATTAAAAGAAGAAGAAAAATCATGACCAACCCAATCTCTTTTAAATTTCAAATGTTCTTTTTCAGTCAGATGTGCTTCTTGGAAAAAAGCAGTCAATTTTCATTTTTTTTAATATAAGACAATATTCTCTTTCTCTTAATTGGATTATTTAATCCCTGAACATTAAAAGTTGCAAAATTCAATTTAGACATCCTTTTTAACTACTAATATATTTACAGAATATAAAATAATGCTTCCCTTTATAATTCTTCAAAAAAAGGAGAAAGAAACACCCCCCTTCAAAAAAAAACAATAAAAAAAACCCACAAAAACACAAAAAAAAGCACCCAAAGGTAGTAATACCCTAAAAATCTGGGTGTGGTAAACCCACTAGTGGCAGATGACTATCAAAGTTTTCAGTGTCATCCACCCCCCCCAGCCAGATACATATTTATTATTTAATTAAAGACAATCAAATATATTCCATATATTCAACCCAATGATTCCAAACCCTACGACTGCTCTGGATCTTCAACATCAAGAAGACTTTGTGTTAACTCTTCTTTCTTTCCATTCTTTCCATACTTTCCATTATTTCCATACACATTTCCATTTCCATTTACTCTCCTCTTAGGAGACAACGGAGGAAAACGCCCATTTCTTTGCAGTTCCTGCAAAGTATTAGCAAAAACCAAAGCATCGTGATCATTCTCAAAGAATTGAGATTGAAAATTTCCATGAAAAACCTTCAAAATTGCAGGATAATGAAAAGCAAACTTGTCGCCCTTTTGTCACAAAACATCTTTACCCGTATTAAATTCTCGTCGTCTTCTAATAACCTTTTGGCTCAAATCAGCATAAAAAACACTGTTGTTTTGAACCATTAATGGAGACTGACTCTACCGTGCTTTCTGTACCGCCATACATAGAATCATTTCTCTGTCTTGGTATTTTAAACAATGAACCAAAATTGGCTTCGGTCAGTGTTTGTCCTGGAAGTGGTTTTCTTCTCAGAGCTCTGTGAGCCCGATCCAGTTCCAAGCCTTCATGAAAAAAACTCTTTACCCAGCACCTCTGGGATCCAATGCTTAAAATTTTTTTATAGGGTCAGAACCTTCAATGTCTTCTGGAAGACCAACTATTTTCACATTATTCTTTCGGCTTTGATTTTCCAATGAATCAACTTTCTTCAATAAATCTCTTCTTTGAATCCCCCAATCTACAAAAGAACCTTCCACTTTTTTCATTTTTTTCTCTATTATGACACTCAGAAAAGGCTGTTTCAATTTTCTTAAAATTAACTTGCACAGTATCAACTGATTTTATACATCTATTAATATCACTCTTAACTACAGTCATTTCCTGTTTCATAGTTGACATTTCATCACACAAGGTATTCATTTTTATTTTCATCTCCATAAATCCTTGGTTCATCTGAGTTGATATTTGTTTTGACATATTGTCCATTTGACAAGCAATCCCTTCCAAAACAGTGAACGCTGAATCCTTTCCAGATTCCACCACCACTTTTTCAGGTCTACCTTCATTAACTACAGGCTCCTCCTCCTCGGAAAATTCCAATAAGTTTCTCTTTTTCCTCAGTCATAGTAAATCCTTTAGCTGAACGGCTGCAGGTCTGGACACCCGATGCCAGCACCCCGACCTCTTCGGGATACCAGCGTTCGTGCTCCCCCACAGCCCATACTTTGTCCAGCAATTTTTGGATCCGGGATGCCCCACGCAAGCCAGGCAAAGCTGCTGGATGTGCAGGAGCATCCTCCCACACTACTCTGCGCGTCTCCGGGCCACTGAGCAAGGTCGTGGGTTCGCGGGTCCCCTTGTCGGCCATGTTGCCCAGGAGCACGGCTTCACGTGAACGCAGGTCGGCAATGGTCGAACTCACCAAAGTGTCGGCGCCACCTTGTGGAGGCAGGATCAGCGCCGAGGTCAAACTCAAATGGGCTGGAGTCCTCTGAGGCTTGGAGACTCCCAACGACAATTCAGTGAATTCAGCTTTTGTATGGTAATTTTTTCTGAAGTTGAGGTTTAGATTTTTTCACATTAGTTGCCATAATAAATCACTGTTATTTAAACAACTGTAAATATTGTTTTTAAACACTTTTATGCTTTTTAAAAACCGGGTATTTAGTAATCCATCTGGGAAAAGGTGGAATACACGTCTTTCTTCTACGCCATCTTGCCATGCCCCCGCCGCCATTGGAAGGGCACTCTGACAAGCTGCATAACTGTCTGGTGTGGAGATGCCTATGCACAGGACAAGAAATAAAACTACAGAGAGTTGTGAATTCAGCCAGCACCATCACAGACGATTACAAGAGGTGGTGTCTTAAGAAAGCAGCCTCCATCCACAAGGACTCTCACACCTAAGCCGTACATGATGATCTTTATAGGGCTTTATAAATAGTTAAAAAAATCTCACAATGATATCCCTTTACAAGCTATGCAGGGGAGTTGGAAATAATATAACACCAGGCTGAATTTTATTGAGTTGGAGCAGATGGAAGTGAAGGAATGCATATATCCATTTAAATTATGCCACTCTAGGGGCTTCAGTGACAATAAAAGCTGGTAGTTCTATGAGTGAAAAATATTCTGTCTTTTCTCAATGTAGATGAAAATCTCACCAATGGCAAATTTTGGCTGTTGCTCTACTGTTGATGTTAGTTTGAGACAGATTTACACCAAATAAACAGCGCTAACAGACATGAAAAACCCATCTTAAAAATAAGCATAGACTTGTAGCAACTAATGCTAAGATTCTCAAGAACATGTGAGAAGTCTGTGTTAACACGATTTTAAAGTTGTACAAGTACAACGCGATGAAATAAAGTTATCCAGTCCTCAGTGTAACACACTGCAAGCAGCACATTTTGACAATATGCACATGTAGACAATGATGCACTATCAATAACTCAAAAGATTAGAGTTACTAATCTATAGGCTTTTATTGGCAATAAACTTGAAGGTCATCCTGTGCTGTGACCCAGGCTTTCTGGGGAGGGGTTATGGTGTTGGAGCCTTTATACAGGATCAAGAGGGAGGAACCATGGGTACATTCACAGAATGGGGCAGAGCCAGATAAATGAATGCACAGCAGTTCACCACATTCATTCCTTGTTTTTTTTAGTCCAGCAGGGTGACGTGGGGCACCAGGTCTTACAAACGTCTTAGACGTTTGTCTAAGTCTGTCTGACGGCCTGGCCTTCCATTGTGACCGGCAGAGAGCCCACTGCTCTGCTGTAACTGGGGCAAATGTTTCATCCTGGACCTCCAGGTGTCAACCTGTTGGGGGCATGGCAGCTCGGTCAGAGTGACTAGGGTGGGGGGGTGGGGCTAGGGTGCCATGGTATGTTGTGTGTGTCTATGGGAGGGGAGCATTGGAGGCAAGCTGATAGCATGGAGTGCTTCAGGAAGGACCTCCTTGCTAGTGAGAGACTGACAGCCTCCTGGACAAGGACAAGGAGGGTGGCCTTCCATACAGTGGTGTTTTCCCTCTCCATCTGGCCGTTTCCTCAGGGGTTATAACCAGTGGTCCTGCTGATGGTGATACCTCTGGCCAACAGGTATTAATGCAGCTCGTCGCTCATGAACGAGGATCCCTGATCGCTGTGGACATATGATGGGTACCTGAGCAGGGTGAACAAGTTGTGCAGTGCCCTAATGACCATAGTGGTGGTCATGTCTGAGCAGGGGATGGCAAAGGGGAAACATGCATTCTCATTGATGACCATGAGAAAATACATGTTGTGGTTGATGGAGGGAAGGGAGCCCTTGAAATTCCTGCTCAGACATTTGAAAAACCATGTGGCTTTAACCAGGTGCAATCTATTTGGTTGGTAGAAGTGCAATTTGCACTCTGCACAGACCCGCAGTCCCTGGTTGTGTCTTTGACATCCCCGATGGAGTACGGTAGATTAAGAAATTTGGTGAAGTGGAAAAATCTTGTGACACCAGGGTGACAGAGGTAATTGTGGAGGGTTTTGAGGTGGTCTATCTGTGCACTGGCCCATGTCCCTCGTGACAGGGCATCTGTGGGCTCGATGAGCTTCCCCAGACAATACATAGTTATAGGTGGAGAATTCGATCCTCCACCTAAAAATGTTATCATTCTTTAACTTACTCCGCTGTTTGTTGTTAAACATGAATGCCATGGCCCATTGGTCTGAAAGCCGGGTAAAATGTCTGCCGGGCAGATAATGCCTCCAGTGCTGCACCGCCTCAACAATTGCCTGACTCTCCTTTTTGATGGAGGAATGTTGGATTTCAGGGCCCTAGAGGGTATGGGAGAAGAAAGCCACAGGCCAACCTGCCTGACTCAGGGTGGCAGCCAAGGCAAAATTGGATGCATTGCTCTCAACCTGAAATGGGGCAGATTCATCCACCACATACGTTGTGGCTTTAGCGATATCTTCTTTTATACAACTGAAGCGTGCCTGGGCCTCTCTTGTCAGGGGGAAAGATGTGGACTTAATAAAGGGGCGGGCTTTGGCCGCATAATTGGGTACCATCTGGGCGTAATAGGAAAATAACCCCAGGCACCTTTTCAGGGCCTTGAGGCTGTGGGGAAAGGGGAGATCTAGTCATTAGGGTTGGGGTTAATAACCCCATTCATCACAACACAGCCAAGATCACTAGGTGGGTAGTGCAGAAAACACATTTATCCCTGTTGTAGGTGAGGTTTTGACTTTTGTGAGGAATTTCTGGAGTTGGCATCTTGATCTTGTAGGTTGTGGCCACAGATCATGACGTTATTCAGGTAGGGGAAAGTGGCGGGCAGGTCATTTTGGTCCAGTCCATCTCCTGCTGGAAAATGGAGATGCTGTTAGTAATACTGAAGGGAACCCTGAGGAAGTGGTAGAGGTGGCCATTTGCCTTGAAAGCGGTGTACAGGCAGTCCTCTGGACGGATGGGGAGCTGGTGGTAGGCAGAATTTAGGTCAATTGTGGAGAACACAGGATATTGGGCAATTTGATTGACCACATCTGCAATGTGAGGGAGGGGGTACACAACCAACTATGTATAGCGGTTAATGGTCTGGCTATAATCAATCACCATTCTGTGTTTACCCTACCCTTGACTACCTTTACTTGGGCTTTCCATTGGCTGGTACTGGGCTCGATGATCCCCTCATTTAGGAGTCGCTGGGCCTTCGCTTTAATAAACGCCCTGTCCCCTTCACTGTATCGCCTGCTCTGTGTAGCGACTAGGTTTACAGTTGGGGGTGAGGTTCACGAACAGTGGTGGGGGATCAATGCGGAGAGTAAAGAGATCATGTGTTGGTTGGGCTGGCGGGGGGTGGTGTGTTGAGGAAGTCAGAGAGGGTGAGCAGAGCGGCATGCTGATGAACTTTGGGTTGTCGACCGTGAGGGTGGGAGGGGACCGTCGTATTGCATTGTATTACTCTTGAGATGCCACTGAAAGTCCATCCCCATCAGCACTGGTGTGCAGAGCTGTGGCATGATGAAGAGTTTAAAGTTCCTGTAAGTCATGCTCTGAACAGTGGTGTAGCTGCCGATCTCGGCCGAGTGGGACTCTGAGGCCAGGGTGATTTTATAGCTTACTGGCATTGCTTTAAGAGAGTAACACTGCACTATATTGGGGTGGATTAAACTATCAGTGCTCCAGCTATCGAAAAGGTATCTCAACCCGATCATTAATTGAGATGTCCATCATAGACTGGGAGAGTTGATATGGACTGTTTTGGTTCAGTACCACAGAGGTTCGTAGTTTGGCCCGTGTTGACTTGTAGTCTTGGGGGGGGGGGGGGGCAGAATGGCAGTGCTCATGCGGCTGCATGGTTATCCCCGGATGTTGGTGGTGTCCAAGCTACAGCCCTCGTGTTACAGTGTGGACATCACCCAAAACTGGCACACGTAATCTGACCTGACACCTGTGACATAGGCATCCCGGATCATGTCCGTGTTTTGGTGAGCCGACACTGACTGGAAGTTGCACTCTAGTGTGAGTTCATGCAGGGCCTGGAGGAACTCGTTGCTCAATTCACCTGGTTGCTGACTGTGGGTAGCCAGCATTTACCTGGCATATACCTCATTGACTTTTTCCCTGAACTGGTCCTTGAGTATGTTCATTGCCTCTGTGTATATTGAGGCATTCCTGATCATCAGGAACACTTGATGTCTGACCCGGGAGAACAACAGGTGTAGCTTGTTTGCCTCTGTGGCCATGACTCCGGTGGAGTTCTGCAGAAAGACCTCAAAGCAGCGTAGCCAGAGTTCAAAGCATTCTGAGGCTTCTGGCAATTGTGGGTCGATCTCCAGCTTATCAGGCTTCAAGAGTTGTTCCACCGTTGGAATAAAAAATATTGTAAATAAAATTGAAGCACTATCAATAACTTGAAAGACTAGAGTTACGGAACAATAGACTTTTATTTGCAATTAACTTGAAGGTCATCCTGTGCTGTGACCCAGGCTTTCTGGGGAGGGGTTGTGGTGTTGGAGCCTTTATACAGGGTCCAAAGGGAGAAGCCATGGGTACAGTCACAGAACAGGGAGGAGTCAGATTAATGAATGTACAGCAGTTCATCACATACAAATGTACATAGTACTTGTATATAAATAATAAAATAAATTTATATTATTGTTAAATAAATAGTTGAGTCATGGAGAGTTTGCATGAACAGTTCATCAGTTCATTCAGCCTCCAATTGATCTCCAATCTGATGCTTTACAGCAGTGGTTTTCAAATTTTTTCTTTCCACTCACATTCCACCTAAAGTAATCCCTATGCCACAAATGCACTGTGATTAGTAAGGGATTGCTTAAGGTGGTATGTGAGTGGAAAGAGAAAGTTTGAAAACCAATGTTTTAATTGTACCTAATTGACTTGTTATGTGCATGGTTACATAACTCCAAAGGAAATGGGTCAATGACAATTTTTCTCAAGCAAAATATTTCAGTAACAATTGGGTCTAGAGCAGTGGTTTTCAACCTTTTTTCCCCACTCGTATACCACCATAAATAATTCCTTACTAATCACAGAGCACCTATGAGATAGGTATTACTTAAGGTGGTATATGAGTGGAAAGAAAGAGTTTGAAAATCTCTGCTCTACAGCAACCATGCCACACTGTGATGCAACCAGCCAGGACACTCTTGATAGAGCTCTTGTAGTAAGTTGACTGGATGGTGGCTGGTTGCCTTGACCACCTCAGTATCCTCAGGAAGTACAGTCGTTGTTTTGCTTTCCTGACAAGTGAGATGTTTTGTGCCCAGGATAGGTCACTTCTTAAGGGGACTCTGAGGAACTTGGTGCTCACTGGTCTCTCAAGTAAACAATGCCCTTTTTTTGGTGTTGTGCAATTTTCTAGACGTTGTCTTTGATTTTGGTAGCATTGTGAGAAAATAGTTGTGGCCAGATTTGAAATTAAGACATAATGTTGGAGAAACTCAGCAGGCCAAACAGCGTACTTTATGTAGCAAAGATAAAGATATATAACAACGTTTCTGGCTTTCATCAGCGTCACATTGTGTTTTGACTTTAATCATGGTTTCTGCAGACTTTCGTGTTTTACTTCTGTGGCCAGATTTGTGTTGTACCAGAAATTCCTATTTAAAATACTGACATCTGTCAGCTTTCATCTTTTTGGTTTGCTTGTGAATGTTAGTGTTAAGTATACAACGTAAGAACACAACCTCTGGTTTCAAGTGGCATGGTCATCACTCACCACAAGTTCTGGTTTCAAACACAAAGCAACATTTCGCTGTTCACTGTAGCTTGAACTCAGTGTAAACTAATGAGTCTGTCAAAGAGGAGACAATCTGCATTTATCATCTCTTATCTGTGGGCTCGGCCATGCACCACTTTGGCTTGGCCACCCACCTGTACAGGGGTCGAGGACTGGCCACTGATGATGTCTCATCTCTTGTGCAGACTGCTTGCAGCCTCTTTTAATCATGACTTATGAATAACAATGCCAAGGAATCAATGGTGAGTGGCAGGAACATTTTTAATATTTAATAGTAATGATGAAAAAAAATCTGTTCATTATTTTTTAAAAATTCTTTGAACATTTTAAAAGGTACCAGTGCATTAATTATTTGGATTTCTTAAATCTTTCTCTATGATAAAATAAAACAGAAATTGTGTCATTGCTTATGCATCATTGTCAAATTCCTTATGTCGCTTGCACATCTGCAAAATTGTGCTGACCCAATTTTTGGAATCACCCACTCCCCCTTTCTCACAGATTCTTCTTCTCTTCATTTAGACAAGGAAACCTACCTTGACAATCTGCTAATTTTGGACAAATGGCTGGAGAAGGAAACATCCGTGCAAGGAGCAGCAGTTAATCTACTGAAGCCATTGATTATAGGGGATTTTGTGAAGCAGATAGAGGAGGAGAGTATTGGGCTGTAGAGCTCGTCGAAAGAACCAAAGACTTGTTGATCCAAACCAAGGCTTTTATTAGCAAAAGACAGGAGATCTTCACAGGTGGCCGACCAGTCCGGAATGATCCGACCTGACTAGGGACATAACCCGTTAAGGCCCAGACAGTAGGCTTAGCTCTCAGCCAATCGCTGTAAGCACAGTCTAGATACAGTAACTATATACACTATGTACATTGGTGATAGATCTGTACTATCACATTGGCCATGCTTTCTTTTCTGACAAGATATAGTGTTTTTTTTTCAAACTTTATTTAAAGATAGAAAAAACATAACATACAGTCTAGTAATCATCAAAAATTGATTTTACAAAGATATCTATATATATATATATATCTTCTTTGGCTTGGCTTCGCGGACGAAGATTTATGGAGGGGGTAAAAAGTCCACGACAGCTGCAGGCTCGTTTGTGGCTGACAAGTCCGATGCGGGACAGGCAGACACGATTGCAGCGGTTGCAGGGGAAAATTGGTTGGTTGGGGTTGGGTGTTGGGTTTTTCCTCCTTTGCCTTTTGTCAGTGAGGTGGGCTCTGTGGTCTTCTTCAAAGGAGGTTGCTGCCCGCCAAACTGTGAGGCGCCAAGATGCACGGTTTGAGGCGTTATCAGCCCACTGGCGGTGGTCAATGTGGCAGGCATCAAGAGATTTCTTTAGGCAGTCCTTGTACCTTTTCTTTGGTGCACCTCTGTCACGGTGGCCAGTGGAGAGCTCGCCATATAACACGATCTTGGGAAGGCGATGGTCCTCCATTCTGGAGACGTGACTCATCCAGCGCAGCTGGATCTTCAGCATATATAAAGAAGAAAAATAACTCAAGAAACCCCCAGAAAAATAAAATAAAAAAACCCTAACCCTCCCACCCCTTCAGCCATATATAATTTTATATAAATTATATATAAAAAAGTTATAAATGTTAAGAACAATTCAAAGTATATCTAAATGCATATATTCCAAATACGGAGACCATTTGCTAACAAAAAATGAATAATTATCATGTAAATTATAGGTAATTTTTTTCCATAACAATACAAGTTTTCAATTCATTTTGCCAACGCAGTATATTAATCTCTGTATTGTCCTTCTAAGTACTTGCAACACATTTACGTGCTACTGATAACACTAAACATACAAAAGCAATATGAATTTTATCCAAATCCAATCCTCTCAACGAAATCAAATTACCCAACAAGAAAATCATTGGGTCTAATGGTAAGGTAAAGTTATACAATTTTTCCGAAATTACTTTACTTCCTTGCCAAAATGGTTGAACTTTAACACAAGTCCAAACAGCATGTCAAAAAGTTCCAATACATAAATCATATCTAAAGCATGAGTCTGAATTACTAAACCCATATTTTTTCAGTTTCTCTGGAGTCAAATATAATTGATATAAAAAAATTACAATTAACCATTCCATATCTTACATTAGTCAATTTGATTACATTGTCCTGACGCATATCTGCCCAATCATCTTCAGGAAAAATAAACAAAAATCACTTTTCCATTTAAGTTTAGATTTTTTTCCAATCTGGTTTATCCATATTATCTTGTGACAAATTGTACATAACCAAAATATAACCCTTCTATGGTACAGAGGAAATCAAAGGCTCAAATCTCGACAAAGTAGGTAAATTCATCTCTCTACCATAATTATTCTTTAACAAGGCTCTAAGTTGGTAATACACAAAGAATTTACAGATATTTCAGATCTCTCTCTCAATTGATTAAAAGAAATAAATTGTCCCTCTTCAAAACAATCCTGTATTGTCTTTAAATCCTTAAAATCCCAACTCTTTAAATAATTATTAAACATTGAAAAGAAATAAGCTTATTATTACACAATGAAGTTAAAATTGATAATTTATCTTTTGATCCCAAAACCCTATTTTTTAAATCCAGATCTTTAACAAATGTTTCAATACCCAGGATATTATATTCCTGTAACAAATTCAAGTTCCAATGAAACTCGACCTTAGAAATACATGCCATTTACACCTTAGCTCAGCAAGGCGGTTGATCTAGATCCATCAACCTGCTAATAAACTTCAAATGGGCCACTTCATAATAATTTTGAAAATGTGGTAACTGAAGTGCACCTAACACATATTTCCAAGCAAGTTTATACAATGCCACTTGAGCTAATTTAACTTTCCATAAATCTCCCGCACTACCTTGTTTAAATCCTGAAAAAAAAACCTTTTGAAAGTAAACAAGGTGTTGACTAAAATAAATATTGAATTTGGGGAAAAATATTCATTTTAATACAATTGACCCTACCAATCAAAGTTAATGGAAGATCTTTCCATTTAATCAAATCTGCTTTAATCTGTTTTAATACAGGCACATAATTTAACTGATACAATGACTGATAATTAACATCTACAAACACACCTAAATATTTAATTTTATTTGTCCACCTTAATTTTGTAATAATTTAAATTCTGAATAATCTCCTATTCCAAATGGTAAAATTTCACTTTTATCACAATTAACTTTATATCCTGACAATTCTACAAATTTCAACAAACACTCTTGTAACTGCTTCAACGGCTGTTCTGGTTCCGTCAAATATACCAACACATCGCCCGCAAGAACATTAATTTTATATTCTTCATTCTTAACCCTCATCCCTCCAATTTCTTCATTTTTTCTAATAGTCTAAGCTAATAGATCAATAGCCAACTCAAATAAGGCTGGTGACAATGGACTACCCTGCCAGGTTGAACGAGTTAACCTAAATGGTAAAGAAATCTGACCATTTGTCACCACCCTAGCAATTAGGTTTGTATATAAAGCTTTAACCCAACCAATAAAAAAAGGGCCAAATGTAAACTTTTCTAACACCTTAAATAAAAAATCCCACTCAACCCTATCAAAAGCCTTTTCTGCATCTAGTGCAACCACCACAGGATGGTTAGGCTGCTTTCAGTATGCAGTGACCAAAGTAATTAATCAAAGAGTATTATCAGATGCATTTCTGTTCTTAATAAAACCTGTTTGATCATTATGTATCAACTTAAGTCTGTTAGCTAATACTTTCGCTATAATTTGATAATCTACATTTAATAAATAAATAGGTCTACGTGAAGACACTTTTAATGGAACTATCTTTTTTAAAAATAACAGTTATGAAAGCACTTGAACAAGATTCTGGAAACTTCTGTTCTTCAGTAACCTGTTTTAATATATCTTCAAATACATTAGATAAATCATCATAAAAATATTTATAAAATTCCACAGGAAATCCATCAACCCCTGGGGACTTTCCATTTGGGATTTCCTGTATAGCTTCCTTGATTTCAAAATCTGTAAATGGACATTCTAATTCCTGAATATCTTTCTCATCTAATACTGGTAATCTTTATTTAGATAAATAAGATCCAATAGGATCATTATCCTGCTTCCCCTCAGAAGTATATAATTTTTGATAGAATGAATAAAACTGATCATTAATTTCCTGTGGCTTATAGGTAATTATTGAATTCTTTTTAATGGCATTAATAGTCCGAGATGCCTGTTCAGCTTTCAATTGCCAAGCAATTACCTTGTGAGCTCTTTCTCCCAACTGATAATAACGTTGTTTAGATTGATTAATTAAACGCTCAAACCGATAAGTTTGTAAAGTATTATAGCATATTTTCAATTTTGCTAATGCAGTTTTTTTTTTCTTCAGTCACATCCTTCTGAAAATCTTTCTCTAACTCAGCAACCTGATTTTCCAACATTAAACTTTCTGCCATATATTGTATTTTTAACTTTCGGTTAATAACTAATAACCTGTTCCCTCAAATAAGCTTTTAATGGGTCCCATACTACAAAATGACTATCCACAGAATTAATATTCTCAGTTAAAAATAAAGAGATATGCTCTTGAACAAAAGTAACAAACTATGGTTTTTTCAATTACATTGCATTAAACCTCTATCTATACGATGAACGTACCACTTCTGAACTTTCACAGGAAAAAAGTAATAATGAATGGTCTGATAGAACTCTACTTTTATATTCAGCTTTCAGTGCTCTAACCTGTAGGTGTGCTGATACCAAAATAATATCAATCCTAGAAAATGAATCATGTCGTGATGAATCAAAAGTAAAATCTTTCTCTGTAGGTTTAACCTTCCTCAGAACATCTACCAGATTTAAATCTTTCATCAATGCTTTGATCTGTATTGCCGTCTTTGATTTCCTTATACTCTTTGGGTTTCTGTCCAATAAAGGTTCCAAAACACAATTAAAATCTCCCCCAACTAAAATATTTTCATTAGCTTGAGTTAACAATAAAAAAGGCTTCTGAAATAAACCACTCATCGTCTATATTAGGTGCATAAAGATTAAGCAAATTCACAGATTCAGCAAAAATTTTACAATTCACCCATAATACTCTACCTACATTTCCTTCTGAAGATTCCAATTCAAATGGTAAATTTTTATGAATCAAAATCGCCATCCCTCTTGCCTTAGAATTAAAAGAAGAAAAAAAAACACATGTCCAACCCAATCTCTTTTCAATTTCAAATGTTCTTTTTTGGTCAAATGTATTTCTTGTAAAAAGGAAATATCAATTTTCATTATTTTTAATATAAGCCAATACCCTCTTTCGCTTAATTGGATTATTTAATCCCTAAAAATTAAAAGTTGCAAAATTCAAAGTAGACATTTTTACTAACTACTAATATATTTTTATGAATCAAAATCGCCATCCCTCTTGCCTTAGAATTAAAAGAAGAAAAAAAAAACACATGTCCAACCCAATCTCTTTTCAATTTCAAATGTTCTTTTTTGGTCAAATGTGTTTCTTGTAAAAAGGAAATATCAATTTTCATTATTTTTAATATAAGCCAATACCCTCTTTCGCTTAACTGGATTATTTAATCCCTAAAAATTAAAAGTTGCAAAATTCAAAGTAGACATTTTTACTAACTACTAATATATTTTTATGAATCAAAATCGCCATCCCTCTTGCCTTAGAATTAAAAGAAGAAAAAAAAACACATGTCCAACCCAATCTCTTTTCAATTTCAAATGTTCTTTCTTGGTCAAATGTGTTTCTTGTAAAAAGGAAATATCAATTTTCATTCACTGACAAAAGGCAAAGGAGGAAAAACCCAACACCCAACCCCAACCAACCAATTTTCCCCTGCAGCCGCTGCAACCGTGTCTGCCTGTCCCGCATCGGACTTTTCAGCCACAAACGAGCCTGCAGCTGACGTGGACTTTTACCCACTCCATAAATCTTCGTCCGCGAAGCCAAGCCAAAGAAGAAAGAATATATTTACACTCTTTAAAATAATGCTCCTCTTTATAATTTTTCAAAAACAAAAAACCCAACCCCTCAATAAACAAAAAAAAATTAAAAAATAACCCAAACAAAAAACACCTGAAGGTAGTAACATTGTAAAAATATGGGTGTGGTAAGCCCACTAGTGGTAGATGACTATCAAAGCTTTCAGTGTCATCCACCCCCACAGCCAGATACATATTCATTATGTAATTAAGAACAATTAAATATAGTAAATATATTCAACCTAATGATTGTTCTGGATCTTCAATGTCAAAAAGACTTTGTGTCAGCTCTTCTTTCTTTCCATTCTTACCATACCCATTCACATTTCCATTTCCATTTACCCTCCTCTTAGGAGACGATGGTGAAGACCGCCCATTTCTTTGCAATTCTGGCAATAAATTAGCAAAAATCAAGGCATCATGACCGTTCTCAAAAAATTGAGATTGAAAATTTCAGTAAAATCCTTTAAAAGTGCAGGATATGAAAAGCAACCTTATAGCCCTGTCGCCATAAGCTATCTTTAGCCGAATTAAATTCCCGTCGTCTTCTAATAACCTCTTGATTCAAATCGGCATAACCATTGATGGTATTTTGAACCATCAATGGGGATTGACTCTGCCGCTCTTTCTGTACCGCCATTCGTAAAATAATTTCTCTATCTTGATATTTCAAACAACGAATCAAGACCGCCCTCGGTGTTTGTCCTGGGAGTGGTTTTTTCGTCAATGGGCCCGATCCAGTTCCAAACCTTCAGGAAAAAGCTCTATACCCAGTACCTCTGGGATCCAATGCTTAAAAAGTTTATTGGATCAGAACCTTCAATGTCCTCTGGAAGACCAACTATTTTCACATTATTTCTCTGGCTTTGATTTTCCAATGAATGAATCTTTGAATCCCCCAATCTACAAAAGAACCTTTCACTTTTTCTCTATTACGTTCCACCTGATTTTAACATTCAGAAAAAGCTGTTCCAATTTTTTAAAAATTATCTTGTACAATATCAACAGATTTTATACATCTGTTAATATCACTCTTAACTACAGTCATTTTTTGTTTCATAGTTGACATTTCATCACACAAAATATTCATTTTTGTTTTTACCTCCATAAATCCTTGGGTCATTTGAGTTGACATTTGTTTTGACATATTATCCATTTGGGAAGCAATCCCTTCCAAAACAGTGAACACTGAGTCCAATCCAGATTCCATAGCCACTTTTTGAGGTCTACCTTCTTTAACTGCAGGCTACTGCTCCTGGGCAAATTCCAATAAGGTATGTTCCTCTTCTCCTTCAGTCACCATAGGTCCTTTGACTGTACAGCTGCAGGTTTGGACACCCAATGCCGACACCCCGACCTCTTTGGGATGCTGGCGTTCGGGCTCCCCCACAACCCACACTTTCTTCAAAGGTTCACAGACCAGGATGCCCCGCGCATGTCTGGCAGAACTGCAGATGTGCAGGAGCATCCTCCAACACTACACTGAACATCCCCGGGCCATCCAGCAATGTCGTGGGCTCACGGACCCCTTTGTTGGTCGGGCCACCCGTGTGCACGGTTTCATGTGCACATGGGTCGGCTACCACCAAACTCACCAGAGTGCTGGCGCCATCTTGCGACTGAAGGATTGGTGTCGAAGTCAAGCTTGAACAGGTAGGAGCCCTCTGACACTTGGAGGCTCCCAACAATGACTCCGTGGTTTCAGCTGTACAGGTAGGCCTCAGTTCATCTACATTTTTATATGGTAATTTCTTCTAAAGTTGAGTTTTAGATTTCTTCACATTGGTAGCCATGGTGAATCACTGTTATTCAAAAAACTGTAAATATTATTTTTAACCACTTTTATACTTTTTAAAATCAGGTATTTAATAATCCA
This sequence comes from Narcine bancroftii, assembly GCF_036971445.1. NCBI lineage: Eukaryota > Metazoa > Chordata > Chondrichthyes > Torpediniformes > Narcinidae > Narcine > Narcine bancroftii. The sequence goes on from NC_091470.1 coordinate 38,763,936, forward strand.
GCTGGGGAAAGGTGGAACACATGTCTTTCTTCTACGCCATCTTGCCACGCCCCCCAAGGTATGGTGTTAATGTGAACCTGAGATTGCTTGATAAACAAACTTGAATACAGCTGCAAACTATATTTTCAATTAACTTTGCAAAGCTTGAGAACTCTGTTACAGCAAGAAGCACTGTCACAAGCAGCTAATCTCACTTCAAGAGAATCTGCCTTGTGGCTCAGAGGTTATATATTTATAGAGACAAACTTCCAGTTTTCTAGAACATTCAAACAAACTTTCACTATTTAAGTACATGTTTCTTAGAATTTTCTTGGATTCATTAACCAGGGTGTGTCCCTTCTCCAATGGTTATTTTTTTACTGCCTTTGCCAAATAAGGAGTTCATAACAGCGCCAGTCTTGTTGAGTTATAAACAAAAGAATGGAGTGTGGGTTGTGTCTCACTCTTCCAGTCAACATTTTAAAACTCACATTCTCATTGAAGTTGCAACTGGATCTGAATCGGATCGAGTGAGAGACAGGAGATGCATCAAGCCCTTTTGGGCTTGAAACTTTCCACCAATGAAAGGATAGTAACTTTGATGAGACAATAGTCACAGACAATGATGACCCTTGATCTCTTGTTTCTATCTCTTTTTTTACTACAGGAGTTGGAATGTAATGTGTGGTTGTATAAGACATCGGTGAGGCTATATTTGGAGAATTGTGTGGAGTTCTGGATGCCAAACTACAGGAAGGATATCAATAAGATTAAAAAAGTGCAGAGAAGATTTACTAGGATGTTGCTGGGTTTTCAGGAGTTGAGTTACAGGGAAAGATTAAGCAGGTTAGGACTTTATGTCTTGGATCATAGAAGAATGAGCAGAGATTTGATAGAGGTTTACAAAATTATGAGAGGTATGGACAGAGTAAATGTGAGTAGGATCTTTCCACTTAGATTAGGAGAGATAAATATGAGAGGGCATGGCTTTAAGATGAAAGGGGAGAGGCTTAGGGGAACATTAGGGGGAACATTTTCACTCAGAGAGTGATGGGAGTGTTGAATGAGCTGCCATTTGATTTGGTAAATGTGGGGTCACCAGTTGTAACAATAAACTGGATGGGTACATGGTAGGGAGCGGTCTGAAGGGTAATGGAATGGCTGCAGATCAGTGGGACTAGAGGCATGATGTTTTCCACACAGACTAGAAGGGCCAAATGGCCTGTTTTCTGTGCTGAAGTTTTCTATGGTTCAAAGAGAGAAAAGCATAGAATTTTTCCAAGCAATCAAATGGTTCTTACTTAATGTAACATGCTAAGAGGCCATTCAATCCATTAGATCAGTGGTTCTCAACTTTTTGTTCCCATTCACATGCTACCTTAAGTAATCCCTTATGAACCACAAAGTACCTATGGTATTAGATGCATGGTAACTCATAGCAGAACATTCCCCCTCTGCTTATTTCTGAATGCTCATGAAACTTACTTTTGCACAGATACTTATCAAGACCAGTTCACTCCCTGCTCATCTCTGGATTCTATAAAGAGGTCAATATTATTTATTTTTATATATGTATTTTTAACCTGTGTATGTATTGCTTGTCTGTATGTGTGTTATGTTTGGTTGTGTGTTTGCTTGTTTTTGCGCCAACATCCGGAAACGCTGTTTAGTCAGATTGTAATTGTGCAATCAGTGGATAAATAAACTTGAACTTGAGGTGTTTGAAAAGTTAAAGCCACTCCTCCTATTATGGAAACCTGGAGAGCATTCTAAGGTTAAGAGAGACCTAGGGATTCAGGTACTGGTTCTGATTCTAGGTGAGTGAGTAGAAATTTAAGACACATCTGAGGGACCATTTTTTTCATGCAGATACAGATACAGATTCACTTTGTCTGCATCTGGAATGAGCATATGAAAGCCATAGAAATGGGCGCAATTTTGACATTTAAAAGACATTTGGAGCTCTATGTGGATAGGAAGTGTTGAGAAGCTCATGGGCCAAATAAGGCAAATGGGACCAGGCCAGAATCCCTATTTGATTGGCATGGATGAGTTGGGCCAAGTGCCTGTTCTGTGTGACACAATGTTCCCTTCTCAACAATTTCCTTTCATACCCTGGGATGAAACTATCTGATTTTTGGAACTATGATGTTTAGTTGGTGTTAATTGTGGAATCAAAATTAGTTTTCTCAAAATACCTACTATTTGAACACAGACACAACATAAACACAACACAAATTTTACAGGTATACTGTGGAGAGCATTCTGTTTGGTTGCATCATGGTCTGGTATGGAGGTAAAAATGCACAGGACTCTGTGGGGAACTCGGCCTGCGACATCATGGGCACCAGTCTTCAGTCCATCGAGGACACCTGCAAGAGGTGGTGTCTTAAGAAAGCAGCCTCTATCCTCAAGGACTCCCACCATCCTGGTCATACTTTCTTCACACTGCTACCATCAGGAAAGAGGTACAGGAGCCTGAAGACAAGCACCCAGTGGCACAAGGACAGCTTCTTCCCCTCTCCCATCAGATTTCTAAATAGACAATAAACTAAAGACACTACCTCATTTTGTCCTATTTTCCTGCACTGTTAATTTAATTTTGAACTATAATTTATAGCAGTATTTGCATTGCAATACATTTTGTGACAAGTTCATGACAACAAATTCTGATTCTGAAAATCAGTTTACTTTCCATCATTTCTCTATTTTTACTCCTAAAATAAGCAACTAACTTTACTAACTGTAATAACTATTCAATATACTTTCTTCCAATGATCACAAATTTAATTTTTTCCTGATTTGGTTCACTGACAAGTGTAGAAGAGCATCTCCCTCCAAGTTGCACACCAGGCTAAATTGCAAAAATGTTATTGGTCCTCCATTGTCACATGGCCACCTTCCCTAGCAGCACAGTGGAGGCAATTTCTCCATAAAGGCTACAGGCATTGTCACAAGTGGCTCTCTGTAACCTTCTCAGAGGAACTTAAAGGACGGACCATAAATGCTGGGCCAGAGTCCAGGAAATGAATAAGCACTTTGAAAATTATGCTGAACTCACTCCAGAAACTTACTTTCTGCTTATTCCACTGTGAATATTATCTTCAGCAATATGCACTATGGCCGAAAGGTCAAAATTCAGCCACACAGTGATCCAATTGCATCTGGTTATGTCAGTTGGCCTTTCAGCAAGTATGAGTACAGCAGTTACCTCAGTGGTTCTCAACCTTTTTCTTTCCACTCACATCCCACTTTCAGTAATCCCTATGCCATCGGTGCTCTGTGATTAGTAAGGGATTGCTTAAGGTGCTGTGTGAGTGGGAAGGGAAGGTTGAGAATCACTGCTCTAGGTCCAATTGTTACTGAAATATTTTGCTTGAGAAAAATTGTCCTTGGCCCATTTCCTTTGGAGTTATGAAACCATGCACATAACGAGTCAATTGGATACAATTAAAAGTGTTTTTCAAACTTTTTCTTTCCACCCACATACCACCTTAAGCAATCCCTTACTAATCACAGAGCACTTATGGCATAGGGATTACTTAAAGTGGTATGTGAGTGGAAAGTAAAAGTTTGAGAACCACTGGGTTAGCTCAACAGTATTACAGTGCCAGTGATCTGGGTTTGAATCTGATGCTGTGTGTAAGGAGTTGAAATTTCTTCCTGTGCCCTGCGTTGGTTTTCTCTGTGTGCCCTGGTTTCCTCCTACCCTCCAAAACATACAGTGTTTGGTAAGTTAATTTGGTGTAATTGGGTGGCATGGATTTCATGGTCTAGAACAGTCTTCGACTGTTCCTACTCATAGGATACACAGGAGATCCTCCATTTCCTTGTTAATTCTGATGGAAGCTGCATGCATTTTCTACCTGCTTGTCTAATTTAAGCATTTCACCAATTTACAACTGGTGTAGGTAACTGTGCATAACTTCAGCTGGATACCAAAATCCATTTCTGTCTCTTAGCTCTGCCCAACAAATTTATACTGCTTCTCACTTGTGATATAATTTCTTGTCATCAAACTGACTTTGTCTTCAAACTTCTGGTCCTGATCACCTTATAGCCCTTTTATAGTAATTGTCACCTTCAGAGATGATTTTCATCTTTATTCACATGTGAATTTTCAACCATATTGCAAATTAGTTTTACTCAAGTGTGTGGAGAAAATAATTTCTTTGTTTTTATTTAATTTTAATTTAATCACCTCTATATTTGTATTGACTGCAAAATTAACTCACAAGAATGGAACAAAAATGAAAAAAAGGCAAAATCATGAGATATTTCTTTTTTGGTCTGAATTTCACAGCCCTGGGGAAAGATAAGAATTGTTTAATTTGTATATGCCTGCACCTATTTTCAAGATACAAAAATAATTATTTCCAAATCTTCTACTTTAACTCTGGTCAACAAATATAATGGGAGAAATTTATATCTGTAGAGCAATTGAATAACGATCTAGCAAAGTGCATTTTAATCTTTGTTAGGACCCTCACTATGTTATTATACATATAAATAAGAACTACATTTCCCAGCATGCAATGCGAGTAGTTGGGCGGAAAACAGAAATGGTATAGAACTCGTGGGCATTGTCGCTGGAAGTTGGTTGAAGCAGCTCAAGGAAAATAAAGTTAGTTAAGTGTTAAACCCATGTAAAGTTATTCTTCTTGAAAGAACAAGCATGACACTTACCTTTATCTTACCACAAATTAAACACAAGTAGGTGCTACTTGGGATGATCTTTTATTTCAAAATTTTCATGATCTTTTCCATCTGAAATGCTATTCTACTTACAGGGTAAGGCCAAGGCAGAGACTTTACAAAGCTAAGGAATGAAAAAGAAATAGGTAATTGGTAGTACAGCATGTTCGATGTACTGATGCTGTGCAAAGTGAAGAGACTTAGATGTATCTTCTACTACAATTGTCTGCATTGCACTGATGATCATGAGTGGACTGTTACTGGAATGAGAATTGGACAATTAAAGTTCAAAGTTAAGAAGTTCAAAGCTTGGATTTAGTGTCAATGTACATTCATGACATCACATACAACTACGAAATTCTTTTTCCTGCAGGCCAGGCAGAATTTCTACCTATCAGTAGCTGACTGTATAGAAGAAAAAAGATTTTCATACAAGGAGAGAAATGTAAACAATGAAAGAAATGTAAACAAACTGCAATGCAGAAAAAAATAAATATTCAGAAATAAATAAGATGCAATGTAAGACTCCTTAAATGAGTCTCTGAGTTTGTTGTTGAGGAGTCTGATGGTGGAGGGGTAGCAGCTGTTCTGGATCCTGATGATATGAGTCTTGTGGCACCTATACCTCTTTACTGATGGCAGCAGCGAGAACGGAGTATGTCCCGGGTGGTGTGGATCCTTGATAATTGCTGCTGTTCTTTGATGGTAGCATTCCATGTAGATTTTCTCAATAGTGGGGAGAGTTTTGCCTGTGATGTACTTGGCTGTGTCCACTACCTTTTACATGGTTTCCAACTCAGAGTTATTGGTGCCCCCATACCAGGTGTGATGCAGCTGGTCAGCACACTTCCACTACATGTCAACAGAAGTTTGACCAAGTTTCCAATGAAATCCTGAACCCCCATCAGCTCCTGAGGAAATGGAGGCGTTGATGTGCTTTCTTCACAATACCATTGGAATATTAGGTCTAGGCAAGGTCTTCTGAGATAATGAATCCTAGGAATTGAAATTTGCTTACCCTCCCCACCTCTGATCCCCCAATGATCATTGGATCATACATCTCTGGTTTTCCCTTTCCAAAGTCTATAATTAGCTCCTTGATTTTGGTGACATTGAGTGTGAGGTTGTTGTTTGTGCACCATTCAGCCAAGTTTTTAATCTCCCTTCCTTATGATGACTCATGACCCCTTTTTATACAACCCACTACCGTGGTATTGTCAGCAAATTTGTAGATGGTGTTGTTGTCATACTGAGCCACACAGTCATAAGTGTAAAGTGAGTAGAGCAAGATGTTAAGCACGTAGCCCTGTGGTGTTACAGAGCTGATGAAGATTGTGTGGAACACGAAGTTTGCAGATGCTGTAATTATAGCAAAAACATAGAAATGATGGAGGAACTCAGCTGGTCTTTTCCTCTTCACGGAATAAGAAGAATGAGCCAGAAGCAGGAAGACTTAGAAAGTCTCAGAATTCGGACAATGCTGGCTGGGCAGAAATGTGGACCAACAACAGGTGTTAATTTGATATGATAAGGGATGAAGTAAGAATTAATCATGTTTGTGCAAAAGGAGACAGGGAAAAAGGAGAGAGACAGAGCTGGAGGAAGGCAACAGGGTGTGGGGGGGGGGGGAGGGGTTAGCAAAAGCCAATATTAATGCCATCTGGTTGGAAGATGAGGTGTTGTTTCTCAAATTTGCAGGTGATCTCAGTCTTGCAGTGCATGAGTCCAATGGATAGATGTCAGCAAGAGAAGGAGATGAGGAATTGAAATTGGTGGCCACTAGGAGATCCACGCCAATGTGGCAGATAGAGCTGAGATGTTCAACAGTGATCTCCCAGTCTGTGTCCAGTCTCTCTGATGTAGAGGAGACCACTACAGGAGCACTGGATGAATTAGATGACCCCTTTAGATTCATAAGTGAAATATTGCCTCACTTGGAAGGACTGTTTGGGGCCCCGAATGGTGGTGAGGGGGGAGGTGCGGGCGCAAGTGGAGCATCTCCTGCAGTCGCAGGGGTTGTCCCAAGGGTACGATTGGTGAGGTGGGGGGAGTCATGGAGGGAGCGGTCCCAGCAGAAAGTGGCGAGGGGAAGAGAAGGGAATATATGCCCAGTGGTGGGATCACATAGTAGGTAGGCTTTTGGGGTGGTAGGTGAGGACAAGAAGAATCCAGTCCTTGTTGTGTGTGGCAGCGGAGGGGGCCAGGGCAGATGTGTGGGTAATGGAGGATATGCGGGTTCAGCGCCAGGTTGCTGTTGGTAGAGGGAAAACCACATTGTTTGAAGAAGGAGGACATCTTTGATGATCTGGCTTGGAAGTCCTTATCCTGGGTGCAGATACAATGAAATGGAGGAATTGGGAGAATGGAATGGAATCCTTACAGGAGGAAGGGTGGTAAAAGGTGCAATTGATGTATCTGTGGGAGTTGGTGGGTTGATAGTACATCTCCTGAGATGGAGACAGAGAGACGGAGGAAAAGGAGAGTGTTGCTTGAGATGAACCAAGTGAATTTGAGGTCAGGGTGGAAGATGGCAGCAAAGTGAATGAAGTCAACAAGCTCATCATTGGTACATAAAGCAGCACCAAAGTAGACATCAATCTAGCTTCCCCTCTACCACCATCAACTCGGTCCTCACTCACATATCTTCCATTACCCATACATCTGCCCTGTCCCTCTCTGCCCTCGTGCAACAAGGACAGGATTCCTCTTGTCCTCACCTTCCACCTCACCAACCTCTGCATCCAACACATCTTCTCCGCCATTTCCGCCACCTACCACGTGATCCCACCACTAGACACATATTCCCCTCTCCTTCCCTCTCCGCCCTGTGCTGGTACTGATCCCTCTGTGACTGCCTTGTGCACTCCTCCCTCCCCACCAATCGTCCCCTTGGGACCTATTTCTGTGACCACAGGAGATGCTCTACTTGTGCACATTTCTCCTTCCTCACCACCATTCAGGGTCCCAAATAGTCCTTCAAAATGAAGCAACATTTCCCTGTGAATTTGCAGGGGTCACCTACTTCATCCAGTGCTCCTGTAGTGGTCTCCTCTGCATCAGGGAGACTGGATGCAGACTGGGAGATCACTTTGCTTTACACCTTGGCTCTATCTGCCACGGATCTCCCAGTGGTCACCCATTTCAATTCTCCATCCTATTCCCTTGCTGACATGTCTATCCATGGTCTCTTGCATTACCAGACTGAGACCACTCACAAATTGGAGGAACAACACCTCAACTGACTGGGCACCCTCCAACTAGATGGCATTAATATCGACTTCTTTGGCCTTTGTTAACCCCACCATCCCCCGCTTTTCCTTCCCCAGTTGCCTTCCTCCAGCTCCGTCTCTTTTGCTTTTCCCTGTCTCCTTTTGCACAAACATGATAAATCCTTACCTCGTCCTTTATCATATCCAATTAACACTTTTTGTTGGTCTGGATTTCCCCCTCCCCAGCCAGCATTGTCTGAATTCTGAGACTACCTGCTTCTGGCTCATTTTCCCTATTCCTGAAGAAGGGCTCAGGCCTGAAATGTCAGCAATATATTTTTGTTTTTTTGGACGGTGAAAAGACTGGCTGAGATCCTCCAGCATTTCTGTGTTTTTACTGATGGAGATTGTGGAGGAGTTGCTCTTGCCAATCCGCGCTGACTGTGGTCTGGAGGTGAGGAAATCCATTACACAGTGGGGTATTGAGACCCAGGTCTTGGAGTTTGCTGATCAGTTTTGAGAGGGTGCTGAATGCCGAACTGTAGTCAATAAAGTGCCTCCTGGTGTATGTATCTTTGCTGTCCATTTGTTCCAGGTCTTTGTGTAGACCCAGTGAGATGGCATCTTCCATGTACTACTACTTGCAGAATCAACTTCCCTGGGCCTACAGCTATAAAAGCACAACATTTGCTTGGCCATTTTTGGAGTAGTCTTCAGGTGCTCAATGCTTGGTTCTATTTGGCAAATCTCACTGTATCTGTCCTTGATTACTTGTGCATTCTTAAACATGAGAGATTCCCAAGTGCTCAGTTAAGCAGATTTGTGCATGTATCATGCACCCAGATTTTTTAACCATTAAGTGCAGAATTCAGAACTACTGTAAATATGCATCTTTAAAAACAATTATTATCCAATCTAAAGTGAGAATGCCACTGGTTATGAATGTGATCACAACAAAACATCTCTATGATTCATCCAATCAATCACTCTCACATCTTTCCAAATGTCAATTTAACTCAATAGGCCTACTCAATAGGGCTGCAGTGTCGAATAAGTACTGCACTGTGGCTGAAGTGTGGAACAAGTGCTGCACTGTGGCTGAAGTGTGGAACAAGAACTGTACTGTGGCTACAGTGTGGAACAAATACTACACTGTGGCTAGAGTGCAGAACAAGTACTTCACTGTGGCTACAGTGCGGAACAAGTACTGCACTGTGGCTACAGTGTAGAACAAGTACTGCTCTGTGGCTGAAGTGTGGAACAAATACTGCCCTGTGACTACAGTGTAGAACAAGTACTACTCTGTGGCTGTGATGTGGAACAAGTACAAAATGAGGAAGTTATCTGCCTTCGCTCTGATCCTACCTCTCAAACCTGAGACTTCCGCCATCTATAGCAGCAGGCAAATTCTCCTCAAAGTCACACACCATGTTAACGTAGAAATATATCACACCATTTTAACATAGAAATATATTGTCGTTCTTTCTCTGTACCTCAGTCCAAATTCTGAAACTCTCTACTTAATGCCACTGTGAAAGTACCATCACCAGACGGACTGCCATAAGTCAAGAAACTGGATCATGATTATCTTCTTGAGGTCAAGTTAAGATGGACAATAAATATCCTCAAAATCACACACATTAAGAAAAAGACAGTCTGATAAGGTAATTAGTTTGTTTCCAAAATACCCATGTGGATCAAACAATTATGTGTAAGTGAGACATTAAAATAATGTATGCCATTGATGAGGAACCAGCTAGAGTCACAGAAGAGCAGCAAGTCGTCATGTGGCTGCAAGCTCCTCAGTATGAAGAATAAGCACACTGTCAAGGGCAATTGAGGAGGCCAAAGCTTGCCTTTTTCAGGGGAGTAATCAAAAATTAAATCTGCTGTCTGCAAAATAAAAAAAATAAAATGCTGGAAATATTCAGGAAGACTCCAAAGGAGCAACAGAGTTGATATTTAAGTCAAGGACCTTTCCTAAGAAACCTGATGTACCTGAAGCATTAATTTCTCTTCAGATGCTATCTGACCTGCTGAGAAATTCCAGCACTGTCTGCTCTTTTATTTTTGGTCCAGAGTTGTGATAGGAAAATAGGAAAAGAGAACAGGAAAGAACAGACTTTATCACTCACAAATAGTAAAATTTAAATAAATTACTGAGGCTTTAAATAAATCAAATTATAGAAACAAACGAGGAAGAGTGAACTTGCAAAGTTAGTTGTGACCCTCTAAAAGTCAGATGAAACAACAATACCTTTTAGAGCTTTCCATGCTTCTTCCACATTCTCTTAGTTACTTCACGCGAAATGAGGGGGGAAATATATTTCAATAAGGTATTACAAAATGAGGGTTTTGGCATGTAAAGCAATATTTCAATGTACCCTAACTGTGGTACATTTAATAGTTACATTTTGAAATTATGTATTGAGCAAAGTTTGATAATCCAGGTTCCAGTGCGAAAAATTTCTGCATGAATTATCACAAACATCAGTCTGGGAAAGATCCTCGCATTTAGTTTCCCACTGACAAAATGAATGCATTATTACATGTACAAATTTTGCTGTGCAAAAAAATATGTTGTTAACTTGTCCTTGTTAGAAGTGAAACATGCATTCTTCACAATGTCTAAAAATAATCATTTTTCTTTTTGGGCAAAGGTGGTATTAATCTTTAAGCTGTTACTTTCTTGTAGCTTTTTACCAAAATAGATGATGCTATTTTAGATGTTAAGCAAGAGTTGTTTAACTGTAACATTCAATCCATAACAGTGAATCTCATAATTAATGATCCAGTCATTCTACACATTCTGAAAACATACACAAACCTCAATCATCTACATTTCACCTCAGGCAAAAGAGCAATAATGGATAGTCATCTATCACCTTTCAAAGGAACAAAAAAATCAATTCAGTAACAGAATTGTGCAACCTAGACCTGTTGAAGTTGCAAGTGGTTAGTTGCAAGTAACAAAATGTTTTTCATATTTAATATATTGCTGAGAGCTTGTTATTGGCACATTAGTTAATTTTGTACAAAGCAGTTTCATAAAACTGTTCATTAGACAGAATATTATCAAGTCAGGCCAAGTGCTATATTTGAAGGATTACAATTTACAACTTGTTTGAATTGGATTTCACAGAAAGTGATACTGAAAAGCACATCAGCCATAATCTTTCATGTGAAAATTAGAATTATCATCTCAAGTCAAAATAACTTCAGAACAAAATTAGGCCTTTTAATTCATGGGGTGGGGGGGGCAAAATCTGAAAGTTCGATGCGTCAATTATTTTTATTAATTAAGATGGACACCATGACCATGATAACTTGATCAGCTTCTTTCTGGTTGTTATCAGACTCTTAGATTTGATCTCCAATATGCAAAAGATGATCTTTCATTCTCACAAACCGGTCTCATCATGATCCTTACACTTTTTAAACTGCCCTTTCTTCCTAGAATCTGCACTTTATTTTGCCCTACCTGAGATGATTTGCCTGGATAGTACACACAATAAAGTTTCTCACTATATCTCAGGGAACTGACCCAGGGCTACCCGGTCTGTGCAGAATGCAAACCCCTAGAATCTGCACTTTATTTTGCCCTACCCGAGATGATTTGCCTGGATAGTACACACAATAAAGTTTTTCACTATATCTCAGCACATGTCAATAATAGACAATTCATTGTAAAATTTATAATATCTTTCAGAAAATTCTTATTTTGGGAGAATAGCTCATCTGTACAGGACTGGACAGAAAACCTAAAAACTACAACCATGAAGAACTGTGTATAAATTCAGGTTCAGAGTTTTAGAATTTAATGATCCATACACCAGGTCTGGAGATGATGTTGATATGGTATCAATTAACCACATTAACTGAGAGTTGTGATTAATGGCTTTAATCACCTTAAAAAAAACCCAGCACATCTGACATGTTGCTGGCCTGCTTCCAAGGCAGGTACTGCAGGAGGAGTTTGAGCATTACAGCCTTTATGGGGATTCTAGGGGGAGGGGGGTCACATCGCCAGCTTGTAAAATACATATCCATGCAGTGGTTCCACCACCTTCACCCCTTCTTTTTAAACAAAGTCTGGCGGGGTGAAGTGTGGCAAAGCCCATTACAAGTTCAGCCTGTCCTATAGTCTCGTCTGTCTTTGTGACCGTCACAGTGCCTGTTGTAGCTCAGCTGTTGGTTCCCGGGCTGTGTCTTGTGTGACGGGCCAGGTCTACGGTGGCTGCGGTGGGTTAACAGGGCCGTGGGGTTGCTTGGTCTGTGGGTGGGGCAGGGCACTGGGTGGCTGGTTACATCGCCGGTGGAGGGGATACTGGTTGGCTGGTAAAGGGGTCCCCTGCATGTGCCAGGTCACAGATGGAGATTGTGTCCTGTTGCCTATCCTGGTACTTCAAGTAGGTGTAATGGGGGTTTGTATGGAGCAGGTGAACCTTCTCAACCAGCAGATCAGTCTTATGGCTCCTGATATATCTCTGGAGCAGGACAGGTCCAGGGGTCATTAGCCAAGATGGTAGTACGACTTCCAATGCCGACTTCCTGGGGAAGGAAAACAGTCTTTTATGCGAGGTAACATTAGTAGCAATACAGAGGAGGGACCTGGTAGCATGGAGCACCTCAGGGAGGATCTCTTGCCGCTGGGAGACAGGCAGGCCTCTCGACCTGAGGGCTGGGAGAGTCCCTCACTGCCTGGCTGTTCCTTCAGGGGTTATAGCTCGTAGTCCTGCTCGTGGCTGGCTCTAGCCACAGGTACTGACTCAACTCCTCACTCATAAATGAGAATCTCCTGTCACTGTGGATATAGCAGGGATATCTGAAGAATGTAAACAGGTTGTGCAGTGCTTTTATGACTGTGGCCATGGTCGTATCTGGGCAGGGGATGGCAAATGGGAAGCATAAGTACTCATAGATGATATTAAGAAAGTACACATTTCAGTTGGTGGAAAAGAGGCAGCCCTTGAACTCCATACTGAGGTGTTCAAAAGTGCAGGTGGCTTTAATGATGTTAGTCTTCTCTGGCCGGTAGAATTGGGGTTTGCATTCTGCACAGACCGGGTAGCCCTGGGTCAGTTCCCTGATGTCGTCAATGGAGTAAGAGAGGTTGCGATCTCTAACGAAGTGGTAGAACCTGGTGACCCCAGGATGGCAGAGGTTGTGGTGAAGGACTTGGAGGCAGTCCAACTGCATGGTGGCCAAGGCGGCTCATTGAGCTTCCCGGGCTAGTACAAGATCTTGTAGTTGTAGGTGGATAGCTCAATTCTCCACTTCAGGATCCTGTCATTCTTAATTTTTCCCCGCTGTTTATTATTGAACATAAAAGCGACTGCACATTAGTCAGACAGCAAGGTAACAGTTTGCTGGCTAGATAGTGCCTCCAGTGGCACACAGCTTCTACTATCGACTGGGCCTCCTTCTTGATAGCTGAGTGCCAGAGCTTGGGGCCCTGGAGGTTTGGGAAAAAATGCCATGGGTCTGCCTGCCTGGTTGAGCATGGCAGCCAGGGTGAGGTCGGACGCACCACTCTCCACCTGGAAAAGAATGGATTTATTCACAGCGTGCATCTCCACCCTGGTGATGTTGCCCTTGATCTGTGTGAATACCGCTTGGGCTTCTGCACCAGGGGGCGGGCCTTGTCTGTGTTGTTGGGAACCCACTGGGCGTAATACGAAAGAATCCCAAGCAAATTTTCAGCCCTTGAGGCTGTGGGGCAGTCGGGATTCCAGCAGGGGGCGCATGCGGTCGAGGTCAGGTCCAATAACGCCATTCTCCACCACACAACCAAGCATAGCCTGCCATGAAGTACTAAACACACATTTATTTTGGTAATAGGTGAGGTTTAGACTCTTGGCCATCTGGAGGAATTTTTGTAGGTGAATGTCATGATCCTACTGGTCATGGCTGCAGATGGTCATATTGTCCAGGAAGGGGAAAATGGCCATTAACCCATTATAGTCAACTAGCCAGTCCATCTCCCTTTGAAAGATAGAGACCCCATTGCTGATCCTGAAGGGGACTCGGAGGAAATGTATGGCTGTCTTTTGGATGGATCAGGAGTTGATGGTACGCTGACTTGAGATGGATGGTTCCACCACAGATGTGTTCAGCACTTATTACCTTGTCTTTCTTTCCACTTCATCCTGAACTTTTTTGTCCAACTGCAGCAGATTTTATCAGCAATTTATTTGAGCCATTACTTTAAGAGCTCATCCTCCTACCTCCCTTTCCTTTTAGATGTTGAATATTCCAAGGTCTCTGTTCCTCTTTAATGCACCATCATTCAGTTTGAACCCAGCCAGCACCAGTTGCTACCAACCACACATAAGTAGCTGGAAGGGGGTTTTACTTCAGTGAAGCTCGGGAATATGAGCAGAACATCATCAAAGCCAGTTCTTTGCAGACCAAAACCATGCTTTATCTGTGAAGCAGACTACTCACGTACGATTTCTAACAGGGCGGGAAAGATGATTGACACTAAAAACTGCTGGGTCTGCTGGATGTCTGTGATCTGGCACAAAATGGTACTGGCCTTTGAAATCTCCTACCTCAAGATTAATGGAAGCTTCCTATGTAACGTTGATGCCATCTTGCCTAATACTGAGTGATGGGTTAATTCCATGAAAACAGTACCTGAGAAGGTGACGTGTCTGGGCACAGCAACTATTGTAACTCTGTCGATCACCAACATGGATCTGGGGAGCAGCATGGATAAAGAATTCCAAAGCTTCACATCAGTTTATACACATGCATCAAGAGTATTGAGATTCAGTCACAGGTGAATGTCCTTAAAACCACAGCTAGTGTACACCTAGCACTATGGGATGCCTGTTCCACGCGAAACCTCTTCAGGTAGTGTCCTAGTTAGTAACTCTCCACCAGATTGAACCAACCCAGTGTAAGAAAGTTTAACCAGCCTTCAAGAACAGGATATATAATGTATCTTATAGATTGAACTTTGAGGGAGGGAGGGAAGGAAGGGGGGAAAAAGGGGAGAAAATGACTCTGTATATATTCGGGAAAAATGTCTGTATGTATTTTGGTCAGTATGGTTTATAGTGTGAAAAATTTAAAAAAACAGTGAAAGATGGACTATGGTCTGCTCAAAACCTATTGGTCTTTCAGCACACTGAGAGGTTGGTGAGGGCATGCTGCTGACTGGCACATTCCAGGCTGCAGAAATAGCTGCAATGGTGCTGTGGGGAAGAACTACAACCTAAAGTGCTTCCGTCACTGGGCGTTGAAGGGCTGAGATTGAGAGAAAGCCCCTCAAAACACAAAGGGGGGAGAAATTAGAAGGTGGCACAGTGTAAATAGAGAGCATATGTAAAATTAGAGAATGCATAAACATGACACTAAATGAACACTTCTTTTTCATAAATTTATTATGAATAAAAGCTATATTTGGAAAATGGAAAAAAAAAGAACAGGATATCTTTGGCTTGGCTTCGCGGACGAAGATTTATGGAGGGGGTAAAAAGTCCACGTCAGCTGCAGGCTCGTTTGTGGCTGACAAGTCCGATGCGGGACAGGCAGACACGATTGCAGCGGTTGCAAGGGAAAATTGGTTGGTTGGGGTTGGGTGTTGGGTTTTTCCTCCTTTGCCTTTTGTCAGTGAGGTGGGCTCTGCGGTCTTCTTCAAAGGAGGTTGCTGCCCGCCAAACTGTGAGGCGCCAAGATGCACGGTTTGAGGCGTTATCAGCCCACTGGCGGTGGTCAATGTGGCAGGCACCAAGAGATTTCTTTAGGCAGTCCTTGTACCTTTTCTTTGGTGCACCTCTGTCACGGTGGCCAGTGGAGAGCTCGCCATATAACACGATCTTGGGAAGGTGATGGTCCTCCATTCTGGAGACGTGACCCACCCAGCGCAGCTGGATCTTCAGCAGCGTGGACTCGATGCTGTCGACCTCTGCCATCTTGAGTACTTCGACGTTAGGGGTGTAAGCGCTCCAATGGATGTTGAGGATGGAGCGGAGACAACGCTGGTGGAAGCGTTCTAGGAGCCGTAGGTGGTGCCGGTAGAGGACCCATGATTCGGAGCCGAACAGGAGTGTGGGTATGACAACGGCTCTGTATACGCTTATCTTTGTGAGGTTTTTCAGTTGGTTGTTTTTCCAGACTCTTTTGTGTAGTCTTCCAAAGGCGCTATTTGCCTTGGCGAGTCTGTTGTCTATCTCATTGTCGATCCTTGCATCTGATGAAATGGTGCAGCCGAGATAGGTAAACTGGTTGACCGTTTTGAGTTTTGTGTGCCCGATGGAGATGTGGGGGGTGCTGGTAGTCATGGTGGGGCGCTGGCTGATGGAGGACCTCAGTTTTCTTCAGGCTGACTTCCAGGCCAAACATTTTGGCAGTTTCCGCAAAGCAGGACGTCAAGCGCTGAAGAGCTGGCTCTGAATGGGCAACTAAAGCGGCATCATCTGCAAAGAGTAGTTCACGGACAAGTTTCTCTTGTGTCTTGGTGTGAGCTTGCAGGCGCCTCAGATTGAAGAGACTGCCATCCGTGCGGTACCGGATGTAAACAGCGTCTTCATTGTTGGGGTCTTTCATGGCTTGGTTCAGCATCATGCTGAAGAAGATTGAAAAGAGGGTTGGTGCGAGAACACAGCCTTGCTTCACGCCATTGTTAATGGAGAAGGGTTCAGAGAGCTCATTGCTGTATCTGACCCGACCTTGTTGGTTTTCGTGCAGTTGGATAATCATGTTGAGGAACTTTGGGGGACATCCGGTGCGCTCTAGTATTTGCCAAAGCCCTTTCCTGCTCACGGTGTCGAAGGCTTTGGTGAGGTCAACAAAGGTGATGTAGAGTCCTTTGTTTTGTTCTCTGCAAAAACAAAGGCGAGAAATCAGACTGCTCAAACTACAGGGGAATCACGTTGCTCTCCATTGCAGGCAAAATCTTCGCTAGGATTCTACTAAATAGAATAATACCTAGTATCGCCGAGAATATTCTCCCAGAATCACAGTGCGGCTTTTGCGCAAACAGAGGAACCACTGACATGGTCTTTGCCCTCAGACAGCTCCAAGATAGGATATATACTTAAACACAAAGAACTCGGCAGTTTTGCAGGGGCAAAGAAAGGAGGTGGGGTAATTGGACATCTCGTACAAAGGGCTAGTGGAGTCACAGTAGATCAGATGTGCCCTGTCATTTTGTGATTCTGTGATTTAGTGACTTTAATTTAGCTATGTGTTAGAGTGACACTGAGGCTGTATAATATGCTTTGCCAGATTACTACTCAGGCAATGAAGATGAAACATTCCCTTGGTATCTTTTTCTTTTAAACTGCTGACGGACCTGTATATATTTCTGTTTTGATTTTATTAATCTGGACTGCAGCAGCATATTAAATCAGAACATGAATGAGAGCCAATGGTAGAATTTTACCCTACAATGTAATGCATCAGGGAAGAAATTTCTCCCTAATACCATGATTCAAAAAGCATATGATTAAAATGTATGATTAATAATCCAAAATTTGAGCAATTGGAATGATCACTGTTGCCTGTCACGCACTCAGAAATTGCAGCAATTATTTGATGTAGTTAAATAAATAAGACAATGTAACAATAATTGAATAATTAATTTGGTGAACATGCATTTTGCAGTATGGACCACTTGCATGCAAAAGAAGGGTCCTGTTATCTTTCCTTCAGTAGATATAATTCTGTATCTGCTACAATATGCTGAGAACATTTTATATGTTACATCTATTCTCTCCGGGCATGGTGTTGAATTCATTCAGTTATAAAAATGAATCCACACAGGAGATGGCAAATGATTCGCCCACGCTATTAAAATCAGCTGCAAAATGAGTGTCCTGGTACGTTTCTGGACAAAGCAGAGTGATGACTGTTTTGGACGAAGGTCAATCATTCTGAACGACAAAATATGGAGCTCTGTTCCAGAAAGGTGCTCTTTATGACTGACTGTGACATCTATCGGTGAATACATTTTATTTTCTCACTCACGACGTGGGAGATTCAGTCATGTTTCTAACAGGTTGAGGCAGATGTATAAATCAAGGAGGAGAGAAATATTCACATTGGAGAAATATTCTTTGGAGTTTGGGTGTTGAAGATGCTAGGTGTTTTAGCAGAGGTCAAACACTGCTCCAGGACTCAGGCCCATTCTACTTTCCTTCAGTGTACGATGGATTCCTGCCCGTTTCACTCTCTTGCAACCTTCTGAATCAAACAAATTAGTTTTTGCAAAAATGATGGCAGTGTGTGCTTCTCTGTATCTTTTTTATCATGTTCAGAAAGTCTTTCTTTATTTGATGTCATCTGATGTGCTACAGTTCAAAATTAATTTTGAACCCACTGGGCTTTGAGCTCGATTAGAGGACAGCTGGGAGGTGAAACACGACATCAAGGCAGAGTAAGTAATTTACATTTTTAAACTGTAGGATGGAGCATGTTTATTCTTAAGTCTTCAGCAGGGAAGGACAATGACTGCCATACGCTATCACTCCAAATAATGATATTTCACACAATTCACCACAGAGATTTTGGCCAAAAAATATAGTTACTTACATCTTTGCCATATTGCTCAGTTACCTTAAAAACTTCCAAGCCACAGGGGCTTGAACATAGCCCATGAATTCATGATTCACAAACCTAAGATATCTTGAAATCTTATCATAGGATTATGCAAACTGTAGTAGGCTGTTAAGCCACCCCTGCACCTCATCTGCTAGAACCCGTTGCCCTTTGCTTTAGAAATATAGCACATTGCAGCCCATGAGCCCATGCTGTTCAAGTACACCCATGTGTCCTTGGATTGTGGGAGGAAACCGGAGCACCTAGAGGAATCCCACACAGACATGCGGAGAATGTGCAAACTCCTTACAGATAGTGCCTGATTCGAACCTGCGTTGCTAACTTCTACAGTAATTGTGCTGCCTTATCCAATTAGATCATAGCTTATCTATATACTGCAACTTTGATTATGTTAACCTTGGCTAATACATAATGATATTTTAACGTGATTGAACACACTAGAAAACAGGTGAGGTGCCTGTTATCTGGAGACTCCTCCACTGTTCAATGTGATCATGATTGATCTATCCTAGGCCACAATTCCTTCCCATTGCCCTTAATCTTCCGATCGTTCAGAAATGTATCTACATTTTTCACTACTTCTCATGAGATAATCTTCACAACTTTTGCAGTAGAGAATTCCAGAGGTTCACCACTTTTTTCTGATAAAAAAATTTCTATACACTTTGATTTTAACTGGATGGCCCCTTATATTGTAGCTATGTCCCCTTGTTTGAAAACTCTTCCGTTAGTGATGTAAAATCATGTCTATCCAATCATTGCTCCTTCAGGATCTTATTTATGATAAAAAGAGAGATCACCCCTTCATTCTTTAAAACTCCCAAGTATACTGACCCACCCCCCACCCTTGATTACAGCCTTCTTGTTAGATAACATCATGTGATGAAAAGATTGAAGGGAGTATTACAGAGATTTTAGGATATAAGAGAAGCCAATTGATTATCACGATTGCCATATTATTAAATATACACATCCACCAAAATTCTTACTTGATGCAGCTCAACAGGTGCTTCATGTAAGAAAAATATCCAGAATAGTATACATTAAATTAAAAAGAGGTTATAAATATAAAAGGTAGATGGATAATAAATCTTCACAGATCACATAGAGCAAGAAGAAAAAAGTGTCAAGAAAGGTCTGGTCACTACATTTCATATGTAATTACTCTCTCAAGACTACTTTACACCAGAAGGTCAAATGCAGTGGATTTATGGCAACCTCAGTATCTCCTCGACTCATAGAGTTGTACAGCATGGAAACAGGCTCTTCAAGCTGACAAGCTGACCTTCAAAGCTCATCCGATTTGCCTAGGTATCTACAATTTAGACAGCAACCTGACTCGAGTTCAGATTACTTTTCCTCCTTAGTCACTGGCTTTATATTCTGAAACTCTCTGACCATCAATACTGGGTGCAACCCTTCACCACACATACTGGAGTAGTTCAAGGAGGCAGGTCCCCATAACTTTCCCAGGTTATTCTTGCCAGTGATGACTTCATGCTAACAAAAACTTACAACAAAATTCAGCAAGGAAGACTTTGGAAAAGCCTGCCTCCAACAAAGGATAGCCTTTACTTCCTATAGATGCTGTGTGACCTGCTGAGTTTCTCCCGCATCTATCGACTTTCCTATTAAGTCCAACTTACAGTAGTTCCCTTCCTGATTGCACAATATCCACCTGATCACCCACACAATGCTGGGGAAAAACAGCAGGTCAGGCAATGTCCTTTATCTTTTCTTTCTTTGGTTTGGCTTCGCGGGCGAAGATTTATGGAAGGGGTAAATGTCCACGTCAGCTGCAGGCTCGATTGTGGCTGACAAGTCCGATGCGGGACAGGCAGACACGGTTGCAGCGGTTGCAGGGGAAAATTGGTTGGTTGGGGTTGGGTGTTGGGTTTTTCCTCCTTTGTCTTTTGTCAGTGAGGTGGGCTCTGTGGTCTTCTTCAAAGGAGGTTGCTGCCCGCCGAACTGTGAGGCGCCAAGATGCACGGTTTGAGGCGATATCAGCCCACTGGCGGTGGTCAATGTGGCAGGCACCAAGAGATTTCTTTAGGCAGTCTTGTACCTCTTCTTTGGTGCACCTCTGTCACGGTGGCCAGTGGAGAGCTCGCCATATAACACGATCTTGGGAAGGTGATGGTCCTCCATTCTGGAGACGTGACCCACCCAGCGCAGCTGGATCTTCAGCAGCGTGGACTCGATGCTGTCGGACTCTGCCATCTCGAGTACTTCGATGTTAGGGATGAAGTCGCTCCAATGAATGTTGAGGATGGAGCGGAGACAACGCTGGTGGAAGCGTTCTAGGAGCCGTAGGTGGTGCCGGTAGAGGACCCATGATTCGGAGCCGAACAGGAGTGTGGGTATGACAACGGCTCTGTATACGCTTATCTTTGTGAGGTTTTTCAGTTGGTTGTTTTTCCAGACTCTTTTGTGTAGTCTTCCAAAGGCGCTATTTGCCTTGGCGAGTCTGTTGTCTATCTCGTTGTCGATCCTTGCATCTGATGAAATGGTGCAGCCGAGATAGGTAAACTGGTTGACCGTTTTGAGTTTTGTGTGCCCGATGGAGATGTGGGGGGTGCTGGTAGTCATGGTGGGGAGCTGGCTGATGGAGGACCTCAGTTTTCTTCAGGCTGACTTCCTGGCCAAACATTTTGGCAGTTTCTGCAAAACAGGATGTCAAGCGCTGAAGAGCTGGCTCTGAATGGGCAACTAAAGCGGCATCGTCTGCAAAGAGTAGTTCGTGGACAAGTTTCTCTTGTGTCTTGGTGTGAGCTTGCAGGTGCCTCAGATTGAAGAGACTGCCATCCGTGCGGTACCGGATGTAAACAGTGTCTTCATTGTTGAGGTCTTTCATGGCTTGGTTCAGCATCATGCTGAAGAAGATTGAAAAGAGGGTTGGTGCGAGAACACAGCCTTGCTTCACGCCATTGTTAATGGAGAAGGGTTCAGAGAGCTCATTGCTGTATCTGACCCGACCTTGTTGGTTTTCGTGCAGTTGGATAACCATGTTGAGGAATTTTAGGGGGCATCCGATGCGCTCTAGTATTTGCCAAAGCCCTTTCCTGCTCACGGTGTCGAAGGCTTTGGTGAGGTCAACAAAGGTGATGTAGAGTCCTTTGTTTTGTTATGTGCACATTTCTTGGAGCTGTCTGAGGGCAAAGACCATGTCAGTAGTTCCTCTGTTTGCGCGAAAGCCGCACTGTGATTCTGGGAGTATATTCTCGGCGACACTAGGTATTATTCTATTTAGGAGAATCCTAGCGAAGATTTTGCCTGCATTGGAGAGCAGCGTGATTCCCCTGTAGTTTGAGCAGTCTGATTTCTCGCCTTTGTTTTTGTACAGGGTGATGATGATGGCATCACAAAGGTCCTGAGGCAGTTTTCCTTGGTCCCAACAAAGCTTGAAAAACTCATGCAGTTTGACATGCAGAGTTTTGCCGCCAGCCTTCCAGACCTCTGGGGGGATTCCATCCATACCTGCTGCTTTGCCACTTTTCAGTTGTTCATTTGCCTTGTATGTCTCATCCTGGGTGAGGACCTCATCCAGCTCTAGCCTTAGGGGCTGTTGAGGGAGCTGGAGCAGGGCGGAATGTTGGACTGAGCAGTTGGCACTGAAAAGAGATTGGAAGTGTTCTGACCATCGGTTGAGGATGGAGATCTTGTCGCTGAGGAGGACTTTGCTGTCTGAGCTGCTCAGCGGGCTTTGGACTTGGGGTGAGGGGCCATACACAGCCTTTAGAGCCTCGTAGAAACCCCTGAAGTCGCCAATGTCCGCGCTGAGCTGGGTTCGCTTGGCGAGGCTAGTCCACCACTCATTTTGGATCTCCCGGAGTTTGCGCTGAAGATGGCTGCATGCGCGACGGAAGGCTTGTTTCTTCTCTGGACAGGACGGCTTTGTAAGGTGAGCCTGGTGGGCATCTCACTTCTTTGCCAGCAGCTCCTGGATTTCCTGGCTGTTATCGTCGAACCAGTCCTTGTTTTTCCTGGAGGAGAAGCCCAGTACCTCTTCAGTGGATTGCGGTATGGTAGTCTTCAGCTGATCCCAGAGGGTTTCAGGGGACAAGTCCGTGAGGCGGATTTCATTGTCACATTTCAGGCTTGAACCCTTCATCAAGTTTTGGAAAAATGTCAGCAGGCATCCGAGCAAAAGAGTAAAGGGGGAAGGTGTGGTCGCAAAGGCAGGAGGTGATAGATGGAGAAGGGAGGGAGGGGACAGCAGTGATCAAGAGGAGGAGGGATGGCAATGCAAAGGGATTAGAACTGGAAATGGGAAGGGAAGGAGGGAGGAGGAAGAGGAGAGCATTGTTCTGAAT
Organism: Narcine bancroftii; assembly: GCF_036971445.1. NCBI lineage: Eukaryota > Metazoa > Chordata > Chondrichthyes > Torpediniformes > Narcinidae > Narcine > Narcine bancroftii. The sequence continues at coordinate 38,786,701 of NC_091470.1, forward strand.
GAACAATGAAGCACAGACACAACTTTACTTTGTCTTTTTCTTGCACTATTTTTATTTATTTTGAAATGTTTATAGAAATGTTTTCACTGCAATGTTGCCTCAAAATGATGATTTGATGACATGTTCATGACAATAAATTCTGATTCTGAATGAAAACAATAGTTGTATAGAAATACAATCACCTGTATGTCAAATACTTTGGAGCTTTGTCATTTTTGCCTTGCCATCATAATTATATAGCTGTTAGCCTTCTTATTGGCAGATAAGATTGAGCAATGCTGTGGCAAAATTTCTACCATGATCTCATTGAATGAAGATTGCATGTGGGGCCAAGTGGTTCATTCTGCTTCTCTTCCATTTTGTTTTACATCTTTGTGCTTCATAAGCTTGCATGGTTGAATGCAATAAAGTTAAGAACATCTTATTTAAGATTATATTAGTTGTTTGCTGATTACTTCATTGTTTACCTGTTACCACTCTATTTGATTTGCTGCTCTGTATTGCTATTTTTAATTGAAGTCTTTACAGAAGTGGTTTAGCAGATGCTGACAGTCTTATTCCCGACTTCGAGACTTCTCCATGACCATCTCTCAGGCACATGGATGGGGACGCGTGCAAAGCAGGTATGGATGTGGAATTTAAGTATTGCTGGAAGTGGGTGTTATATATGGGTGAATAAGCAGCTGGAAGAGGGAGGAGGGGGAGGGAAGTTAGTAAAATGCCACGTACCCAGGTTGTTCAGAGACCTACTAGCTAATCTAAAACCTGGTGACAACCGATGTTTGACATGTGTGCTCTTCAGTAAGGACACCGCTTGCAGATGGATGGATTTGCCATTAGTGGAAACTATACTGACGAGTTGCCCCACAGCCAGGTCCACAGCCTGGTTTAGTAATTTGAGTGCCTAGGAATGCAGAAAGCTGCAGAAGGTAGTAGACACAGCCAGGTCCATCACAGGATCTGACCTCTCTTCCACTAAAGATATCTAAAGAAGACAGCCAACATCTTAAATGACCCCTGTCACCTTGGTTGCAACCTCTTCACACTCCTAGCTTCAGGAGGAAGGTACAGACGTCCAGAGACCAGCACCTCTAGGCTCAAGATCAGTTTTTTTTTCTCAATAGTTCTCAATAACAAACTCAATCAGGGACCCATTGAAAGTCTCTTACCTCTGCATTTAATTGATTTTCTTTTCTCTCTGTATCACACAGTCAGCTTGTTTACATTTATTTGTTTGTTTAAAGTGTATGTTGAGTACAGTTGTTTTTTGCACTACTTATAAGTGGTAATCCTGCCACGCCCGTAGGAAAAAGGAATCTCAGAGCAATAAACCTGAAATTAGAATCTTCAAACTCCCCTCACTACCCCAATCATAAACTAATCAGGCACAACTGTATCACCACATTTTTCTTGCACTAATGTAAATGTGAATATTTATTATATATTCATCTTTAATATTTATGATCTCTTTCCACACTGTCATTTAACGTGCACCAATGGATTCTTTTTTCACTAAGTACCTGCAGCTAGTAAGAATTTTGATGCATATGTACATTGCACTCATGTGTATGACAATAAACTCATGATCATTATCAACTGCTTCATTCATAACTATTGCAAAATTAAATTGCCGGTGGTTATGAATGTTGCCCATGGCAATGTACTTTTGTACTATTCCAGCATCTTTTAGTTTGCAGTCCACTGTTCCATGAAGGAAGGGGAAATTACTTCATAACATTCTTTCCTCCATGCGATTCAAGAGAGTGTCAAATTGGGTGGAAAAACTAGTTGGGCGGGAGGAAGCAAATGCTGATGGATGTTTTTGTGAAATGGAATTCTGTTACTAGTGCAGTTCTGCAGGTTTCTCCTCATGACCCCTTACTTTTATTGCATATAGTACATAGAATATTACTGCACAGTACTGACATTTTGGCCCTTAATGTTATGCCGATGCATATCTTTCTACCAAAAAAAACCCCAACTTTTCCTAACTCACAATCTTCTATTTTTCTTTGATCCATGTGCCTGTCTAAGAGTCTCTTAAATTCCCCCTTATGTTTCAGCCTCCACCAACACCACTGGCAATGCATTCCAGGCACCCACAACTCTCTGTATTAAAAAAAAATTACCACGATGTCACCTCTAAACTTTCCTCCCTTCACTGGTTCAAATTTAAATTTAGACATTAAGCACGGTAACAGGCCATTTTGGCCCACGAGCCCATGCTGTCCAATTTACACCCAATTAACCTACACTCCTGGTACGTTTCAAATGGTGGGAGGAAATTGGAGCCCCACGCAGACACGGGGAGAATGTACAAATCCCTTACAGACAGAGCACGATTCAAACCCTGGTCCCGATCGCCGGCGCTGTAAAGGCGATGCGCTAACCACTACACCAACCATGCCGCCCTATATGGTACCTGTAGACATCTCCTACTCCATCATAAAACCCTGTTCATTCCAGTATTTTGTCCTGATTGCCCTCGTGCAGCAAGGACATTAGTGAATCTAATGTGAGTATCGCAGAAAAGCTTCAGGAGGAGAAAATGGCTGAAAATGATGGGAAAGGATAATGATCATGGACTTCAGACTTCTGTACCATCTTCCCAAAGGTGGTAGTGAGAAGCGGTTATGGGGGTCCTTTATAATGTTGGGAAAGCAGCTGTCTCCCCACAGAGAGATGGTAGAAATGGTGGTTCCTAGGTGTGGACCCCAGAGTTTCAGGGGTGTTCACCTCTTCTACGGGTGATGGAGAGGGTCTTTATTTGAGTAGTGGAGGTGATGAAGACTCCTGTTATTTGCATTGACAGCACACATTAGTCTTTACGTCCTGAGCAGAGCAGTAGCAGAAACTGCAAAAACTGTTGGCCATTGATATGGTAAAGTAGGGAATAATCGCATGATACAGTAATTTTCAAATGGAGATATACTTTTGATTTGAAAAAACAAGCTCCTTCTCCCTGAGAAAAGTGGATAATAGAGCTTTTCATCTTTGAAGCCAGTACATCGAATTGCTGGTTTACAAGCTTATTTCAAATATACAGCAAACCTGCTTTGTTTTACCAGAAGAATTACCAAGCTCTGTTGGGCAGAGGAAGCTAGATCAAAACAAGAAAATTCAACAGATTTCTGTTGTATCCTAGCATATTTCCATTACCATCCAGATTAGAACAAATGTGATCATTTTGTCTTTATAGACATGGAGAATTTTGCTCCTTTTTTAAATTTTGCCTAAAAAATTATGTCTGAATTGTGAACATTCTTAGATGTGATTCAAGAGATTGTGGGTTTGAGGTCCCCTCCAGAGGGTTGCGTGTAAAACTCTGGTTGGCATTTAGCGAGGGAGTGGTGCTATTTCAGGGGAACTGATGTTTGAGCTATGACACCAAAGTAGCTGTATGCTTTTGCAAATTATCATTAACAACTATATGACAGTATCTCAAAGAAATACTAGTTAGCGCAAAACACTGTTATAGTGCCAGTGACCAGGGTTCGAGCCCAGTGCTGTCTGAAAGGAGTTTGTACATTCTGTGTCTGCGTGTGTTTTTCCTTTGGTCTCCGGTTTCCTCCCACCCTTTAAAACGTACAAGGATCATAAGTTAATTGGGATATATGGGCAGCCCAGCTCGTGGGATGGAAGGGCCTGTTATCGTATTGTTGAACTAAATTAAATTAAATTAAAAGTGTTAAGTTGTCCTTTACATCAGACTAATATTTACCCTCCAGTAACATTATAAAAACAGACTATTAAATTAGAACCATAGGACCATTGAACATTACAGCACAGAAACAGGCCTATTCAGCCCTTCTAGTCAGTGACAAACCACTTTTTTTGCCTCATCTCACTGCCCTGCACCCAGTGCATAGACCTCCATACCTCTCCCATCCACGTACCTGTTTGAATTCCACTTAAATGTTAAAATTGAGCTTGCATTCACCACTTCATCTGGTAGCTTGTTCCACATCCCCACCATTCTCTGTCTGAAGAAGTTCTCCTCAGGTTCCCCCTAAACATTTCCACTTTCACTCTTAACCTGTGGCTAAGGACATTTTAAATATTTATGCCAAAGCCCCTGCAATTTCCACAGTAGACTCCCTCATGGCCTGAGGAAATAGCTTGTCATGCCCTGGGGATTTATCACCCCTATTTGCTTTAAGGCAGCAAACACTTCCTCTTTAATCTGTATATGTTCCATGACCTTACTGCTTATTTTCCTTATTTCCCACAACTCTGTGCCCTTTTCATGAGTGAATACTAATGAAAAAAAATATTTAAGACCTCTTCAGATTTCAGATTTTAGATTTACTGTCAGAGTACATACATGACATCACATACAACCCTGACATTCCTTTTTCCTGTGGGTGCGGCACAATGACCACCAATTGCTAGTGTAAATAATAAACTGTGCATGGAGCAAACATGTAAACAAATAAAAGAACTGTAAACAGAAAACAAATGTAAACAAACTGACTGTGCAATACAGAGAGAACATAATAAAAATAAAATACACAAGTAAGAGTCCTTAAATGAGTCTCTGATTGTATTTGTCATTGAGGAGTCTGATGGCAGCAGGGTAGCATCTGTTCCTGAACCTGATGGAGCGAGTCATGTGGCATCTATACCTCTTTCCTGTTGGCAGCAGTGAGAACAGAGTGTGTGGTGGGTGGTATGGGTCTTTAATTTTTGCTGCTGCCCTCTGACAGAAGTGTTCCCTGTAGTGGGGAAATTTTTTCTTGTGTCTACTATCTTTTGGAGAGCTTTACATTCAGGTGTTCCCATACCAGACCATGATGCAGCTGGTCAGCACACTTTCCACCACACCTCTGTAGAAATTTGCCAGGGTTTCTGGTGTCATACCATCTCTTTTGGCTCCATACAAAGCTGACCACTCTGATCTTCAAGGGGACCAATTTTGTCCCTTACTATCCTTTTGCTCTTAATGTACCTGTAGAAACCCTTAGGATTTTCTTTCACATTGTCTCCCAAAGCAACCTCATATCATCTTTTAAACTTCCTGATTTCTTTCTTGTTTTTCTTGCATTTTCTATACTCCTCAAGTACCTCATTTGCTCCATGTGGCTTGTACCTGTTATACATCTCTCTCTGTTCTTCCAAAACAGATCCCCAATAGCCCTCAAAAACCAAGGTTCCCTATGCCTTTCAACCTTGTCTTTAATTCTGACAAGAACACACAAACTCTGTATTCTCAGAATTGCAGCTTTGAAGGTCCTCCACTTACTTTTCACATCCTTGCTTGAAAACGAATTAACCCAATTCATGCATTCCAAATCCTTTCTCATTTCCTAAAAATAGGGCTTTCTCAAATTTAGAATCTCAACCCAAGGCCCAGACCTATCCTTCTCCATAATTAACTTGAAAGTAATGATATTATGATCACATGACCCAAAATGTTCTCCTACACTTACTTCTGTCATCTGTCTTGTCTCGTTCTCTAATAGGAGATCCAGTGTTGCACTCTCTCTCTCGTTGGTACCTCTATATATTGATTAAGAAAACTTTGTTGAACACATTTGACAAACTCCAAGCCATCCAGCCCTTTTACAGTATGGGAATCCCAGTCAATATATGGAAAGTTAAAATCTCCAACTATCACAACCTTATGTTTCCTACCACTGTCTGCTATCTCTCTACAGATTTGCTCCTCCAGTTCTCACTGACTATTGGGTGGTCTATAATGCAACCCCATGAGTGTGGTCATATCTTTCCCATTCCTCAGCTCCAGCCAAATAGCCTCAGTAGACGAGTCCTCTGGTTTGTCCTGCCTGAGCACAGCTGTTATATTTTCCCCGACGAGCAATGCTTCTCCTCCCCCTTTCATCCTCCCCCCCCATTCTATCACATCTAAAGCAGCAGAAGCCCAGAACATTGAGCTGCCAGTCCTGCCCCTCTCGCAACCAAGTTTCACTAATGGCCACAATGCCATAATTCCACATGCCAAACCACCCACTAAGCTCATCTGCCTGTCCTATGATACTCCTTGTGTTGAAATAAATGCAGCTGAGAACATTTCCAACACATTCAACCCATTGACATCTCACAGTACATGCAATTTTAATATAATATTTTCCCACCTCCACTCCTCTATCTGCTCTGTCACTCTGGTTCCCCTCCTGTCGCAAATCTAGTTTAAACCCACCAGAGCAGCACTAACAAACCTTCCCATAAGGATATTAGTCCCCTTCTAGTACAGATGCAAAGTATCCCATCGGAAAAGGTCCCACGTTCCCTGGAAGAGAGCCCAATGATCCAGAAACCTGATGCCTTCCCCCTATACCATGTCTTTAAACATGTGTTGTGGCATTATCATCCTATTTCTAACCTCACTAGCATGTGGCATGGGTAGCAATACTGATTTACTACACCGGAAGTCATGTCCTTCATCCTAGTGCCTAACTCCCTAAAGTCTCCTTGCAGGACCTTCTGACCCTTCCTACCCACGTCATTGTTCCCTACAGTGACCATGACATTTAGCTGCTCATCCTCCCTCCTGAGAATGCCGTGATCTCGATCTGAGATATCTCTAACCCTGCCACCAGGGACCAACATACCATTCGGGATACTCGATCTCTTCCACAGAACCTCTTATCTCATTCCATAATTATTCCCCTAACTATGGAATCTCCTATCACTACAGCTCGCTCTTCCCCTTCCCTTCTTAACCAGAGGACCAGACTCCGTTACAGAGACCTGATGTCCATGGCTTGTTCCTGGTAGGTTCCCCTCTTAGCAATCCGAAGTGTTATAATTTTTATTTTAGTGGGACGGCCATAAGGGTGCCCTTGCACTGCCTGCCTGTTCCATTTCCCTCTCTCTCTCCTGACTGTCATCCATCTACCCTCTTGGGCTCTTGGATCTCCCCATGTTACACTAAACAGGGATGATTCCAACACCACAAAAGGACTGTCTTCATTATTGCAGTCACTTTTTTGTACTCAAATAATGGTGAATATTTATTGCCTATTTGTTTTGTATTTATTCACTTCTTTTCATTCAATGACTATTTAGTTGTTTTTTTAGATAATGGTATTTTTTACAAAGTGCCAAGTAGTGCTGGTCTTCTGGCTTCTGTATCTACTGTGAGAAGGTAGCAGTGAGAAGAGGTTGTGACCAGGCTGATGGGGTCCTTTAGGATATTGGCTGACCTTCGATACAGCGCCTCACATTGATGCGTTTAATAGGTTGGAGCCTGGCTATGTTCACCACCTTCTAGAGACTTCTATATTCCTGGGCAGTTGGATTCCTAAACCAGGCTACGACGTAACCTATCAGAATACCTGTAGAAGTTTGATGGTGTACTTGATGACATGGCAATTCTCCTCACACTCATTAGAAAGTAGAGGTGTGTTTTCTTCATGGTTCATCAATGTTCTGGCTCTAGGAAAGGTTTTGGAAATATAGACTCCTGGGAACAGTGGCTTCACCTCAAAATGCCCTTCACTGGTTGGAAAGAAATAGTTTTGGGCATCTTGACAGGAAGGTGCAACTGTGGCATTCTTTTGCTCAATATGTTTTGAGTTAATATTGTAATTGACGGAACAAATGCAGAGAAATGTAAATGCCCATAGTTCCAGCAGGATATTTGTCTTGCTGGTTCGCTGTGGGAAAACATTGCCCCTCAGGACTGTTTCTCTGTCTATTCTCCTTCCTGAATCTGATGACCTCAAGCCCACTTCGTGTTACCCTGTACAGAGTTGATTTACTTAGTCCTACAGTACAAAACCTAGAGATAGGTACTTCACTGTACGATGAAGAAACATTGTTTGGGTAAGTGCTCTGCTATCCTGGGAAACTGAATGCTGGGAATCTGGTGAGAATCCCTGCCCTCTACTGGTAGTCCAACAGCAAAGAATGACCCTCTCCACCCCCCCCCCCCCCCCAACCCCAGCTCAGTACTGAGAGATTGTCTATATGTCCTTTTATAGTGAAAATTAGCAATTTGTAAAGACAGGTTTCCTCTGCCTTTAAGATGCTCCACTCACCTGCATAAAAGTTCCAAAGGTGATTGGTGGGTCCAATGCGATCCAGGCTCCCTCCGTCAAGGATGATAATGTCAGAGGTGGAGCAAAGTCTGGTGATAATCTATGACTGAGCCCGTTTTGCAACCAGAGGACCCTAAGTCTGTATATGGTGGGTTACTGCATGTTTAATGTCTGTATGATGATACATTGGGGTCACTAGGCAGAGGAAACCTTGAATAAGGCTCGGAAAAGGCAGGAGCCAGGTTGAAGGCTCGTCAGGTGGCTGACAATATTTGAGGGACGACAGATGTAGTTCACTTGCATACAAAAGCTGTGGTCCACAACAGAGCAATTTTTCAAATCCACCAACCAAGAAAAATGTGACAAGAAATCCACTCCCAAAATGGAATTTTCCACATTTGCCACCATGAAAACCCACTGTAAAGGTGAGTGACTTCTAACCAAATGAGAATCATTCATAGCTGAAAGAATACATGACAAATTAGGATGACTGTGTTCCTCAGGGGTTGGAGGGACCACTGAAATCTCTGCACTGGAATCATCAAGAAATTGAACACTCGTGAGATGGTCTTTGAGGAAAAGACGGTGACTGATGTACCCATGGGCAGCAGTTGCCTCTACTGCAGGGCCTGGTTGTTTTCCGGCTGCCATTTGTAGGCCACCACGATTTCATCCAGGTCGATGGAAGGAATTCCATTGGGTTGCTAAAGCCTGGACTTGCATTGTCAGTGCTGCCACTTCCTGCTCCAACACAGTTACCTTCATTTAATAAGCTGCCGGTGCCTCACAAGGCACAGTAAACCGTCGTTCCAGTTCATTTGCTGACTAGGGGATATAACAAGATTGGCATGACCGTCAACTGATCGAGGGTGGACATTCGAAAGACACCCACCAAATGCCCTTGAAGATGATGAAGTAAACATTGAAGGAACCTTTGTTTCCAAATATCACCTTTGACAGTCTGTTCCAGCTAGCCTGCCTATCGCCTAGGCTGTCATCAGCTAGTAATTGGGCAAAACAAGTCACCCTAGATGGCTGAGTACGCTGCGGAATAGCAGCCTTAAGCCTGTCATAAGGGAGATGACCATCCACATCCACTAGGACATCCTCCACTTCACAGGCAATCTGCTCTGGAAGACACTCCACAAATAAACCGTACTTCATCTTCTGATTCGTCACACTGAGGGCAAGGAAGCGTGCTTCGAGAATCGTGAACCAGGCTGGTGCATTATGAATAAAAAAGGGGGAATCTCCAATCTGACCTCCCCAACTGCTCCCCTGTAAGGGGCTTATCCTCGTCACTGTCCATAGAAGGTGACAGAGTACCCACTTGTAGCTGCACTGTTTCATAACAGCTTACAAACAAATACAGAAGACGCTCATTTTTTTCCAGCGCCCCATGAAATCGACTTTCTTTTATTCCACTGGACACAGTAATGAACTCTTCAACTCCCCAAGCACTACCCAGTTACACCGCTCTGACCTTCCCATTGGATCACCACCACATGAGCGATCCTGACGTAATCACTCTCCTACTTCTGCAAAGTAAACCATGGGTTTTGGATGATCTGTTAGAAGACGGAACAAGTGCTGCCTGCCTTCAGCAGTGGCCTACCCTTGCAGCTGTGGCTGGTGTGCAGTCCTGAACCCAATTCCACTCACCCCAGCCACCCTACACCAGGTCTTATACATAGCCTCTGTACACTGAGCCATGGGTGATCCATGGGTGGCTTGTACTAATGAATGACAGGCTTTGTACCTGGTCAACAATGCACCTCTCTAGATATAATGACTACTTCTCACATGCACCTTCCTCGGAATACACCCTGAGTGCTAACTAAGCTACAGCATCTCTTATCAATTTTTGTCGATATATTTGGAGTCCTTTGGGCTCGTAACAGCATCCTGTTAGAATGCATCACAACTTGCTACAACAGAGCAAGAAATTGAAGCAAATTGTGAATGCAGTTCAGGCCATTACACAAACCAACTTTCCTTCCATTAGCTCTCTTTACACTTCCCACATATGAAAAGTGGGCTAAGGTTGAACACTGAACACACTCTCATTCCCCCCCGCCCCCCCTACCCTCTGGTCAGGCCAAGATATAAGTTTGAAAACATGCACCATAGGATTCAAGGACAGTTTCTCTCTGAGGTTAGCAGCCGAGTGAATGGATCTCTCTTTTTTTAAAAAAAACTTGATTTATTTGAAAAATCATTAGTAATAATACAGCATACGTTCCATAAAGACAATTTTATATAAGTATATATAAAAAAAACCAGATAAATAAGAGAAAAAATAAAAATAAAAATAAAAATTAAATCCCCACCCACCCGCACACCCTATCAGCCAGCTCTCTTAAGGAAAGCCAAAAACATATAAACAGAAACTAAGAATATATAATAAATCAAAATACATCTAAATGCATATATTCCAAATATGGTAACCACTTATAAACAAAAAAAATTCTCATGCAAATTATATGTATTTTTTTCCATAACAATATAAGCTTTCAGTTCATTATGCCATCGCATTATGTTAATCACTATATTATCTTTCCATGTACTTGCAACACATTTTCGAGCAACAGACAATGCTAAGCATACAAATGTAATTTGAAATTTATCCAACCCTAAACCCTTTAAAGGAACCATATAACCCATTAAAAAAATAGATGGATCTAATGGTAACTTAATATCATACAATTTTTCCAAAATTAACCTAATTTCTTCCCAAAATGGTTGTACATGAACACAAGACCAAACAGCATGTAAAAAAGTACCAATACATACACCACATCTAAAACACAAGTCTGAATTACTAAAACCATATTTTTTCAACTTCCCTGGAGTTAAATACAGCTGAGGTAAAAGATTATAATTAATCATTCCATATCGCACATTCATCAATTTAGTAACACTAGCATAACACATATCCACCCAATAATCTTCTGGAAAAACAAAAACTAAATCATTTTCCTATTTAAGCTTAGACTTGTCCCATTCTGGTTTATCCATATTATCTTGTAACACTTGGTACATAACAGAAATATAACCCTTTTTTGGTAAAGAAGAAATGAAAGATTCGAATTCTGTTAATACAGGTAAAATCATCTCTCAACCATACATATCTTTCACCAAAGCTCGAAGTTGATAATAAACAAACAAAGAATTTTCAGCAATATCAAAAACACTCTTTTAATTGATTAAAAGAAAGAAACTGTCCTTCTACAAAACAATCCTGTAATGTCTTTATACCCTTAGAATCCCAACTCTTTAAATGATTATTAAACATTGAAAAAGGAATAAGCTGAATATTATATAGGGGGTTAAGATTGACAATTTACCTTTTGATCCTAAAATCTTATTTTCCTTTGTCCATATCTTTAATAAATGTTTTAATATCAGCATATTATATTCCCGCAACAAATTTACATTCCATCAAAATATAAATCGATGCACTTCGACTTCAGAAATACAAGCCATCTCAACCTTAGCCCAACTCGGGAGTTGGTCCGAATCCATCAATCTACTAATAAACTTCAGCTGAGCTGCTTAATAATAATTTTGAAAATAAGGTAATTGAAGCCCACCTAACACATACTTCCAGGTAAGTTTATATAAGACTACCTGTGGTAGTTTACCTTTCCATAAAAATTCTCTCACAGCTTTATTTAGATCCTGAAAAAATCCCTTTGAAAGAGAGCACAGTATTGATTGAAATAAATATTGAATATAGGGTAAAATACTCATCTTAATACAATAAACTTGACCAATTAAAGTTAATGGAAGATCTTTCCACTTAATTAAATCTGCTTTAATCTTTTTTAATAAAGGAACATAATTTAACTTATATAAAGATTGATACTCAGCATTTACAATTATTCCTAAATATTTAATTTTATTACATTTTTATACTCTGAATAGTCTCTTTCTCCAACTGGCAAAATTTCACTCTTGTCCCAATTAACCTTATAACATAACAATTTACAGCATGGAAACAGGCCATTGTCACATTTGTGGCCCGAAATGTGAAGTTAATAAAACATTAAACACAAGTTTATCAGGTAAACTTCTTTGTGGCTTTTATTCTCCCCTTTTCTTTGTTCTCCTGCTTGTGTTCTTATCTCTCTCTTATACCACGTGACTTCCGGTACATCTCATACATATTCATTATCATGACATCCCTCCTTTAATCAGAACTAAACTTTACCTTCACTTACCAATATCCCTCGGAAACATACAAACATCGTAACTAATGGTAATACTATAACTCAACTACATAGAATTTACTTCCTACAGCACTCATACATGCACTTTATGATATAAGATTAAATACTGTCCCAAAGTTCTTATCAAAACTATGGCACAAAGTCTTCGTATCGTTTGAGCGCTTTCCGGTTTCGTTTCGGCCTGCCTGCGATATTGTCGTCGCTTCTCGGTTGTTCACTCTCAGCGTCAGAAATACTGCTCACCACGGCTTCGGGTGTTTCTGGCGCTCTAGTCACTTCATCAGGAGTGCTGGTAACTGCCTCTGGAACATCATCAGGTCTCTCAGTTTCAGTATCTCGTATTGGCCTTTCAACCTCTTCGCTCAATGTATCTCTGGACTGGTACCTTTTTACACCTGATACATCTCTTTTATACAGGACTCCAGTCGGAGACTTGACTGTCACCATACTGCCACTTCTGGATACGACAGTATAGGGTTGATGGTAATAAGGTGTGTCTAGCTTACCACCAGTTTCATGCCTCACTAGAACTTTATCTCCTGGCATGATGTCTGAGTACTTGGCTCCACATATCGAATCTGTGTACAGCTTTGCTGCACCTTTCTTTTCAGCATCGTGGTCCCTCATCTCCTGGTCATCTCGGATTTCCTTTATTTCTGGCATTTTTGTGCGGATTTTTCTCCCAAAAAATGCTTCTGCAGGACTTTTTCCAGTGGTTGCATGAGGCGTTGCTCGATAGACAGCCACATAAGATAGCAATGCTTCTCGCCAATTTTGTCCTTCTGCGTATGCAATCCTCAATCGTTTTTCAATGGACTGATTTTGTCTCTCTACTTCTCCATTGGCTTGCGGCCATTTCGGAGTTACTTTATGATGGTGGATACCTGTGGTCCTCATGTAATCCGTAAATGTCTCTGAAGTGAATTGTGGACCATTGTCAGAGTACAATGTAACAGGTAATCCATATCTTGCGAATATCTCTGCTAACGCTTGTATTGTTTTTTCAGTGGTTGTGGACTTCAACACCATGTACTCATAGTATCTGCTGTAGTAATCTATCACTACCATAAAAGATTCACCCGTCGGTAAAGGTCCAAGAAAATCAACAGCTACGTCGATCCATGGTCCTGTCGGAAGTTGCGTACTCCGGATCGGATCTGGCGGATTACTCCTACTTGTGATTTGACATCCGTGACAAGTTTTAACAAATCTCTCTGCGTCTTTATCACAACTTGGCCACCATACCTTGGTCCTGAGGTTTTGCTTGGTACTAACAATACCTAGGTGTCCTTCATGCGCTAAGGATAAGATCTTCGGTCTCAATCTTTGTGGTATCACCAATCTGCAACCTCTCAATACACACTGTCCGATGCAACAAAGTTCATCTCTAATGTGAATGTAAGCCTTGTGAGTACACTTGTCCCATTGTCCACTCTGTATGCATTCTCTTACTTCCATGAGTTCTGGATCACGTTCAGATTCTCTCTCGACTTCCTTCGTAGTCACAGCTTTCGGTGTCGCCTGAATAGCTACGAAGCGTACAAAGCTCTCTGTTTCAGTTCCCAATTCTAACTTGGATTGTGGACTACCATCCTTCACCAATCTGGACAGCAGATCTGCAATGTTTGTTTTCCCTGCAATGTGGATTACTTTATATTTGTAGGGTTGTAGTCTGAGTACCCATCTCTTTATTCTGGCACATGGTTTGGATCTAGGTGCATAGATCACCTCTAATGGCTTATGATCTGTGATGAGTTCAAATTCAATGCCATATAAATATGCATGGAACCTCTCACAGGCCCATACAAGTCCGAGTGCTTCTTTCTCTGTCTGAGAGTATCTTCTTTCCACATCTGATAACGATCTGCTGGCATAGGCAATGATTCTTGGTCCTCCATCATGCATCTGGACCAACACGGCTCCTAAACCAACCGGGCTGGCATCCGCTATGACTTTGGTTGATGCCGCTGGATCGTAATATCCAAGAGTTTTAGCATCTGTCAGGCTTTGCTTCAGTGCTGTGAACACTTTCTTCTGCTCAGATCCAAAATGAAATGGTACACCTTTCCTGGTTAGCTTCCTTAGTGGTTCTGCCACTGTAGCGAAATTAGGAATTAACTTTGCACAAAAATTGACCAATCCCAGGAAACTCCTCACCTCTGTTGCGTTCTGAGGTGCACGTGCCTCTGCAATAGCTTTCACCTTGGCCTCTGCAGGGTTTAGTCCTTTCCGTGTAAGTCTGTGTCCCATGAAGTCCATTTCTGACACACCGAACTGGCACTTGTTTCCATTCACGGTAAGGCCTGCCTCCTGTAGTCTAGATAGTACACGCCTCAACCGTTTGTCATGCTCTTCCTTCGTTGGTGCATGGACTATGATGTCGTCAGAAATGTTGGCAACTCGGAGGAGTCACGTGATGGAGTAGTGGCCGGACGGTGAACTCCAGCCCTCTCCAGAAAAGTCGGGAAAAACAAGAGAAAATACAAAGGCACAGAAATACAAGTTAAAGAAAAGTGAGTATAAAGGTGGAAAGAAGATGGAGACAAAAGAAGAAAAATCAAAATCAACGGTAAGAAGAGAGGAAGAGAAGACAACGGAGGAAAAAGGTGAAGGGCTTACCTGTCCGAAGAGGCCCGCTGTGGAGAGAGGAACCCACTACCTCAGGTCGGTAGAAAAAGAACTACAACAATGGCTCACAGAGCCGAGTAAAAGTGCGCAACCGCGCATGAAAAAAAACACACCGACGGGAGGGGGGACCAGCTGGGGAGTCGATCTCCACAGCCGGCAACGACAGCTGCAGAACACCTGCAGCAAGAAGAGACCACAGAAAACAATGAAAACAAGAAAGAAGAGAAGGAAAGGGCAACAAAGAAACAACAGATGGCCAACCCAGAGGAAGAAGAAGAGGAAGAATACAGTGAAATAGATAAAGGGAAAGGCAAGGTAAAGGATATACTTGCGCTTGTTAGAGGATACATGGAGTCATTTAAAGAATGGCAAACACAGGAATTCAATGATTTAAGAAGAAGAATAAACAACACAGAAGAGAAAGTGAATAAAATAGATATGACCTTAACAGAAATGGGGAAAAAAATGGACAAGATGGAAGAACGGGCAGTAGCAGCAGAAATGGAGGTAGAAGACTTAAAAAAGAAATTGGAGGAATCTAATAAAAAAACTAAAGAGACACAAGAACTACTAGCTCAAAAAATAGATATAATGGAAAATTATAACAGAAGAAATAACATAAAGATAGTGGGCCTTAAGGAAGATGAAGAAGGCAAGAATATGAGGGAGTTTATAAAAGAGTGGATCCCTAAGACCCTAGGATGTCCAGAACTACAGCAAGAAATGGAAATAGAAAGGGCACATAGAGCATTGGCCTCTAAACCACAACCACAACAAAAACCAAGATCTATTGTAGTAAAATTCCTAAGATATACTACAAGAGAAAAGGTACTGGTGAAGACAATGGAAAAAGTAAGAGAGGGCAACAAACCACTGGAGTATAAAGGGCAAAAAATCTTCATTTATCCAGATATAAGTTTTGAACTCCTAAAGAAGAGAAAAGAGTTCAATACAGCAAAGGCGATTTTATGGAAGAAAGGGTATAAATTTACACTGAAGCATCCTGCGGTATTGAAAATATTTATTCCAGGACAACAAAACAGACTGTTCTCGGATCCAGAAGAAGCACGAAAATTTGCAGAACAATTACAAAAATAGACTGAGGGATGAAGACGGGTAATGAGAGTAAAAATGATCACGATTGATATGTATGTGGGTAAAGACAAAAATAGACTGAGGGATGAAGACGGGTAATGAGGGTAAAAATGACCACGATTGATATGTATGCGGGTAAAGAGGTATAAGAGTGAATAGAGACAATGGGCATACGTGAAAGTATCTGTAATTAGAGGAAAACATAGATAGTATAGACAAGAATTAATAAGGGAAGGTAATGGAATAGAGAGAATAAGGAGGGAATTAAAAGAGTGACCTTTGTGACATATGAAAAGTGAAATCTTTTCTGGGGGGTGCTGGGTGGGGGAAAAGAGCGGTCACTGCAAAATCAGTTGACGCTTGCGAGTGGATTCGCAAATCCAAATGGAGAGGGGAGATGTGGTTGTCCGACAAGGGATAAAAGACAACTCAGGAGGGGAAGGGGAGATTGGGGATAAAGAAGATAGAAATAGGAGAATAAGGAAAATGTTGGATGTTGTAGGAATGTTGTCTGGTAAAGAGTTGAAAATAAGAAAACAGAAATGGAAAAGGAGGAAAGGTAATGATGGAAAAACGGAAAGAGAAGATAAACAAAATATAAAATGGCTACGCTGAACTATATGACTTTAAATATTAATGGAATACATAACCAAATTAAAAGGAAGAAACTACTAAATTTACTGAAAAAGGAAAAAATAGATATAGCATTTGTCCAAGAAACACACTTAACTGAATTGGAGCACAAGAAATTAAAGAAAGATTGGGTAGGACATGTAACAGCAGCATCGTATAATTCAAAAGCAAGAGGAGTGGCTATATTAATTAGCAAAAATGTGCCATTTAAAATAGAAGAGGAAATAATAGATCCATCAGGGAGATATGTTATGATAAAATGTCAGATATATTCGGAGCTTTGGAATCTACTTAATATATATTCACCTAACGAAGAAGATCAAAAGTTTATGCAAGATATCTTTTTGAAGGTAGCTAATACGCAAGGGAACATACTAATAGGAGGGGATTTCAATCTGAATTTGGATCCAAATATGGATAAAACGGGGAAAAAAATTAACAGGAAGAACAAAGTAACCAAATTTATAATTAAATCAATGCAAGAAATGAAACTTGTGGACATATGGAGGAAACAAAACCCAAAAGAAAAGGAATACTCATACTACTCGACTAGACATAAAACATATTCAAGAATAGACCTATTTTTGTTATCAGCTAGTATGCAGGATAGAGTAAGAAAAACAGAATATAAAGCGAGAATGCTATCAGACCATTCACCCTTAATACTGACAGTAAAGCTAGAGGACATCCCTCCAAGAATGTATAGATGGAGATTAAACCCCATGCTACTTAAAAGACAGGATTTTAGAGAATTTATTGAAAAACAATTAAAAATGTACTTTGAAGTAAATACGGAATCAGTGAAAGATAAGTTCATACTATGGGACGCAATGAAAGCATTCATTAGAGGACAAATTATAAGTTATGCAACCAAGATGAAGAAGGACTATAATCAGGAAACAGAGCAGTTGGAAAGGGAAATAGTAAACATAGAAAAAAAATTAGCAATAAAGGAAGATACAACCAAAAGAAGAGAATTGGCGGATAAAAAAATAAAATATGAAACATTACAAACATATAAGGTGGAGAAGAATATAATGAAGACAAAACAGAAATATTATGAACTAGGTGAAAAAACACACAAAATCTTAGCATGGCAGCTTAAGACAGAGCAAACTAAGAAAATGGTATTGGCAACAAGGAAAAAAGACAAACAAATTACATATAATCCAAAAGAAATTAAGGAAAACTTCAGAGAATTCTATGAACAATTATACCGAACTGAAAACGAAGGAAAAGAAGGGAAAATAGATGAATTTTTGACTAAAATTGAACTACCAAAACTACAAATAGAGGAACAAAATAAATTAACAGAACCATTTGGAACAGTAGAAATACAGGAGATAATAAAAAAATTACCAAATAATAAGACACCAGGAGAGGATGGACTCCCAATAGAATTCTACAAAACATTTAAAGATCTATTAATACCGCCCCTCCTGGATGTAATCAACCAGATTGAAGAGACACAAAACTTACCAGATTCATGTAAAACAGCAATAATTACAGTGATACTAAAACAAGGGAAAGATCCACTCTCACCAGCGTCATACAGACCAATATCTCTGCTAAACACAGATTATAAGATAATAGCTAAACTATTAGCAAACAGATTAGCAGAACAGGTACCGAAAATGGTAAATTTAGACCAAACTGGATTTATCAAAAAAAGACGCACAACAGACAATATTTGTAAATTTATTAACTTAATTCATGCAGTAGAAGGAAATAAAGCACCTGCAGTAGCAGTTGCTTTAGACGCAGAGAAGGCCTTCGACAGAGTAGAATGGAATTACTTGTTCAAAGTATTGCAAAAATTCAGTTTACCGGAGAAGTATATTAATTGGATTAAAGCATTATATAAGGGACCGTTAGAGAAAGTGACAGTAAATGGACATGTATCAAACCAATTTAACTTAAGCAGGTCAATGCGGCAGGGATGCCCACTATCACCATTATTGTTTGCGCTAGCTATAGAACCACTAGCAGAATTGATAAGAATAGATAATAATATAAAAGGAATAAAAATAAAAGACAGGGAATATAAAATCAGTCTATTCGCGGATGATGTGATAGTGTACTTAACAGAACCAGAACTATCAATAAAAGAACTATATAAGAAATTGAAGGAATATGGAGAAGTGTCGGGATACAAGATAAACGTAAATAAAAGTGAAGCAATGCCTATGAATAACGCGGATTTCTCAAAATTTAAGAAGGAATCCCCATTCAGATGGCAAATGCAGGCAATAAGATATTTAGGTGTACAAATAAACAAAAATCTAGGCCAATTATATAAACTCAATTACAATCCACTAATGAAAAAATTACAGGACGATTTAGAGCATTGGAAGGAGCTACCACTAACACTGATAGGAAGGATAAACTGTATTAAAATGAACATTTTTCCAAGGATACTATACTTATTTCAGGCATTGCCAATACAACTGACAGAAAAATTCTTCAAAGAGTTAAAGAAAATAATAAGGAAATTTTTATGGAGAGGGGGGAAACCGAGGATAGCACTAGATAAATTAACAGAATGGTATAAACAAGGAGGCTTACAATTGCCAAACTTCAAAAATTATTATAGAGCCGCACAATTAAGGTACCTATCAGATTTTTATCAAACAAGGGAAAAACCAGACTGGACGAGATTAGAATTAGATAAAATAGGGGAAAAGATACCTGAACACATATTATATAAATGGGACGAAAAATTGGTACAACATAGAACTTCTCCAGTATTACACCATCTCCTCAATATATGGAAGAAGATTCATGTAGAAAGAAATAAAACAAATTATCAATTACCAAAACTAATATTGACGCAAAACAAGCTACTCCCTTTTACAATAGACAACCTTTCCTTTAGAAAATGGGAAAAAGGGATTAAAAGAATAGAAAATTGTTTTTCAGGAAGTAGATTCTTATCCTTTGAACAAATGAGAGATAAGTACAATATAACTGGAGATACAGCGCTGGCATATTACCAACTGAGATCCTACTTGAAAGATAAATTAGGAAGCAATTTGAGTTTACCAGAGGGAAGTAACCTTGAATATGTGATTACAGATACAATGTTAATCAAAAGATTTATAACAAATATGTATATTAAACTGCAAGAAAAGGAGAATGAGGAAACAAATGGTAAAACTAAACAAAAATGGGAACAAGATTTAAATATAAAGATAAAAAAGGAAACATGGGAGAAATTATGTTCTGGAACGATGAGAAATACAATAAATACGAGGCTGCGTATGATACAATATAATTGGTTACACAGACTATACATTACACCGCAAAAGTTAAATAAATGGGACCCAACAGTATCTGATAGATGTTTTCGATGTAAAAAAGAAAGGGGAACAACAATTCATGCAATCTGGACATGTGAGAGAGTAGAAAAATTTTGGGATGATCTCAATCAGATATTAAATAAAATAACAGAAAACAATATACCAAAGAATCCAGAGATCTTTCTCCTAATTAACATAAAAAATAAAGAATTTGGAATTGACTTGGAAGATGCACAAAAAAGATTTGTTAAGATAGCCCTAGCCGTAGCAAAAAAATGTATTATGTCAACCTGGAAATTGGAAGATAATTTGAAAATACAACAATGGTATATAGAAATGAATAAATGTATTCCATTAGAAAAAATAACATATAGTTTAAGAAATAATATTGAAATATTCGAACAAGTATGGGAGCCTTACATTAAATACAATAGCGAAAACCTACCGGGGACAAACATTACCTAAGTTGATGGAAGGAGAAGGAAAGAAAAGAATGGACTCTGTAGAATTTCTGGTGTATTTTTGTTGAATGACAACATTGTCTGACTGAATTAATGCAACCTAGATTGTATACCTAAAATGGATGGGGGGGGGTGGGGTGGGGGGTGGTTTGGGAGGAGGGAGGGGGGGGAGAAAAAGTCACTGTAAATGTGTGAAAAAGAAAAAGTGTATATCATGGCTATTGTGATTTATGGTGTGAAAAATAAAAAAATTAAAAAAAAAGAAAGAAATGTTGGCAACTCCAGGAATGCCTTGAATCACACGATGGATTTCATACTGGTAGATCTCCGAAGCTGCATTAATTCCAAATGATAGTCTCTTGTAACGATACAATCCACAGTGAGTCACAAATGTTGTCACATCTCGGGAACCTGGATCCAGCTCTAATTGATGATAGCCCCATTTCAGTTCAATTTTTGAGAATATCTTACTGGTAGTTAGTTCTTGAAGTATTTCCTCCACTGTTGGTATTGGGTGTCGTTCTCTAATTATAGCTTCATTGGCCATTCTCATGTCAACACATAGTCTTATGTCACCCTTTGGTTTGGGCACAATCACTACTGGGCTGACCCATTGTGTCGAATGTTCCACCGGTTCTATAATGTCTTGTTCGATCAATTCTTTAATTTTGGCTTCGACTTTCCCACGAAGTCCAAACGGAGTTCGGCGCATTGGATGTGCCTTGGGTTTGACCATTTCATCTACCGCTAGCTTCAATTGTCGACCTTTCAGCTTTCCTACTCCTTGGAAGACTGCGGGGAATTCTTGCTTCATATCCTCGTATGTCAGAATTGAATTGACACAAGCTCCAATATGAAGTATTGCCAGGTCTTGCGCTGTGCTTCTACTCAGCAATGGTTCTCCCCTCTCTTCTATGACCATAAACTCTGCTTCGGTGTACTTATCTCCAGCTTCAACAGTTGCAGTAAAACATCCAATGGTCTGCAATGGCTTGGTTGCTGTGTATGGATACAGTTTCTTGGAACACTTCTTTGAGGTACAGATGATCTTTTTCCTTTTCAACTTCTCCCATAAATGTCGATCAATCACATTACTGTCACTGCCTGAGTCTACAAGGACCTGCACTGTCACTCCACCAATGATCACTGGGACCTTCTCATGATGTACTTCATTCAACGTACATTGGTAACAACTCTGTTCCTCCTGGGTATCATTATCGTCACCGTCTATCTGGCGAATGGTATCTTTCTTTCCAGGATACTTTCCTTTCCCCCAGGCTTTGCCTTTGGAAGTTGTACTCTTCCTCTTCTGGTCTGCATTGGACTTGCTTTTGCACTTCTTTGCAAAGTGGTCCTTGCCTCCACACTTTTTGCAAACTTTGCTTTTGGCCGGGCAATATGGGTCTTTTCCAAAGTGACCTCGGTTTCCACATCGATAACACTCCACGTCATGTGTCGGCGTATATCTTGGCTGGTTATGGTGATGTGAGAGCCTCTTAATTTGCTGGCTTGAGTTGTCTTTCAGGGTCATGGTATGAAATTGCCCTTCAACAGCCTCTAATGCAGCAGCAATGGTTAAAGCATCAGTGAGTTCCAACTCACTCCCTCTTTCCAGTAGACGTCTTCTGAGTTTATCTGATCTGCAGTGCTGTACGACTTGATCCAATAATTGGTTGTCCAAATCAGCTGGCATGTAATTGCATCCAACAGCTAGCTGGCGTAGTCTCGTCACGTACTGAGCAATTGTCTGGCCATCTTCTTGTCTCATTCTCCGAAACAAATGGCGTTGAAATGTAGCATTCGGTGTCACTACATAGTGTGCATTTAATGCATCTACCGCTTTCTGGTACTCATTCTTTCTTCCAGTATTCAAAAGTGTCTTAAATGTTTCCTGAACTGAGGGTCCTGCAGTGAAAAGAAGTAACGCCCTTCTCTGCGCTTTTTGTTCAACTGTACCGGTATCTAGAAATAGGCCACGACTGTCGGCGTAGGATTCAAATTCTTCCAGCCATGCCTTCCACTTCACACTTACAGTGCTTGCATCACCAGTCGGGTCAAAATGAGCAATTCCACTATGTGTTAGAAAGTCACTGTCTGCCCCAGCCATGAGGAAATATTCCAGTCCCAAAAGTACTGAGTCACAGAGAAAATTCTTATCACCTTGAAGTTGTCTGTAATCCTCTGTAATCTTGTTTAGTCTTTAATTTTCTTCAAGCTTCTTTCATCCTCGTCACCAATGTCACATTTGTGGCCCGAAATGTGAAGTTAATAAAACATTAAACACAAGTTTATCAGGTAAACTTCTTTGTGGCTTTTATTCTCCCGTTTTCTTTGTTCTCCTGCTTGTGTACTTATCTCTCTCTTATACAACGTGACTTCCGGTACATCTCATACATATTCATTATCATGACAGCCATTAGGCCCTTCTAGTCCACACCGAACCAAACACCCCTCTCTCGTCCCACCTCCCTGCACAATGCCCATAACCCTCCATCTTCTTCTCATCCATATACCTGTCCAACCTTTTCTTAAATAATACAATTGACTCCGCCACCACTATTTCTCCCGGAAGCTCATTCCACACGGCTACCACTCTCTGAGTAAAGAAGTTCCTCCTCATGTTGCCTCTAAACCTCTGCCCCTTAATTCTTAACTCATGTCCTCTTGTTTTAATCTTTCCTCCTCTTAACGGAAATAGTCTATCCACATCCACTCTGTCTATCCCTTTCATAATCTTAAATACTTCTATCAAATCCCCTCTCAACCTTCTACGCTCCAAAGAATAAAGATCTAATCTGTCCAATCTCTCCCTATACTCTAGATGCTTAAACCCAGGTAACATTCTGGTAAACCTTCTCTGCACTCTCTCCACTCTGTTTATCTTTCTTTCTTTGGCTTGGCTTCGCGGACGAAGATTTATGGAGGGGGTAAAAAGTCCACGTCAGTTGCAGGCTCGTTTGTGGCTGACAAGTCCGATGCGGGACAGGCAGACACGGTTGCAGCGGCTGCAGGGGAAAATTGGTTGGTTGGGGTTGGGTGTTGGGTTTTTCCTCCTTTGCCTTTTGTCAGTGAGGTGGGCTCTGTGGTCTTCTTCAAAGGAGGTTGCTGCCCGCCAAACTGTGAGGTGCCAAGATGCACGGTTTGAGGCGATATCAGCCCACTGGCGGT